>NC_079288.1:86200223-86503600 GCF_023638135.1 Falco biarmicus | reverse complement strand
TGCTGAGTAACCATTGCCAAATTGGATGCCAGCACATACACACACACACACATACATACACAAAAATATTTCCACTGAGGCTGCTATGAACAATGGTCTCTTGATTATTTGCTGTCTTAAACACATATGCCTTTGGCAGTCTTCCATGGAGAACAGGCAGTTCAGGCGCTGACCCTCCTGCTCTTGGACCAACTCATTGACATTTCCACATCCGATGCTACCAGCTGACAGGGTGTTTCATCAGTGAAGAACAGATCCCTGCCCTGAGAGTTTGCAAGCTGAAGGCAGGGATGCAGGCAAGGACAGAGCCATGTCCTAATGGATGGTGGTGAGAAAACACCTCTGCCCTTTCAGACCCAGCAGTCTTCATTGCCCACTGGCCCAGCTTGGCCATCTCCTTAGACACAACCCCAAACCCACCTTGTGACCATTTTCCCACCCTTCCTTAAAACCTTGCCATGGTGTCTGCAAATCCATGGGAAGAAGTTAGGGAGTGTCCAGCTATCAGCCAAGGTCAGCTGGTCCTGTGTCCAAGGACATGCCACAGTGGAGACACCCTGGCTGGCTTTGCCAGGCAGCCTGAGGTCCAGGTGCACTAGAGTCACGTCCTGACGATGTCCTACCTGAATGACGAGTGCCACTGATGGAGAAAGTGCTGGGGGATGTTTGAACCCGTGAGGTGTGAGGAGTTGAGCAAAGTCCTGCTTACACAAGGTGAGAACACGCTCATGGTTTGAGTGATAGAGGAACCAGAGTGACTGCCAAGTGCTGGCTGCTTCCTGAAGCCAAGGGAAAAAGGACTGAGGTTCTTGGAGGCAAAGTGCTTGATCTGAACATTATTTGTGATACTCATGGAGGTCTTCACTCAGCCCTAGGCTGTCTTCCCTGCTAGTTCCTCTATGCCTGGAGAGAGACTTCCAGAGACCCCGTGAGTCCCCAGCTATCCAAGATTTTGCACTGTCTACAAATAGTTGGTACTTGCTGAAAAGAGCAGATCTGAAACCACAGTTGGCAAATTGCATCAACAAGCATATTCATAGCAAGGCATTGTTCCAGTTTGTATATGTCTGAAAAGAACTGTTCAGGCATATGTTAAAGTTGGCACCTTCTCCCTGGGACTCGCTACAATCTGACGGCTGGAGCATGATAACCACATCAAGACACACAAAACACTCAGCAAATAAGGGAAAACAAAGTCCACTTGAGATGTTAGCGGGGCTGTGATGAGGATAAGGAGCAGAGGCAGAGCAGTGTCCTCTGGAGAGACCACTCATCCTGGGCTGCTGCAGAAAACGATTACATCTGCAGGCACTTCTTGGAAAGAGATCAACACTAGACGAGGAGACCTGAAAACCTGATAGCCCAGTGCTAGTCCCAGGATAATCCGTGTAAAAAGACTCAGCAACTGAAATGGGAGAGGAAGATAGTGCTGCATGAACCCCAACCATGTGAAGTGTCCTACAGGCTCAGGGCTTCAACCCACGCTGAAGGAGGCAACGCCTTGTAGTGAGGATGGACTCAGTGGTGAGGGACACACAGCACATGAAGGGCTTTCAGCCCCTGCAGAGGTCTGGACCCTGCAAAACCCTCTCCTGTTCCATGGTGAAGAGGAGCCGGGAAACACTGCCGCTCCAGCCACCAAAGGTATATCCACCAGGCCCTTGTTGTGCCTGGGTGTCTTTGTAAACAGCTCACCCTCTGGAAACCCCCTCAACTGAAAATGGTTGAAGACCATAAAGGGGAAATATCGTCCTGCTTTTGCTTTTCTTTGAATGTCCATGTACCTCTGCTGCCGAGGATCAGATGCTGGGCTGACCTGGTGCACCTGCAACATCATCAGAGCACCCTCTCAGCTACAAAACTGGCCCTGCCCCAGCCTAGGCATGTCCATCATTGCGGGGGAAGACACACGCAGATTCCCTCTTCATCCCCTCCCATCTCCTCAGGGTACCCAGCAGCATCCTGGTGGCCCTTGGAGGGTTGGAGAGGGAGGCTGGAGCCCATCTCCCCTTGGGTGCAGCTGGCTCAGCATTGGTGCTCAATCCTGGAGGTGTGTGGCTGGAGAAGGGGTCATCTAAGGCTGGCAGCAGTGTGGGAAGCTCACGTGGGAGACACCACTGCCAGTCCCCTGAAAAAGGCTGCACCACCATGCTCAGAGGAGACCAGGCTGCCTGTGAGCAAGGGGCTGTGTTGCATGGACAGGGGTAATCCTGCTGGGTCCTGGACATGTCTGCATTTCTGGTGGGGCAGCCCCAGCAGACATATCTGACTTGACCTTCTCCATCCCCCATCAGCAGCCCTGCTCTCTCCCCTCGCCCTGCCAGATTTAACAGCCAAAAGGACCACCCAGTTGTCCATGCAGGACCTGAACTGCCCCTTTGCTTGGCAGTGCTGGTGGGAAGCAGCAGGGTCCCACCCATAGGAGAGATGGCTTTGTCCCAGGCTCTAATCCTGGTCCCCAAAGGTGACTTAAGTAAATCAGGGAGCCTCGATTGCCTTTTCCACCCAAGGAGGATCACACACAGCCCCTGGCGCTCTGCCAGCAACAGCCTATGCAGAGAGATACTCACCGCCTGCACTTCTGTGGGAGCAGTCAAGCACCTGTCCAGCGTTATTAGCAGGAATAATTAATTACCTGTCCTGCCATTTCACTGGAAAGCAGCAGAAATAAGTGGCAACAACTTCTGCCTCTTCTCCCCATCTTGAGGCCTCAGACAAGCGAGCAGGAGTGGTGTAACCCCTGCACGTCCATGGAAGGGGCCAAAGGGGAGAACGGGAGCTCAGCAGTATGTGCTGCAGGACGTAACCCTGCAGCAGCAACCCCAGCGCTGGGGTAAAGCTGGGAGCAGGAACACGGGCCACCAACACTTCCATGTGTGGGAGCTCTGCTCCATGGACAGCATCATGAGGTTTTTCTTTTCCTTTTCTCTCTGGCACCTCTGATTTTCCTTGGAGATGGCAGCTCCACGCTAGGTCACTGTCGGGAGCTGCCCTGCCTTCAGTGTGAGTCCTCGGCCAAATCTGTGTGCCATTTGCGTGTCCCTTTTCCAGCTAATCTGTCTAAGAGGGAGTTTGGAGAGTTTGCCCCCTCTGCTAGCTTAAGCCCTTGGCCTCTCCATGGGGTGGGAAAAGCAGCTTTCATCTCCCACATAAACCTTATTTCCCCACCCCATCCCTGCTGGACAAGCCCCAGCGTTCAGGCTGTGCTACCCCAAAGGGAGCCCTCCTCTGGGAGCTGGAGGGCAACCAAGGACCAAAATGGCTTTTTCATGGTCTCAAGGTGGACATCGGCAGACAGACACCTCCCAGCCCCAGCTGCACGCTGAGGGGCTGCCCGTGCCCCTCAGACACCCTACACCTCCGCTGACCCACTGCATGGAGCGTCACCGGGGCTCAGCTCTGTTGGGGGGACTCTTGTTTTTGGGGGGTGAGGGTGATGAGACACGGCAAGGCTGTGGGGGACCGGGCCAAGGCACCACCGGACCCCCAATGTCCCCTGTCCCAGAGCCTGGGGGAGGAAGGTGGCAGGGTGGGGGCGGGGGGGCCATGCGGCATCCCATCATCCCCGGGCACAGGGCCATGGTCTGACCCGGCAGACCCCTGTCCTGGGGGGCTGGCGAGGGAAGAGTTAAAGGGAAGGCGAGCAGATCCTCCCTCCATCCTTCCCTTCCTCGCTGTTAGGCTGCTGTTTTAACAGGGGGTGGGGTCGGGGCTGGCCGCCGTTTGCCGCAAGAAGGGGGGGGAAACGTGGCTGCGAGTGTGTGTCCGTGTGTCTCTGTGTGTGTGTTGGTGACAGATGACAAAATGAGATGAGACCCCTCGGACGGGAGCGGCCACCCGGCTGCGCAGCCTGATTGCCAGCCTGGTCCCTGCCCACCGCTGCCCAGCGCCGGGGACCGGCCCGAGCCCCAGCATCCCCGCCAAGAGTAAGGCTGGGGGGGGGGAACTGGGGGAACTGGGAAGCCGTACTGGGAGGCGGGGGATGTGGGACAAGCTAGGGGGTGACAAGGAGCGGAGAGGGGGGTTGTCCCCTGAAGGTGGGAGATGTGGGGTGCACAGAGAGCAAGGTGGGGGACCTGATGCTGGAGCTTGGCTTGCCAAAGCCTCCCCGCCCCAGATATAATTTGTTTGGGGGAGGGGGGAGATTTTGGGGAGGGGGTGGGTGGGTGGAGGATGGGCTGCCAGCGCCGATTTCTGGTGTGACGGAGCGGAGGGAGGCTTATTTGTGCCTAAAGTCGCAGCTGCCTGGATTTGGCCCCGCGGGGCCGTTTTTGGATATGACAGCACCCAAAAATAGAGTGCAAGGCAGGGAGGGCGAGGGGGGGCAGACCTGTTTGCCAGTGCTTAGCAGGATCAGGTTATTCCCCCACACCCCCCCACTCCCCTTTCCCTTCCTCAGCTTCTTTTATTTATTTCTTTATTTCTTTTGCGGTGATGTCAGGGAGGGGAGCGGTGGCTGGGGATGGGGGGTTGGATTCAGGCGAAGGAGGTTGCTGGCGGTGGAGTGATTAACGTGCAGTTGCTGGGAATTATGTCATCTGCCTCGGTGCTGGGTGGCCCTCGCCCAGCAGCAGCGGGGAGGGAGGGAGGGACGACATGGGGGGACGTCACGACATGGGGCTCCCTGCTTGGGACTTCACCCGAGGCAGCACTGATGCCTCCCCGGCTTTGCGAGGACGTGGGCATCGAGCGTTCCCCAAAACCCCTTGCAACCCCCAAGCCATGGGTGCATGCTGGCAGGGCTGTGGGTGCACAGCCACCCTGCAGCCCTCTGCCTCCTGGGGTGCCCAGGCCCACGGGCTCCAGCCCCACACAGGAGAGGAGCAAGTTGCTGCTCTTCCTGCTGGCTCGTCCCACTCGTTGGCCCAGCGGCCGGGTTTGGAGCAGCTGGAGAGGGTGTTGTGATGAAGGAAGGATGAAGGCAGGCATCCCCTCTGCCAGCTCCCCCGGAGCCAGCAGGGCTGGAGCTGCTGCACTGCAGCAGAGAGCCCCATCTGGGGATGCAGGTGTGCCTGGAGGGGAGCGCAGGGACCCCCTCTGCCCCCTACTCTCACTCCTCAGAGCTGAGGCCAGAGCCTGGGGACTTGTGGCTGCAAGTCGCCCCCCAGGCTGGCTTGTCCCTCTGCTCCAGAGGGGAGCGTCAGGCTGCTGGATGCTCCACAGCCTCCCGAGCATCCCCCCGGGCATCCCCTGCCCCTTCCCTGTGGGGAGCTGGGGAAGGAGGACAAGGCCTGCCAGCTAAGCCAGGCATGGGGCCCCGCTGTGCATCAATACCCTCTTCCCTCTGCTCCGCATCCCGTGCAACCCCATGCAGCCCCGTGCAGCCCCATGCACCCCCATGAAATCCCATGCAGCCCTGTGCAGCCCAACGCACCCCATGCAGCTCCATGCAGCCCCGTGCAAGCCCCATGCTGCCTCATGCATGTTGTGCAGCCCCATGCAGCCCTGTGCAAGCCCCATGCAGCCTTTTGCATGCTCCCCACACAGAGCTTCATGCAGCCCCCATGCACCCCACGCAGCCTCACACACCTTGTGCAGCCCCATGCAGCCCTATCCTACCCCATGCAGGTCCACACAGCCTTATGCACCCCGTGCAGCCCTGTGCAACCCATGCAGCCCCATGCAGCCCTGTGCACTGTGGCAGAGGGTCAGGCAGGGAGAGGAGCAGGCAGATGCAAGCAGGAGGGCTGCAGGGAGATGCAGAATGGAGGTAGGAGGGGTGGACAGATGCTGTAGTGGGGCCACGCTGGCATTTTCTGCCCCATGTCGCAGTACATCAGAGGAGTGATGCCAACAGTTTCTTTAATACAAGCTGGGAGTCAGCAAGCACAATTTGAGCCAGGGGATGGCACTTGCCCTGTGGGATAACCTTTGGCAGCTCCCTTAGCTCTTCTGTGTTCTGCTTTCAACAACCTCAGGCACATCCTTCATCCTTAAACCTGCTTGGGCAGCGGATTATGCCAGCAGATGAGCCCTCAAGGGAGGTGCTGGCATTAAAAGACAGTGCAGGATCTCAAAGCACCCCCAGTCTCAAGCAGCCGGGGGTGGGAGGCTCCTCCATCACGTGTGGTTCGTTCACCCGTCCTCTCTCCACGCAGGGAACCGTGCGCCGTGCGGTTTGTTTATGTGTGGCCCTGGTTCGAGCGGCGATCTGCCGTGGCTATATATAGCATGCAATGCTGTCATCCGAGTTCAGCCTGGCTGGGGAATTTATTTTCTGCAAAGGTTGGGAGGCAAATGGTCTGAGAACAGACGTGGAAATGCCAGAGTGGTGTGATTCCCTGTCCGTGCTCCCGCAAGGGAACGGGGCATGTTGTCCTGAGTGTTGGCCTTGCAGTGACAATGGGGCAGAGCAGGAATGTGTGGAGGGGCTGAAATTTCTCCCGTTGGCTCCCTGCAGCAGGGATGGGCATTTAAAAAGCGATGCAGCAGTGTGCATGGCTGCATGGGCTCCGTAGAGGAACGAGACTCCCTCCTCCTTGAACTCTTTGCTGGGTCACTGGGCTGATGGCTGGAGGGACCAATGCCCAGCCCCCAGATCTAAAAGCAGGAGGTACAAAAGCATCTGAAAGTCCAACAGCTGGTTGCGAGAGCCTAGGTATTTGGGAGACAGTAGCAGCTTGTCCTACCAGCGATGAGACTGGGAGAGCTCCAGCCTCCATGGGAGCTGCAGCATCAGCCCTGGGCACCCGCCGCAGCAACCATCGCAGGGGCATCACCATGTTGTGGTGCACCATGAGGGCACCTCTTGGTTGCCCATCCTTCCACAGAAGAGAAAAGATGGTCCCCTGCCTTAAAAAAAAAAAAAAAAAAAAAGAAAAAAAAAAGAAAAAAAAAGGCAGTTGGGGAGGGTGGTTTCCAAAATGCACTGTGAAAACCACATTGCATCAGCAGCCAGGGGCACTTGCTGCATGATAACGCAGTGTGGAGCTGGAATCTGGATAAACTGGGCTGCAAAAAGTTTCTGAAGGGAGTTATGTCCTGACAAGGAAGCTTAAGAGTTAAGAGGGTGTTGCTGGAGCTGTTGCAGGGCTTAAAATCTGCTTTCTCATGAGCGGGAACTGAGCACACCAAGGAAAGCCCAGCCATGCCTGGGGCTGTCAGAGAAATCCAGCAAACAAAGGGTGAAACGAGGAGATTTCTTGTTTCCCTTCGGAGGATCTTTCCCCATTAGTCATTCTTGTCACAGGAGCTGGCAAACACGGTTATTATTTGAGGGATCTGAAAGTGAAATGGAGGCACATGTCCAGGAGCCCAGACGTCCCTGCCCCGCCAGCCAGGGACAGCAGGCAGGGACTCCCCCCAGCCCCTCCAGCTCACCCACACTTCTCCACTATGGGTAAAGCCTTTATACCCCACACCGGGTCACTGGATTCCTCCTTTGGTTGTGCTTTCTGCAGCCTGGGAGTCCTTTTCATGCAGGACTTGGTGGCACCAGGAGCCACAGGTAGGCTGTGATGCTCCACCCTGGAGGTAGTCGTGGTCCAAGCTCTTTGAGACCCTGCAATAAGCCAGGTGGTTCCCAGCAGGGAGCAACATGCTCCCAAAACTCAGCTCTCCCATTGCCCTGCAGCCCCAGACACCATCGCAAGGGGAAAGGACCACACTGACACCCCTCATTTTTTGGATTTTTGCCTTTTCCCGCTGTTCCTGTGGGAACACATCTTGGTGGGGTGAGGGGTGAGAAGGACATGTCTTCTGAGACCCTCACAGTGGTGGCCCCAGAACAGGAGGGGACCCGGCAGGGAGAGCACAGCCAGGAGGAGGTTCACCTTCCGAGGGGACAAGAAGGTCCACGTAGCTCCTTAAACAGCAAGGAAAGCAAAACCAAGTGTTAAAGCAGCTGGCTGGAGCCAAGAGCTCTCCTGGCAGAGGGAGCTGAAAGTCCCCTTGACCCAGCAGAGGAGCTGCAAAAGCTCCTGCTTCATCTCAGTGGAGCTGCTGCAAGGCTCCCCATGATCTCAGCTGAGTTTCCCCCTTGCAAAATTGTTTTTGCATTGAATATGTGGAACCTGCTGGTTTTACCTGGCTCCTGAGCCAGAAAGATTAATTTTTTCTGGGCCTTACTAGAGTTTGACCCGAGATGAGACCTGGTGGGCAGGTCTCTTCCCTCTGCCTCCTCCCCACTGACTGCTGCCATGGCTGAAATCTTCCTCCTTACGTGCATGCATTGAGTTTTGGAGTGGTCACAGGGGCTGGAAACATTTTGGGTTTTCCTTTGGATTAAAGTAGGAGGGGTCATGGGATAACGTGACTCCAGCAGCTGGAGCCTCACTGGAGCATGTAGACCATGACCAGCTTTTGTGCACAGAAGGATCCAGGACATCTACACCTACAGCAGCCTGGGCTAGCTCCGAGATCAGAGAAACCCCCGCAGCCCCCAGCAGTTGGAAGTTATGGGATTTATTCAGTGACCTGAGCTTTCCCTTTTACTCCAGGTTGGTTGTTTTTTTCTGGTTGCTTTCTGAGTGCCTGCGTGCTCTTTAGCATCCTCTGGCATCCTACCCACTCCCACCACCCACCCAACAGTCACCTCCAGCCTTTAGGTCCTCAACCGGTCCGAGTAGGTGCTGCTGGAGTCTGAACTTCAGCATTTATCAATGCAAAACGAACTCACACGCCTTACCCTCACACCAGCATGGAGACAAACAAGCCTCCCTTTTTGGGGGAGCAAATCCT
This sequence comes from Falco biarmicus, assembly GCF_023638135.1. Lineage (NCBI taxonomy): Eukaryota > Metazoa > Chordata > Aves > Falconiformes > Falconidae > Falco > Falco biarmicus. The sequence goes on along the minus strand of NC_079288.1, from coordinate 86,494,921 downwards.
GACTGCGGGCCAGCGAGATGGTCCAGGTTTAGACAGATGTAACAGAGCCTGTTCTCTCTGTAGGAAGCTCAGAAGAAAGATGATCATGTTATTAACACATGCCGCTCTTCACGCACCCAACCTCACAAATATTTATCAGCTGGAGAAATACATGGGCTCGGAAGTTGCCAAGTAACATAACAAGAGGCGCTTTTAAATAAATATATGTGTGTCTGCGGGTGACGAATTAACCAAATCCCTTGGTATGTGGCCCAAAGACATGTTTTCCTCTGAAAGCCCAGCACCAGTAATAATAACAATGATTCAAGCCAGGAAAAAAACCTAGGATAAGCAATTTCTGACCATGCGTCCAGCACCTAGTGAACCCCAGGAACAAACTGGTTCCCTGCTGGGAAGACCTGCAAGTAGAGCAATGCCCATCGGATCCGTGTACGCTAGGGAAAAATGGGGAATGAGGATGGGATGGGGGTGTTCATTTTGCAGGGCAGGTGGGAGCAAGCCCAGTGCACTTGGTTGGGTGCCATCCTGCATTGATACACCTCTCCTGTAGGTCCTATAGGACTGCTCTTCCCTATAGGCTTAGGTTTTCAAGATACCTTGTTGCAGACCCTGTGTCGTTCGGTGGGTCTCCACGCTGCCTTCCCTCCAGCCCTGAGGCCAGGCAGCAGGGCACATTGGACCTCTTTCTCTCCAAACCAGGTGGCTATTTCCCATAAATCCAGCGGGAACGTTGCTTGCCCCAGGCTGCCTGGTAATGGCATGCACTCTCCAGATGGCCAGGGTTTTCCTGTTTTCCTGTCACTAAATCCTGTGAAATCCTTGCTGTGACGCCAGTTTGCAAGTTTTGGGAGGTTATTAGGGGAGTAAGTGTTGCCAGAGAAGGGGAAGTGGGTTTGCTGATGGAGATCATTCACCCAGTTCCTCCGTCCATGGGGAAGCCCTGGCGTGTGGGGACAGGATCTGGTGGAGATGTTCCCATGCAAATCCACCGTCTCCTCCCCACCATCACCAGAGAGCATGGCCTGAGATTTTTGCAAGAAGGTTGTCGTTTTTGGGGCGTTTTCGGGTTCTTGCCTGAACCAAAGCATGAAGGGAGACAACCTGAGAATGAAACTGGTAGGCAAAGTCAACTGGGTGAGCATCTCCAGCTGCATGGTTCTGGGGAGGACCAACACTGCCTGGGGTAAAGGGGGCAAAAGACAGGCTGGATGAAGTGATGGTGGCGGATGTTACTCAGAGAGGTTGTAGATGCCCCATCCCTGGAAACATTCAAGGACAGGAGCACCTCCCTGCGCTCACAGCCATTGCCACGCCCTGCAGACACGTGCTGGAGATGATGCACAAGGGGAGGTCAGAGCTTTTATTAGCCCAGCTGCTGGAGCTGGAAAAAACAGACCAGCTTTTGAGCATAGGAGCTTGTCTCCTTGTCCCTGCTTTCTAATTATATCAGTTGATCTAGTACAAGCTCATTCCATTCCCCATGGACCGTTGCCTTCATTACATGCCCAGCTCTGCCCTTTGCAAGCACTTGAAGGAACAGCCAAGCCATCCCACCTGAGACGTTGGGAATGGGAGGACTGGCCACCCCACCTCAGACATTTCCCTGCAGTGGGGTCTTCTGCCTCCAGTGAAGCAAGGAATTGCAGGGCGATGGGGGACAGGGACATGCTGGTGTTTTTTTATGGCCAGACCATGCATCTTGCCCTGCTGTTGTCCACCCGGGGTGATTGCTTCAAAGCTGTGGGTTGGAAAGCCAGGGAGGGCTGTCCCTGTAATGGTGGCAGCTGGGTTGGCTCTTTTGGGTGGCTCAGAGAGGTAAGGACAGAAAGGAGAGGATGGAAACATCCCCAAAACTGTCAGGGCGGCAGAGCTGCCACCCCCCAGCCCCCTGCACCACACAGAGCAGCTCCCATGGCTCTCCTCCCCCAGGCACCATAGTCCTGCTCTCACTGCCTAGGGCAGGGGGGCTCTGGAAAAAAACAGGACCTGTTCTTGGCTCAAATTTCTCCCTCGTCAAATAAATAAATTTCTCAAAAGGCCTCTCAGAGAAGCCACAGCTCCACCCAGTTCCAGTTCGGCAAGGGCGTAAATACCCGTCTCCGGGAGCACGCTGAATACAGCCCATAAAGCATGGTGCTCGTGCCAGTCTCAGGGAGACCCTGATGTTCTCCACAGCTTCCAGCTCCTCCTGTAATGTAAATAATAAATCACTGCTGCCGAGCTGGTCCCTGGCCAGCCATTGCGCAGCAGGATTTTGCCCTCCTCCTTCCTCTGATCCGCAGGCTGCTGCCCTCTTCCTCCCGGCTGCTACACTCTTCCTCCCTCCTCGTGGTCTTCCAAGCCAGGATGCAGTCACAGTTGCATTTGCACACCCCAGGGGCTGACCTTTTTGGGGATCAGGATATCCCCAACAGCCAAGAGTTGGTGCAGCGGTGTTGAGTCCTGAGCGAAAAGTCTGTTTTCTGTTTTGCGCTCTGCTACTGGCATTTCATGTAGTTCTTAACCCTGCAGACCTCAGTTTCCCTCTGCCAGGCTCTGTGGCAGCCACAAACCCAGGGCAGCAATGGTAAGGGATTGTACTGAGCGAGAACTAAACGGGACTGCGATGAGATATTTTCAAACCCGACCACATGGCTAAAGCAGCAAATGTGCCACCTGCGCACGTTTGGGGTGGGTAATCCCCTGCAGGCAACAACCAGTCTGTTCTCCAGCAGAGCCTGAGTTTCAAACCAACCCACGGCCTGGTGACATTCCTCAGTGCTAGCCAAGGGCTTTGTCTTCCCCTCCACGCTCTAAGGGGCCCAAATTAGCTTTTAATAATAATAACATAAAAAAAAAATAAATCCCTGGGCAAACAATCCAACCCAGGCGCCCGCCAGGACAGCAAACACTCCTGGAGGGGCACCAGGTGTGGTGCATTCCTGGTAGCCAGAAAAGAAAGGAAGGATTATTTCCCTCTGGCAGCAATGTGCCGGGGTGAGCAGTAGCAGCCAGCCTGGTGGGGAGCAGGGGAGCCAGCCTGGGCCCCAACACGGCTGGGTCGTCCCCAGCGTCCGGCAAGGTGGGTACATGTCTTTGGGAAGAGGTCCCTCAGCCAAGGCGTGAGCAAAGCCTTGAGCGCCAGAGGCAATTAATGGTGGCATTTCTTTGTTAAATATGTTTCCCCCTGTCTGGGGCACGGGGTTTCATGTGATAAAAGGGATTTGTTTATCCTAAAAACAAGTCCTACAAGCCACCCAAGCTACCCCCGAGCAGCCTCCCCATGCCACCAATGCCCACGTAGCCTGCACAGCTGTCTCAGTGTCAGGTTGTGTGTTGCATCTGCCACTCGGTGGTTATTCCTCGAACCTGGAAAACGTAGTTGTTCCTTCTTTAATGAATGTTTCCATCAATCTGTTGATCTTGTCCCTTAGAAGTCAAGGATGGTTAGGACACGGTGGTTATAGCACCAGCCCCAGCTTTGGCCAGAACAGGGAAAACCCTTTTGCTTCAGTTGTCCACCCCTGACACAGGGTAAAAAGCAATTTTGCACCCTTCCTGGGGTTTTAAAGACAGGAAGAGATTTGGGTTCCCGGATAATGTTTCTCTGGGCCAGCTGCTGTGATAAAACTGGGGCATCTGCCAGTGCCAGAGCCAGGCAGCAAAACTCCCCCTGAAAGTTCAGCACAAGGTTACAGCAGGCATCCCTGTCCTCCAAGGGAGAGCACGCAAGAGATAACACCAGCGCGCACACACACGTGCACAAACACACATCCCGCACATCCCTGGCACATCCCAGCAGGGGCCGTGTCTCCGTTTCATGCCCCACTGCAGGAAGAAGAATCCCTTCATTTTCTTTGGACACTTATCCTCTAAGGATCTTGATCCCGGGGGCGAGTGACACAAACACCCTTTAAATCCATCACAGCGGGCTTAGGGGAGGATTAGCCGATGCCTCTGCTGGCTTTATGCCACTCTCTGGCTCAGGGTTGGAGCTAGTTGTGGAGCCCCACATCCCACCCTGGTAGCCCCATCCAGCTTCAGGCTTCCATTCCCCAAAGGAGATGCTTGCAGGCAGAAATAGAGCAAGCCCGGCTCTAACTCCCATCAGGAAACCATTGCATCCCAAGCAAGCCCAGGCTGGCAACTCACTCCTAGAAGTGGCAAACGTTTTTAATTGCAGAGCTGGTTCTGGTGCCGGTTGAGGATGTGGATGCGCGTTGCCTCCTGCTCTCTGCCTGCACCATGCCTGTGACCGGGGAGCTGAGAGCTATTTGACCTTGGCATTGCCTGGGAGGGGAGAAAGCCCCCCTGCTCCCCTCCTTTGGGGGGCTCCCTACAGAGGAGCCCAGATATTTCCCCAGTGAAGACCTGACTTTGCCCTCTCATGCCAAGCTGGCTGGCTGGTGGGCACCGTCCTTCTCTGTCATCCCCTTCATGTCTGCAAGCAACTACCTGGCTCACTTTCCATTCTTGACACTTTTCCTCAATTTGTCTCAGCGCTGTTTTTTTCCCCCTTATCTCCACTGCCACCCACTGCATCTCCTTTACCTCTTCCCATTTCCCCTCATGAGGGCTTTTTGACTGTGACAGGTCTCACAGATCCTCCCAGGATAGCTTTACGCCAGCACAGGCAAGCTCCTGTAATAGCTGTTGACACTGTAACTTCATTTGAATCGATCTTGTTTGCTAATTAGCTGATTGCAGTAATTGGTATGAATTACCTTGGGGGATTCTGCCTCCCTGGGGGTCAGCAGTGTCCCACGTAAGAGGTGGGAATCTCAGGAGTGAGATGGCTTCTGCTCCAGGGTCACCTCTTACAGGTATGGCTATGACTTACAGAGATGCAGAGGAGTTGCAAGAGGGGAACTACAGCCTGGTACAGTGATCTTTAATGCCCAGAGTGCCCTAGAGGCACCAAACCCTCCAGCACATTCAGACCAGCTACTGGAAAGCCTAAAATGGATAAAAGTGCCTGTTTAGGGCATGAAGTGATGAGTGGATGCAACTCTTCGCTCTTCCTCAAAATGCAACTGGAGATCACTCAAATATTGGGTTAAAGATAAACCAAAGTAGCTTTTCTCAGAGGGCATAATTCCCTTGCAAAAATTCACTGCTAAAAAACAAAACGTCATTAGGGTGGGTGAGGAGGAGCCAGGCAGTGTCAGTGCCCGTCCGATGGCATCAAACCATTTGGGGGGTCCAAAGGCAACCTTGGGCATGAGGTATCTCTGAGAAGCTTTGTGGCAGGGGTGATACGGGGAAAGATCAGTGGGTTTCTCCTCGTCCTAGTCCTTTTTTCTCTACGCACCAGCTTTGCAGGGAGGATGGAGGCTGGGAGGACCCCCACAGAGCCCAGCTAGAAACAGCCCTGTCCCAGCCCCTTGTCAACCAGTCATGATCCATCACTTCACCACTCCCCACCATACACTTTAATGATAACTCATACTCATTTTTTAACCAGAATAACTGCATCACTCCAAACTAAAGCATTTCATTTGAGCCTATTTCCATCTGTAAAGCTGCCTGGGTCATCTAATACAACCTGCCCTAAATGAGGTTGAACAAATCTGTGAAGTCCTATTTTGCATGAGCTGTCTATTTATATTGATGGCTTCCCACGCTCCATCCCTCCAGTCCTGCATCACTTTCTGCCAGGCTAAGCTGCATCACTCCAGCTCTTCTTCTTTCCACTCTTTGTTGAATATTGCCCTGCAATTATCCTCTTTCCAGTCTTCTGGGATCAGAGAGCAATCTCAGCACTGTTTAGAGAGGATGAGCAACCGGCCACACCACTCCCCACCCTGCTTCTATGGGACTCCTGGGAGCAAATTAATCTGAGCTCGCTGTTTAAAAATGTTTATCCCTAGGCCATGCCATTTAGTTTCTTCCTGGGTTACTAATGGACTAGAAAGCACTTCGTCGCCCCTGTGCAATACGAGAACATCAGCCTGCTTTTGCCAAAGCCAGAGGAGAAATTATTGAGCGTTTCTGCCTTTTCCCCATTGTTATCAGCAATCTTCTCATCTCTAGCTTGGGGACAGGGAACACTGCTGCAGCTCAGTTATTTTGCTGCTCTTCATTTTGCAAAATCAAATCAAAAGTTGCTTCCTCCCTGTTGTCCGTGAACCTCCAGAAGAGACCTGATATTGCCAATGCTCAGGAAAGGGACTAATTCATTGCAAACTGAATTGCAGAGTAAATGCCACAATTTTCTTGACCCAGAATACCATTAGGATCTTTTCAGTAGCCAGTGTTGATTCTTTTGTATGTTGGGTGGGGAAAAGACAACCCAAATGAAACTGGGTTCTCCAAGACCCTTTGACTCTCTGCCAGTGCTGCCAAAAGGACGGATTGTTAGCCAGACCTTTTATTCTTTATTTTAAGAAGGTGAAACTATTAGCTGGGCATCCACTGGCTGCATAAAGATCATAAACAGGTCTCAACCACATGTAACACCATCAGCCACTGCCAGCCACCCTGGCTGCAGAACCTTGCCATCTGTGTGGGTCACTTGTCCTCCTCTGGAATGACAGTGGGGCCACAGGGAGCCCCAGGGCCAAGTGTCACAGTCACAGCCGATGCAAGCCACCTCTGCAGCCAGGTTTTCAGGTCAGCATGACCTGAGGCTTCCGTAACCTTCTGCAACCATCCCTGATGCATTCTGAGCGCTTGGCAGAGGCAGAAAGCAGGCAGTGGTGGATACTAAAGGAGATCCTGGGTTTGCACTGTTTACCTGGTAGCTGAGTTTCAAAACACACAAGAGGCAGCCAGACCCATCCATGGGGTCTCAGCAGCAAAAGGGACATGCTGGGACTTTGTGATGGCTTGTGCTTGCTGTGGTAGAGGGGTGAAGACCCCTGGCAGCTTATAAAAAGGCTGCATCAGACCCAGCCAAATAGGAGCTGGCCAGGAGCTGGATACCCCATTTTCACCACTGCGGAGGAGTTTTGCTGGTGGAGCTGTCATGGAACAGCTCTGCAAAAGATGAGTGGCATGCATGGGGGTGGCTGGCTTGTTTGATCTAAGGGAGGAGCTGGGTGAAGACATGGGGCTTGTCAGAGAGAAGACCCAGGCAGAGAGCAACAGCAGTAGGAGAAGCCGATGCTTTTCCTCTCCAAAGGTCTGCATGGTTGGACACAATGAAATTCCCTCCTCCCTCTCTTACCCTAGAAGGCCACAGCCCAAGAGGCATTCAATGCCGCATTTGAATCCATTCAAAACACATCAGGGTCAAACCTTTTTAATGCAAGAAAGAAAATAAACCCAAAGACAAAAAGCTATTCTGGAGGAGGGGAGGGGAAGGAAGTGGCTCCCAAAATACCAGTGACAACCCTTTCTTTAACCCCAGCTGCAGCTGTGGGTTGGGTGTCTCTACACCAGTGGGACCTAGCCAGGCAGAAGATGTGAGCACATCCTTCTGCACCTTTCTTTTGGTAGGAGAGGGTCCCAGTGACCAAATCGCAGAGTTTTGGTTATGTTGGGTCAGGACCATGAGATTTGGGTGCTGGAGAGGGGGCATCTTTTGGTGGGAAGGGTTGAGCAAGTCAGGATGGGCTCCTGCAGGGAGAGGGGAGTTGGCTAGCACCAAAGCTCACCAAGCTGATTGCATCTGGCTTAAATACCATTTAATACAATGTGGATGCCTCCTCTACCCCATCTCCTGATCTCCTGTGGTCACCACCTCTCTGGCCAACAGGACCCCATGGCTGTGTGGGCTCCTGGAGTCACCTCGTAGCTTTCAGAGGCTGTGTTGCCCGTGGCTGTGATCCCAGCTGGATGGCTGGAGGCAGCCAGACAAAATCCTGCTCCCTGCATCTCCAAAATAATTGGGGTTGTATCTTTCCTGCATTTCTGCTCTTTAGCTGGAACCACTAAGCGAGGCTTTTTGAGAAGGGGCCTTCAACCCATTCCTACGTGGGTTTAAAGCTCTGGCACTCGGGAAGAGGTGGGGGAGGTCTGCAAGCTTGAGGAGGGAGTGGATTTCAAACCAGAGACAACTGAAATCCAGTTTGATGGGAATGGATACATACAAGGTCCTACTTTCTGTTGGGCGTCTTATTGCAGTGGAAGAGGGCACCTGCAGTATAGAAAACCCCACTGGTAGGGTGCACCCCAAAAGGGATCCAAACAAACCCCTAGAGAAGGAGAAAAGAGTGAGGGTGCTCAGCCCACCCTCCTTTCAATCCGACCTCTGCTGGGATGCTGACCCTTCTCCCACAGGCCCTCTTAGTGCCATCTCCCACCCCAGGACTCCCGTGTGCTCCTGAAGACAGGGCTGTCCCTCAGAGGATGACCAGGGGTCCCTCTGGAGACAAGCTCATGGTCTGTTTGGAGCAGCTCAGAGACAGGCGATTTCCCCACAGCCTGCCATGTCTCTCAGGAATTTGCAGTCTGTGATGGGTGAATCAATATGAGTGGGAAAACTCTGGCTATTTTTATGACCACTGCCATCTGGGGGTGTTTAACCCCTCTCCCTGCTCCCACAGCCGTCATCTCAGCAGTGCCTCACTTGTGGTGCGGCCACCTCAGATTGGGAGTGAAGTCAAAGGCAAAGCTCAACAGCCACCATTAACACAATGCTGATGCTAGCAATAATGGCTCTTCAGAGGCAGTGCCAGACTAGAAGCAGGCAAAAAAGACCCTTCCCATGACAAATAGGTGCCAGCCTCCCAGGGTGGTGCTTCCTAGGATGAGGAGATGAAGGAGGCAGGATCAAGGTGACCAGGAAGAGGCTGTTAAGAGCCATGAAGACAAGGCAAGAAGCTGTGCGGAGATGTTTTTTCCAGGGTCTACCTATCTGCTTCTTCAAGTGCTCAGAGGTCTGTCTGCACCAGGGTGATTCCCCTACTATAAATGCACAAAGTAAAAAGCTCCTCACCAAGTCATGGAGAGCTTCTCCAGATCTTTCACTCCTCCTGGAACTAAGGGCCACTTGGCATCATGGCATAGTACAGCTAAACAGAGGATCTGGGTCCTTAGCATCTCCTCAGGGGCCAAACTGCCTTCTCCCAGGGTTGTTTTTGCTTCCCACAGTGTACCCAAAACATCAGCCACCATCTCCCCTTCCCCACCATCCCACCTTCCTGATGGAGATGAGTTCCTTGTCTTGCCTTGCTCTGACAACTGCCCAGCCTGCTGCTCTCCTCTCCAGAGCTGTGTCCCCTCCTTCCCATCCTGCTCATGCCCAGCCCTGGCTGCCCTGGACTGACACAAGAAAGCAAAGGTTTCCCCAACAATAAAATATCTTTTCGTGGAGACAGCATGCAGGACGGTCCTATTGAAAAATTCACGCTATGTTTTCAGTGTGTCAGCAATTAAACCAGGCAAGTGACACGGATATAGCTACCTTCATGATGGTTAATCTATCCTCAGTTTAGAAAATTCCCTGGTTTATTTTGTTTTAGTTTAGCTTTAACATTAACACATTAACATTAGTTAATGTATTAAGGTATTTTGTGAGGGTTTTGCGGGGTTTTTTTCCAGTATCATGCACACACTCTGCATTATGATCATTAGTTTTCCCAGATCTTTCTCTGAACTGTTACTTTCCTGGGATGCCGTGGGGGCACTTTGTGTTTTAGGGATGAACAGCAGGGAAAATCAATATGAACAATGGGCAAGGATAGATAAAAAGGGGTCAGTTAGACAGCCTGCTTTATATTCCCTCAATACACTCCCAAATCTGACTTCTGTGCATTTTGCACTTGCTCATGGCGGATTTCTGGTCATTGAACTTGTCAAATTTCCCCTTGAACCCAGGTACCCATTGAGCATCAGCTCTGTCCCATGGCAGGGCACGCCCCAGACCAGCTACTGCTGCATGAGGAGGGGTTCTCTTAATTTTCATCCTGATTTCTTCCTTTACCTGCCTCCTGAAAGTTTTTGCCTAAGTTTTCTTCCCTTCCACACTGAAAATGAGACAGAGATCAACATCTCTGTGTCATTTGGCCATGACTCCAGTCCTGCTCCCAACTGCAAGCTTTCTGAAGCACTGTCCCAAAGACACCAACGCGCTTGTAAAGCCTCCTGGGTATGTCTGAGCAATTCATCGGCATGGATTCATTTAAAAACCTGCAGAGGAAAAATGCTGAAAATACTTCTGGTATTTGTACAGGCAGATCCCACGGCAATCCCTGTCAGCAGCACAGGTGAGGTGAACGGTGTGGGATTGCTTGCAGCTCAGACAAATTAATAAGGATGCTGTGCCGAGATGAATTCTGCCCCAAATATATGAAGTGCAAGCTTGTAACATGTGCCAAGCTCCTCTGGAGCTTGTTTCACAAGTGCTTCCCATTTTACATGCACATCTGAGGCATCCTGCTGCCCTGATCTCAAGGTAGGGCTGAGAAAAAAATAGAGGAGTGGTGAGACCAGGTGGTTGCTCAGCCTCAGGCAGCTGCCTTCTGCCTTTGCACATCTTTGCCCTGTACCAGCACAAAGCACCAGGAGCCTTTGCCTGGCTTTAGGCTGTAGATGCCAGGCTGATTCGGGTTGGATGGACAGCAGAAAGCAGGGTGGTGGGAGATCAGTGGAGGTGTGAGGCTTGGTCACCAAAGTCTTCTTGCTGTGCAGTGGGGGCTGGATGGATCGTGGGCGGATCCTTGGCCTGATTTAGGGTGTATTGGCTATTTTCTTAGTGCAAGGTGTTTGTGCTGAGCTGACCAATGCATGCAAACCTGCTGGGACTAGGGAAGAGGGATGTTATGAAGGGCTGGTGTGTGGTCCATGCTCAGCAAGGAGAGGGGAGGGGAGGACAAACACTGAGCTACATGGACGTGGGATGGGAACTGAAGGTCACCTCATCTACTTCTTCACATCTCCCTCCCACAACCACAAGTCAAGCAAGTGTTTCTCAAGTCATTTGTCATCTGTAAGGCTTGGACCAGTACAGAAAAAAAGCCTAAATGCACCAAATACAGCCCAGGAAGAAACACAACGCAGGGTTACAGTCAGGATCTCTCTAAGTGAGGATGAAGAGGCCAGAGGGATGGATGGCTTCTGTGCACAGAGCTGGATGTCCCCTTGTGTGGCAGTACAGGTGCCCTGCTGTGACTTCATGGAGCAGAGAGCAGCCAGGAGTGCCGTGTCCAAACTCATCCCTTGCCAGCTCCAGAGCCAGCATTGCTATGGAGATGATTTTCATCTCCACCTAACACGTACCACAAGTCTGCTTCAAACGAGTACCTAGGAGCTTCTCCCTGGCCTTGCTTTGTTGTTTCAAGACTTTTGGTCACAATATCCCATAACAGATGTAACAGGATAACAAAAGATACAGAGAAAGGGAATCAGTAGGGAGTGGGGTTTTATGGAGGACAACTATCTAGGCTAGAAATCTCCAGCCTGGGAAAATGACTGAGAGGAAGGTCTAAATACAAGGGTCTGTAAAATCATCACTTGCAGGGGGAATATTTCTCATAATGCAACAATAACGGATCTCAAATCATTTTCATTTGCTCTTTGCATTCACCTTCAGGTAGCCTTGTCATTGGTGTGACCTTGAGGGAGGCTGGGGTCTGCTCTCGGACACACTTGCCCCAACAGTCCCGGAACAAAGCAGGCTTGAAACCCCTCTTGCTCACAAGCTCTGCCTGGCTCCCTAAACACACTCCCCATGACGCTGAAGTGTGTCAGCGCCCAGAGCACACTTGGCTTCACAGGTGATGAAAACACCAGCTAGACAGAGGTTAAAGATCTTTCCTAAAATGTATTTGAAGCTTGGGGACCAGGAGAAGGGGTGAGCTGTGCATGGGGCATGGATGATTACAGACGTCGCTGCTTTGACAGATGTGGATAGGCTGTGGAGAGCAGAGAAGCTTGACCTGAGCATCCTCTGGAGGATTTGCAGCTCTGGAGGGGAGATGAGGGAGGGGGGCCATGCTGTAAATGAAAATCCAGTCTTCAAGCTCCATCCAAAAGACATGTATGGGTGTCAAGGACATCACTGAGTCTGGAGAAGGCATCTTGCTGCCTGATGAGGCAGAGGCAGAAGCTGAGGCGTTTGGGACTTGATCCTGGCCATGAGGAGTTTTTCAGTGCCTGGCTGAGACTTCTGTACTTCAGCACAAGGCCAGATAAATGTGGTGACCACCTCCTCCTGGGTTCTTACAGGGTGGTTGCTGCTGGTCTGGCACTAACTGGTTGTCAGCAATTGAAAGGAGCCTGAGGGCCAAGAGGTGGTTAAGGAAGAAAATCAGCTTTATGTGTGGGATGGGAGACTATTTGACCAGGAGAGGTGCAGGGACATGCACATGGGAGGACGGGGTGGGGAAGATGTCAGCTGTAATGGGAATGGGACGGGAAGGACTTGGGAGGAACGTGGCAGGATCTGGCATGGCTTCTGCAAGAGGAGCAGGCTGGAACTCTTCAGCCTGGAAAAATGATGGCTAATGGGAGATATGAAAACTGGAAGCTGGAGGAGAATTATTAGATGGGCTTGCCTTAGGCTTTTGGCACCACTGGGAGAGAGGATCTGCGCTTGGTAGGTGTTAACCTGACCTGGTAAATCTGCTCTCCTCTCCTGGCTGATAGCGAGCAAGGGACTGAACAGGTATGGTCAGCTTAGACCAGATTAGCTGGGTCCAAGTTCTTGGCCATACCTCCTTGTCCTATCTAGACCCTGAATCAAAACTTTCTGTGTTCTTTTGAAAACATCCAGAGCTTGCTTTCTCCTCTGCAAATCATTTACAAAATTGCTTTCCCTTTCCCCCGCTCCCACACCATCCTTCTCCACCCTCCTCTTCTCTCCACTTAGAAAGAAGTGCCCTTTGCTTTGCGACTGGAGTATCATTCCCTGCCTTCTCCCCGTGACACTGGTGTTGGGGAGGAAATAATTTCTGAAGAAGAAGGGGTATTTAGTGGTTCCCCAGAAGCAGAGGTAGAAGCACTACCCTGGGAGCCCAACGCTACTTTCCTCTTGGTAGCGGAAGCAGTGTTGGCAGTCCCGAGGTGGAGTCTCAAGGACTCATTGCTTAGCGGGTTATCTACATGCTTAATTTACCCCTGCCCTCACAAACCCATTTGAAGCCTTTTCTCACAGCTGTAACCAAATACTGCTTTGGCAGCAAGCAAAGTGAAAACGAGACGTAAGCAGGGTTAGGTCAGGAGGGCAACGCAAGCAGGTTTTTCTCCCTGGAGGGGAGAAACACAGTACAATGCCACGTTACTCCATCGCTCCGTAAGCTGCTTTGCAAAGCTCAGGTGAGCAATAGAAGGCATGAAAGCCTGTAAAGGGAGGGAGGAAAATTTTCCAGTAAGGACAGAGCCATTGCCCATCAGATTTTGACAGCTGATGGTCATTTCATGGCTGATAGGGTCAATGAGGAAAGATTTTGGATCAGTCACAGGGTGCTGGAGGGAAAGCACAAGAGGACACCAGTGCCCTGCAAGAAAGTTTCGGCTAGAGACAGGTCAGCAGAGATAGAGACATCATGGTTTGTTGTTGGGGTTTTTTTAAATTTTTTTTTCCGTTTTTTTTTTTTTTTTTTTTTTTTTGCCTGTTGTCTGACCCTATGGGTTTTCATTTTTCTGGAAAGACCATTTCTGACCACTGACACCAGAGCTCCTGCAGCCCCTGAGAGTGATTGTAAACAGGAGCAAAAGGGTCTTCCTTCTGTGCAGGTCTCCCCTCACATCCACTGAGTTATTAGCCATCAGGGAAGCTGGCAGGGTTTCATTAGATATGGCTCTAATTACAGCTCCCTTTAGATTTGTAGCCCTCCTCTTTCTCCATCCTCTAGTTCTTCATAACTTGCAGGTGGAAAAATGCAAAACAGAGAAAGAGGGAGGATTTGTCACCCCTCTCTATAAGTCCAGGATAAAGACATTTTTCTATCTGAGGATGGTTAATGCAAGCTGCACACATGCACTCACACACACCCAACAATCCAACTAGAAACATTTTCTCATCGAGTCCTTGGGATGTTGGTGTTTGCTGCCATGCTCCTGGCTGTGCACAGCCCCACTTTTCAGAAATGCACTGGCTTGATGGGGTGTCTAAGGCTTTTCTGAAGTTAGGAAGCCTTCCAGATGAGATGTCCCCAGGCAAAACAGACACATGGCAAATGTGGTACTAGCAGTGCATGGCATGGGGCCGCGGGGGGTTACAGTAAGGAAATGGTATCTGTGCTCAGCCAAGCGATGCTAGTCCATCAGAGCCCTGAAAGATGACGTTGGGTTAGAGGTACACACCATGTTGCTGGAGGAGTCTCTCTGGGGCTATCTCCTCACCGATGCATTTGCAGCAGAACTACAGGCACTTCCTGGTGTTCTCAGGGCATTTATGAGCAAATGGGAAATGGGGAGGAAAGCCAAACTATACCTCATTTGCCCTCCATCCCTGCCCCAAGGCTTGCTGCTGTGCCCTTTGTGCTGCCAGACCCTGTGAAAGGGCAGCTACCCTCAGAGAGCAGAGCCTTGTCCCATGGCTGTCTCCAGCTCCACGAGCAAGACAGAGCACATGAAAAGCCCTCCATCAAACCAAGTTGTTTGCAACCTCTGCATCCATTTCAAGGCATTATTTTCTTTTTGCAGAGGATCTGGAGGGATGGGAGAAGCATTCAAAGCCCAAAGCTGGTTCTCAAGTCCAAAGCTGGATGAGCAAAAGGGTTTGTTTAATACAACAGAGCAGAGAACCCAGAAACCTGTGAGAGCAACACCTCCCTGCAAATCAGGTCATTTATTTAGCAAGTGAAAAACAGCTTCCCAAGGTTCAGAGCACTATGGTAGAAATCATAAAGCATTTGAAGGAGGCGGGAAAGCCAAGCCCTGGCTTTGCCACTCCTGCCCTCCCACTGGATCCCCACCATCCTGGCAGGCACCGAGGGAGACCACAAAAATATTTCACTCTTTAGACACCACTTCAAACCCTCAGAGCCACCCTTTTCATGGGCACTCGGGTCAGCTGCCACACTAAACTCCAAATATTTTCCTAGTTGGCAAATAAAAAAAATCTGTATATCCATGTCTAGCTCTATAGTCAATGTATGTGAAATGCTAAAGCCCCTGGCACATATCTTGGAAGAGCTAATTATAGGATTTGGAAGCTAACGTGATAATATTTTCTTTAGATGTGTGGTGCAGATGTAATTACTTCTCCAGAGATGCCAGCCGCAGATGACGCAAGATGCCCTTATGTAAAAAGCTTTTATTATGCAGCTATGGATATTTTCCCTCTCTGGCCCATCCTCTACTTTCCCCTCAACGCCTTCCTTTCGTTTTTCACCCTAAACTCTCTATGACTTATTCAGAAGGTGACAGGGTGAGGTCAGTAGGCCAACAGGATGTCAAACAGAAGGGCAGTCTTGTAGAAAGCTGTTCCTGGGTTTCCCCATCCGCCTGGTCAATGAAGGAGCAAAAGGAGTTAATGGCTTTGCATCTGCTGCATTGGCTTCAGCAGGGCTGGGCGAAGGCCTCTATTCACCTTTCCGCCTGATGGAATGGAAGGGGGTCATGTTGGAGCCAGTTCTCGCCCCCAGCCCTGGCATCTACTATGGCTTGGACGTCAGCAGACGTTGGGCAGCCATCTGCTCCATCCGGCATGCAGTGGAGGAGCACCTGCATGGAGAGCCCACTGTCCCCTCTCCAAGAAGGGGCTGGAGGATGCCAAGAACTGCAGAAGAAAGCTGGTTTGTCATCGCAGGGATGAAGGGTTGGTGAGACACAAACATTTCAGTTGCTCCAAAGGTTGCTCCAGGGTACGCAAAGATCTCCCAAGTGACCCACAAAGTTGCTTCTGCCAGGGAGAAACCACAGCATGATCGCAGACCTCCAGCCAAAAACACTTCCAAACCAGAGTGATCTTTGCCTATGGACACTTTCTGAGGTTTTCCATTTTTTTTGCTTCACATTCTGTGTCCCACTGCTTTTCTCCTGTGGCTGGACAGGCAAGAGAGGTCAGAGGCATGGGTGCTTCCAGGGCATAGGCTTCCTTCTCCACGGGTGCTGGTTAAAGGGGGGACAGTCCCATGACATGACCAGTAAACCCTGCCTGACTGCAAATATTCAGGACAAAAGGTTGATAAACCTCCTGGAGGTATCACCCCGCACCTGCATCACATATTGTGGCTGTGCACCCTTCTGCTCCCACCCTCTTCCATCCCTCTCACCTGGCCAAACCTAGGTCCTTGCTGTGTTTTAGGACTAATATGTGATAGGGAGGAGTGACTCGTAGCTCTGGGCCACCCTGCCACCAGCTGAGGTTGCAAAGCTGGGTCATGAAGTCCTTTCCTTCTCATTTTCTCTGCACGGCATCTGAGCCAGTGCACAGCTTGAGGAGACGAGCCTGGAGGTGAAGCAAGCCTGAACCCTTCAGTGGCTGGGAAGCAGACCCCAGAGTTTAGAGAGCTGAGAGAGGGGGAATTGGCCATGCACCTTCTAAAGAAAAGAAACTGAGAGAGCTGGAGCAGGGAATGGAGACAAAACCACTGGTTTACCCACTGGGGAAACGCTTTCCAGACACGGTCCAGTGCCAGACTGCAAAGGAATTTGCTTTCAGGGCAGGGAATACCCACATTCCTCTGAGGACAAGGAAGCCGGGGAAGGCAATAGCTGGGGGATGTTGTACTCAGGTTATTTATTAAGTGCAAACTGTAAGCTCCCTACGGCCCAGGGCCATCAGCTGATCATGGATTTAGATGGCATTTCAGCCCATGCCCCCCTTCAGTCAGCCAAATCCCTCCCGTGGACTGTCAGCTTGTGGGTCCTTGTGGACTGGAAAGGGAGTGTAGACCTTGGGTCCTACCCAGAGAGGCTTGGTGGCCACCACAGAGGTGCTCCAGGCTTCCTGCTCAGTCTTCACTGCCCCTCCAGAAGCTCCTTCCCAGGGCTTAAGGACTCTCTTGCTTTTGCTTTTACTGAAGCCATTCAGCCACCTGGTCTTGCCCAGAAAAGAGGTTGGCCAAGGTGGAGATGGAGTAGGATGGGGCAGCAAGCATACACACAGCTTACGCCTGCTGAGGGTCTAACCTGATGCTCCTCCCTTGTAACGCTGGAAAAAACCTTCCGCCCTGATCCAAGGGGGCTGTGCTGAATCCCTGATTCCCAGTATGGACAGAAACGGCACTTTCAAACAGGATAGCTGCAGATCTGGTGTTTTCAGTGGAAATCTAACCCTTCTGGCTGCAATCTATTTTTATCCAATTTATTTTTACCAGACCTGGCTTGCTGCTTTGGGACTATGAACGGGAGGTTTGCTTCCGTCACCCAGGGATGTTTAAGCATGTTTCTCCGGTCTAGAAATTAGTTGGGAAACCTGGTGACACCTGGCTTTCTCAGGGAGCATTAGCCAACTGCCTGTTGGAGACCTTATCAGCACTGACACCATCGCTGCCTCTCCTGGGGCTGTCCAGCCAAGGCATGAAGGGAGAACAGAGAAAAGGGACAACACTGCTTGCCCACGCAGTATTTTTTTCAGCTTTAAAGTTTTAGATGAAAGTCTTGGCCAGCATCAATGTGGCTTGAGCTTCTGTGGGAGGAACAAGCTCCCTCCTCCCCCACAGGGGCTGGGTGGTTTGGGGGGCTGGTGAACAAGACCCAGCTCCACTTGATCACCTCGTTAGCTCAGGAAGGAAGGTGGTCATTTAACGTGCATTTCTACAGTTACAATGAGCAGGCACGGGGCAGGAGTTAGGACTAGCTTTTATGGAGCATCACATCTCCCCCCCGCAGAGCTCAGACCTGACCTACATAGCATGGACAAGCCACCATGCCGGAGCATCCCAGCACACACTCAGCTTTCAGCACCCGCAGCTGGAGATGCAGCAGGAGCCTCCCCCGATTTACGTGAAAACCTGGGCGATGCACCAGGTTGTGGCTTGCCAGCGCTGCAGAGGCTTTGTCCACCCTGTGTCGATACAGGGCTAGACAGCTTATACCAGCAGGGATGTTTTTTGCCAGAATAGGAAACCATCTCTCTGGATGACATAAACCGGAGTCTTTTGGCTTGTTCATGTTGCCTCAAGCTGAGCAGGCAGATGTTGTTGTGGATTGGAGATGGAAGGTGTCCCCCACTGCAGCAGCTGGCATCAACCCAGCTTTGCAGTGCCAAGCCAGCCTCTGGACCCCCTGCCAGTCCCCCGCATCAGCTTGGGGAAGGTCCTCACCCATCCACAGCTCTGTGTGGGAAGGAAGGGGCCTCACACGGGCTCAAATTATTCCACTTAACAAGCAAGAACAACCTCTCTCAGCATTTTAACTTTCAGACCAGTGCAATGGTGGGATCTCACTGTGCAGATACTGGTGCAGGTGAACTTCCAGGTACAGGGAAGGATTCTGCATCATGTAAGCAGTCAGCAGTTTCTTCTTGCGTAAATAAATACTGGGTGTTCATGTGACATTTCTCCTGCACTCAGCCCCAGAGCTTCCTCAGGTTGTGCAGACTGATGGTGATTTTATAAGCTTTCCTACCAGTAAGGCTGAATGTTAATGTATGGCACAGTCATACTCCCCTACCAGTAGCATGCTGCCTGTTTGGCTATGGTCACTACGATCCCTGCTGGACACCCACAAAAAAATCAGACAAAGCAGCATCTCCAGAAACATAGGGAAGCCCTCGGATGTTCAACACCCATTGACTGTTTCAGAAAGCAGGCTCAGGTCCTTCCTCCAAAGACCGGGCTGGAAATCTCTGATCTAGTAGCAGACACTGGGGAAGAGTTTCAAACAAAGCCTGAGCTGGAGATACTACAGGAGATCTGCCTTCAGCGTACAACCTGTTGGATGTCAAGTGCTTACAAAGTACAGTCAGTTCACAGCTGAGGTATGAAGCTGGTTTTAAGTTGTTGTGATGCTGGTTGGAAAGCTCTGGAATACTCCAGGCCAACTTCAGTCCAAGCAGGCCTATCATTGTCACTAGCCCAGGTTGGCCTTGGTATTACGCAGCCAAGGCATAAAGACATCCCGGGATGAAGATGCCTCCACCTCACTCAGGACCTGAAAGTATGTGCAATAGTCAGGGGACCCTTGTTTAGAAGCATTCTCTGCTCCTCAAGGCTTTGAAAATTATCTTCCCTATAAAAAAGGAGTCTGGGTGGAGAGAGGAGGAAGGCTCTTGTTACATCAGTATGTCTTGCCCTGAGCGGTTGCTCCCCAGAGCTTTTAAGGAAGAAATTCTGATGCAGAGAGCCGGCGTCTCTGTTCCCATCTTCATCCTACCTCCTCCTCACCGCATGCCCAAGCACATTGATGCTTTCTGCCCACCGTTCCCCAGGGAAAGTCCCAGGCCAGCGATGCTCCTTCAGACCTCACTGCAGCTGACATTTTGCTCTTTCTCTAATTAGTGCAGAAAACACTTAACCAGGTCTACAGCTGCAGTCCAGGGACCTCAGGGAGCTTCAGGATCTTGAAATTAAATGGCTGCAAGAGAAGTGAAATCACCCTGCCAGGGGAGCTGCTCAGAGCATGCCACTTCTGCAAGAAAAAGGAAAAAGAAAACAAAAGGATCTGGGGAACGGAGTTTGTTTTTTTTGTAGAGTGTATTTTTCCTTTCCTCAAGAGGAAGAAGGCTTTAGGGAAAAATCAGAAAAAAACTCATATCTTTATTTCTGAAAACTGAATTTTAATTTATTCAAGGGAAGGAGAGGGCATAGAAAAAAACCAATTTCACTAAAAAACAACCAACCCCCAAACCCCAGAATATTTCCACAGAATTAATCCTCAAATAGAATTTTTCTGCAGAAGAAAAAAACTGAACAGGAGTCCTCAGGGTCCCATTTGACAGCAGCTAGTCCAAGCGACCCACTGAGCAGAGAAAGATGATCTGCTGCTTTGCTTTTATGCTTTTATCCTTTTTTCTTGTGTTTATTTTTGAAGCTACAGGTGCTTCTTTTGTTGTGGCTCCTACCTGAAGCTGCAAATCACTGTAACTTTAGCCTGCTCTGCACTGCTAAACACTTTGCAGCCTCAGGACTTGTGCTGGAGATCCATCACCTTCTTGGCACAGACATTGTGGTCACCAACAGCTTCAGCCTGATGGGGAGAGGGAGGTTGGGAGAGGGGCTGCTGCACCAGTATGAGTTGCTGGAGCTGGTAAAGTCAGGGCAGATCTTCCCACCGAGGGAAGATGTGCATGGAATGGGGGAGCCGGTGGTGCCTTCCCTGAGATGGGGGAGCCTCCGATGGTGGGGGTGCTTCCTGGGGGCTACTGTGTCTCTCTTGGCTGTGTGGGGACCAAGATTGGCATTGCTGCCATGGCTCCACCAGAGTGGGACACACTACATTTGGCTGGATAGAGGGCTGATCCCGAGCCATATACCACAGCTCAGGGAAAACCATGGCCACAATTTCTCAACCAAAAGGATTAAACTGGGAGCTGGGAGTGATGGATGCTGTGCATACCCTCAGCATGAGCCATATGCAACGACAGCCTCCCCTGCTGTTGAACTGAGAGAGAAAAGGGCAAGAATCCTTTGAAGGATGTAGTTTTGGGTGCAGGTGGATGTTCAGAGCCTCTTCCCCCAGGCAGAAGAAGGCTGGTCCATTGCAGCTGGGTAAGGAAAGCTTTTCACGTGGGTAGCCCCTAAGCCTGTAATACCAGGCTCGAGGTCACCTTCTTTGATGGGCTCTGTGGAACACTCGTCGTATTTGAGTCTGAATTCAGTCTCCAGCTCCCACCTGGTTTCTGCTTCTCACCCGTGGCTCCACACAGACCCATCCCAAATGGGAGAGCCGGACCTCATGCTCCCAACCAAAATTTCCCGGTCACTTTCATCCAAACAGCCCTTTCATCAGGGTCCTGTTGTTTCTGGCTGGCTGATGAGGGAGGAGAAAATATCTCCTAGAGTTCTGTCATGTCTGCTTCTGACTGGCCCCAGCGCAGGAGCAGCTTAACAGCAACCAAGCTGAGAATTATGGCAACTTTTGACCCATCTCAGGGAGTTAAGTAGGAGAGAGAAGTCTGGGCAGCAGCTGAGACAGGACCTACCTGTCCCACCAAAAGGGCATCACAGATCTGCTGTCAGAGATGGTCTGATGGATATCCCGCTCCCCATTAGCTACCCAAGGCCCCATGAGATCAGCCATGTAGCCAAATATACCTTGGAAAGAAAATCTCTGCAAGTTGTGTTGATAACAAGGATCTGGTCTGATTTAAATGGCAGTTAAGAACCCGTTGTTAGACCTGAGCCAGTCTGCTGTGGTGGGGAATGGGGACCACCACCTGGAGGCACCATGGGTACACCATTCGACCATGGCTGCCCAAAAATGGCAGCACAGAGGTGAATAAAACCCCCCAAAAAGATGAGACCAAGTCCTGGTGGTTCTGTCCCATGGGGACAGGGAAACACGATGGTCTGGATGCAGCTGGCTGTGCAGGAGCCCTGGCACAACAGGGTACTGGCTGTGAACTGAGGCGTTGCTGTAGGCAATCAGAGGTGGTGGAAGGGCTTTGGTGGAGGTGAGCTTGATGGGTAGAGAGGTTTATGTCTCAGCAACCAAAGACCTGGGTTAGAAATGAGAGTTCAGGGTTCAAAAGTTTATGACTTGCCCGAGAGCACCAGGAACACGGGTTATCCTGGAGTTCCCAGCGTTCTCCAAAGCCTCTTCCATCATGATTTATTCATCTGTGGGAAGTGCTAAGACATAACACAACTCCCAAAGGGAGAATGAGCATAGCCTTAACCAGCTGCAATGTCAGGAAACTGCCTGTCTCCTGCAAGTTCTTCTGAGCCTGGGTATGCTGCAGCTCCACGCCGGGCAGCCACAGGCACCTTTGCCTGTGCAGCTTCACCAGATCCCACTGCTGGGAAGGGATCCTTGTCCTGATGAAGCTCCTGGGTCAGCTCTGGTTATTGCAAGAGCAGTCCCTGGGATGGAAAGGGCTTGCTATACATGTGGCTGTTTCCAAGGTGAATGCCATGCATCCGAGTCCTGGGAATATCTTCTAGCAATGTGTAAAGCAGCCTGTTTCCTGGAAGTCTTTGCTTCTGAAGTCAAAGGGCAAAATTAAGAGCTTGAGACTCCGCAGGAATCCATTTTGGTATAATTTACACCTTCCCCGTGCACCCCAGCAGTGTTTTGCCATAGTTTAAATGCATGTGTAACCCATATTTGATGATTGTTAGGATTATTGCCATTTTACTGTTCTTGCTGTTATTAGCCTGCCGACGACTGTGCTGTGCTTGCAAAGCTGCGACCGGCGACTCCTTTGATACGCAGACATCCTGCCAATTGAAAATTCACTTGAGCAAATAAGTCTAAATTAGTGGCAGCTTTGTGCAGCTTTATTTCCCTCATTGCACTCCCTTCACGACTGCAAATAATCCAATATAAGTGCTGGGGCCAGCCGGCCCCCAATGGGAAGCCTGATTGCTCTCCTGCTGCAGCATTGGCAGCCAGGGAGGGAGGAGAAAGAGCTCTGGACCATCCTGCATCACCAGGGCTCTGCTGTGAAAGATGGGGGGGGGGGGGCATTCAAGTGGCAAAAAAGCGATGGCAAAAGAGGGAGGGCAGGATCCAGCTTCTGGGGTGATGGGCATCATCCCATTTGTCCAAACGGGCTGAAACCAGCCAGAAAATGCCAAAGTTAGGGGAGGACAGATGGACAGATGGACCATTTGACACTCGCCTCCTCGTCTGCAATAACCAGGGGAGAAAATGACTGCCCCTTTCCATTCTGTGTGCAGAAACGTGTTGGTGGGCTACAGAAGGATCAGCTCCCTCTGTAATCCTTCTTTTTTTGTTGTTGTTTCATATGTGCATGGCTTTATCAGGCAGTTTGGGGTTGAGATGGGTCAGTGTTGGCACATAAAGAAAAAGTGGCCTTTCTGGGTGTCAGACTGCCTCCCTTGTGGGCTTCAGGATATTAGGATATCAATTAACCCAGACCACCTCAAGAAGAAAAGCTGAGGCTGCCAGGCTGGACTTGTGCTCTCTGCCCCTCTCTCCATGATGAATGGGCTCTCAGTTCAGCCATGAGCTGGGAAGCATCCCCAGGTGGGAAAGTTGAGGAAAGGGGTCCCGTGCTGGGAAGACCCCAAAATAACTCCGAGCAAAAACAAGCTGACAGATTCCAAAATCCCCATTTGAAATAAGCCAAACTGTCAGATCCCAAACTCCATATTTAAGCAAAATCAAGCTGTCAGACCCCAAAATTCCCATTTGAAAAAAACCCAGCTGTCAGACCCCCTAATCCCCATTTCAGCAAAACCAAGCCATCAGACCCCAAAAATCCCTTGTTTGAGCAAAACCAAGCTGTTGGACCCCCAAATCCACAGTTGAGCAAAACCAAGCTATCGGACCTCAATAGTTTCCTATTTGAAAAACTGCAGCTGTCAGACCCCCAAAATCCCCATTTAAGGAAAAACAAGCTGTCAGACCCTCAAATAGCTATTTGTACAAAAACAAGCCATCAGACCCCAAAATCTCCATTTGGAAAAAAAAAAAACCCAAAACAAAACCCAACAGGCAGTCAGACCCCAAATCCCTATTTAAGCAAAACCAAGCTGTCAGACCCCCAAATCCCATTTAAGCAAAAACAAGCCACCAACCCCCCCAAATCCCTATTTGTGCAAAAACAAGCTGTCAGACCCATCTGAACACCCATTTGAAGAAAACCAAGCAGTCAGCCCCTAAAATCCTCATTTGAGCATAAACAAGCCATCAGATCCCCAAATCCCCATTTGAGCAAAGTCGAGCCACTGGACCCCCAAGCCCCAATTTGGGGGTGCAGGGCTCACCCCCGCCCCGATGGGCAGAAAGAGTTAAGATCCCGTGGGCGCAGGCCTGCGGTGGCCAATCCCGCCCAGCAAAGTGCTGCCCTTGGCCCCAGCCCAGCAGCAGGTTGCTCTCCGCAGGTATTATTTTGGTTTTTCTCTGGGGGAACCAAGCAGGGAGACGATGAACCTCCAGACCCGTGGAGGATGGGGAGCTGGAGGATGCACCCCTGCGCTGCCCAGGTAAATTCCGGTGGGTGCTGGCTTTTCGGGGGGTCTTTCCTTTTGTTTCCTTCCCCCTCTAGCTGGGTGTCTTTGTTTGAGCCCAGAAAGGGGCCAGGCAGGGGAATGAAGGGTTTTCAGTGGATTAGTGTGAGGCTGAGCTGGTGGGACCTGCTGCAGGTGCTTTTTTGGGGTGGGACATACCCACCGGGCTGCATTTGCACTGGGGGGTCGAAGGAGAGATGGGGTGCACGGAGCTGGGTTGCTCAGGGTGGGGGAGAGCTGCTATTTCCCCCTGCTATAAACTCACTCTGGATGCAGCTGGCATGCACCAGCACCGGGACCTTGCCCCACAGTGGGTTTTGGGGCACCACTCTGGTTAGCAGTGCTAAAGCCAGTGGTGAGGATAAGCCACTGTGGGGGCGAGCCACCGTGGGGGCTTGCTCTGAGCGCAGTGTCCGGGGAATAGCAAGCACTTCCCAGGCTGGCTCCGCGCCCTTGAAATTCCTCAGGGTGAGTTAATGATAAATCACGGCCAAGTCAGTGGCGTAGGCGGTGGCTGGGGGCCGGTGGCAGGTTCACCTGCTGTCCTTCCTCCTGAGACAGAGGTTTGGGCAAGGTCTGGGGATGGTGGAGCCAGGCAGAGGCTGTGGGGATGGCTGCTTGGTACCTCTCTAGGGGTGATGGCTCACCCCAAAGGGCAGGATCAAACCTCCCCCTGGCAACACACAGGCCAGGGCAGGGGTCTACATCGGGGTGGGGGGAGGGGGGGGCAGGGGCGGGATCTTGTGACAAGAGGTGTCCTCCTGCTCCCACCATGAGGCATTTGGGGTCAAGGAGCGTGTCTGTAGCTGGGGATCACATTGGGATCCTGAGATTTGGGCTGTGGGGCCACATGAGGATGCTCAGACAGACGCTGGGGTGCCAGGCAAGGGATGCAGCTCCCTGCTGCAGGGCTTTAGGGGACAGCAGCACTGTGCTCGCATGCTGCAATGGGCCAGCAGCTCCCCTGTACACCCTGCTGCAATAATCTGCATCAGGCAGCACCACAGGCTCAACTGGCAGCAGCTCATCTCCAGCCACCTTACCAAATAAGGCAGCTCCTTAATGAGGGGAAACTGAGGCACACAGGTCCAGCCTGCAGCACAGAGCACCGTAGACCCTCAGCCCCACAGCCAGCACCAAGGCTGCTTCATCAAACTGGCCTTTCCCTACACTGAGTGAATTCAGGGATTTTTCCTTGTGCCACCAAAGCTGGTGTTTTCTGGGCAGCAGTTGTCAACAATGACCAGCCCACAGCCGGTGCTGAGCATCTTCTGGGGGCAGCCACAAGGGGACCGAGAAGACCATGTCCAAACCCTTCCTGATGGACACACAGGATTTGGGTTGGCAGTTTGGGCTGAGCTTGAAACCATCCTGTCTCACTGGCACTCTGCTCCTTGGGATGAGGGGGACAGACATCCCATGTAGTGGAAAATTCCTCCTATCTGCCCTCAGGTGCATACTGGAGGATGCTAGCCTGGATCCAGTGCCAGGGCTCTGATAGCAGCCTGGGGAAAGGGGATGGGGGGCAATGTCCCTGAGAATGAGGACGATGCCAGAGACATGGCCCCATTGCCCTGGCCAGGGCAACACCAGCGCACAGCCCCGGGGCAGCTTGCCAAAACCTCCATCTTCCAGGGCAGGATAATTCATGGTGGAAGGGACCTTGGCAGGTCTCCAGGCCACCTCGCTGCTCAAGGTAGGCTTGGCCACAAGGCCAGACCCTGCTTGGTCCCTTCAGGGCTTGAAAACTTCTAAGGCTGGAGACTGTAAAACCTCCTTGGGACCCCTTACAAATCACAGAGCACCATGTTGCATCTCCATGTCACCCACTGAGGTTTCTCTGGGGCTTTGCCCACCCCGCTGCAGCCTCCACAGTAACTTTGATGTCTCTCCTTACTGGAGCAGCTCAAGACTAATGCAGCCTGCCACGTGCTTGGCCTTTTATTCCACACCTTTGTCTGCTCTTTTGGAGGCAGAAAATCATGTGGATTAAAATTGGGAATACCGTGAGATTAGAAGTTCTGGTGGGATTGGATTTGGGACAGGCAGAGCTGCTTGTTCTGGATGAGCAATAGTAATGCCCATATTGATTTATTGATTTTTTTGCTGTCAGTAAGGGCTTTCCAGGTAGCTGCTGGGCTCCCCGAGCCTTGTGTTTGCAGAGGGATGCTCTGGGACAGTGGTGTGGTCCATAGATGTGGACTCAACATAAATCT
Organism: Falco biarmicus; assembly: GCF_023638135.1. Taxonomy (NCBI): domain Eukaryota; kingdom Metazoa; phylum Chordata; class Aves; order Falconiformes; family Falconidae; genus Falco; species Falco biarmicus. Next base: position 86,468,811 of record NC_079288.1, on the reverse strand, counting down.
CTAGTGCTCTTCATCATCCTTACCATCATCACTCCTCCTGGGGACGAGCACGGCTGCTGCAGCAAAGCACAGTGAAAACAGACAGGCAGTCCCGCGTCACTGAGTGTGACAGAGGCACAGCCCAGGTGTAGCACATACACAGGGGGTGTCCGTTCCAGGAGCATCCCTGGGGAGAGGAGAGGGAAGGACAAGCAGGAGGGCACGGAGCCAAGGCCATGTGCTCCACAGCAGAGGTTTCAGCAGTGCTTTGCCATGATTACCCCTGCTGCCACTTCCTGGGGGATGGGGAGGGGTGGTGGTGGAGCATGTCCCTTAAATACAGCAACCAGCTGAGGAGGAAAACCGATAGCAAACCCGGAGGATTAGCCAGGGAAGGTGGAGCAGGCTGCACTATTCAGGCTTTGTCGGGGGGCGGAGGGAGGAGGGGGGGGGAACAATGGGGCCTTTATTGAGGAAGGGAGGTGGTGGGTTGGCAGGCTGGCGGGGACAATTTGGTACAGAGTATCCCTTGGCCAGCTGGGAGGACAGGGCACTGGGACACGGGATGGGACAGTTTGGTACCCAGTGTCCCCATGCCAGCTGGGAGGTGGGACACGGGATGTGGGGTGGGACAGCTTGGTACCCAGCATGTCCCTTTGCCAGAAAGTGAAAGAAGGAATGGGGACATGGGACATGGGATGGGACAGGCTGGTACTCAGCATGTCCCTTAGCCACAGCTGGGGGTATGGGGAAACTGGGACATGGGAGATGGGACAGGGGATGGGCCTGTTTGGTACCCAGCATATCCTCAAGTGGTGGGACTTGTCCCAGGATGTCACTGCAAGCCTCACAATATGCTGACTGCATCAGGACAGATGACAAGGCTCTCCCTGCCACCCACACATGGGGTCTCGATCCATGGCCAGACCTCCCAAATTAGGGATTCCCAATGGCTGGTTTATGAGAGCACATTAGGCTGGTTCTGGGGACCCTGCAGAGCCTTGCAGCTGAGAGCAAGGAGCATCCCATGTGGGGGACATCCTGGACCAAGTGCTCACACCCACTCCAGACCTCGGCAGAGGGACCTCAGGGATGGAGAAAGCCATCATCCCTGTTCTCCCTCAGCAGCTCAACGGGGGCTTTCCTGAAGAGCCGCCTGGGTCTTTTCATCTCATCTCTTTTGTTTCAGCCTTATTATGTAAATAGCTGATGCAGCCCCCATAATGAGAAAGTAGTTTCCCAGAATACAAAAGGCTGTAATTATCTCATTAGCAGGCGGAAAGGAAAAGGAAATGTTTCTAAGCCGCTTGCTTTTATTCCCCACAGCAGCCCAAGAAAGTGCAGCCCCCAAAACGGGGACCTGCCTGCCCCGAATCCTGCCACCCGTCTCCCCGATGCTGCCACATTTGCAGGAGAGAAAAGGAAAGCATGGTCCTCATGTCTCAGAAGCAGCCACATACTGGGAGGGCTGACAGCTTTTAACTGGGCCCAGTTATCCAGAGGATGCTGCGGGTCCCTGTGTGGACCCCTCAGTGCTCTGAGACGCTGGGAGAAGAGGTGTCGTTGGAAAGCGGGGAGTCATAGAGGGACAGGATGATGCCCATCTTCCCAAATTGGATGTTCCTCAGCAGGACTCCCAAGCTGGGATTGTAGCTCAGAGCTTCAGGACGGATTCCCGCACTTGTATGCCTGCAAGAGAATGTGGTAGAACACGTGGAGGGTGCTCCCGGGAGAAGGTATCTAGGATGGCTTTGGTGTTGCTTTGCTTTCTGAAGTCATGCCTTCCTCACCTCTAGCTAGACACCCAGTTCTTGGGGACAGAGCTACAGACAGGCTGCAGTCAGAAGCTGGTCCTTGCTGAGATCTCCAAAACCCCTTTCTGGTGGGGTTTTCTTCTGCCCACCCTGTTCCTCCAGTGAACCGGCTAGAAGCTGCTAATGCAGCAGCAAACCATTTGTTGGTTTGGGTTGACTTTCTGCCAGATTTGTGAGCTGGATCAGGCCACGGAGAGAGCTGATGAGCAGCAGATCCATCCAGGATCTCTCCTACCACAGGGACTCGTGCAACACTCATTACGGGACACAATTCCTGCAGTTCCCCAGGGGGTTTGCATGAGATGATGGGAATCATCTCATTTGCAGGGAATGAAGGAAAAACTTCTGAAGGTGGCTACAAGATCTTGGCACTCTTTGACCCTTCAGCCTGTGTTCCCGATTTTGCTTTTTGGCCTGGAACAGGGCAGCAAGGGAAGGTCCTCATCACAAAGCTCCCATCTCCTTCAACAGGGATAAAGGGGAAGAGAGAGGTCTGCATCCTAGGGAAGCAGCAGGAGTTGTTCATCTGACATAGTTTGGCTTTCGGTTGTAGAAAAAGTTTATGGCTAAACAACCCGAGATTTGCATGTTTTCACAGACAGGTTCAAGTGTTTTCATGCCGTATTTCAGTGGTGGAGGGAAACCTGGCAGCCACCAAGCCAGGATGTCGGAGTAGGGGGAAAGGAGCTGTAAGAGGTGTAGAAAGGAGCTACAAGAATTACTTGACGGCTGGAAAAAATGCCTGTGAGAGGCAGGAAAAGCTCATTCTGTTCCCTTCTTCAGACCAAGGCAACTTGGGAAGGGTGTAGGAAAAAAGGAGGTGCCACCTCACTGGAGCCAGGTGGGAGGGGAGCAGTGGTGCCCCTGCCTCTTGGATCCACCCTGGTAGAAGTGCTCTCAGCCAGTTTTGGGTCCAGCATGGCTGTAAGGAGGTGACACGTGATGGGCCGTGACACACAGGAGGCAGAGCAGTAGCCAAATGGTGGTTTTGGAGGACGTGACGTGCAAGGAGAGGCGGAGGGCTGTTTGCTCAGGGATGCACTGCAAGTTGCACCTGAAACTAATTGTGGGAAGACAAGAACTTTCTCGTAGGTGCGTGGTGGTACAGCTAAGGCAAACAGCATTTTGCAGGGCAAGATGGGAGCACTGAAAAGTGAGGCAGGTCCACCTGAACTTCTCCAGCACTGCAGAGGTCCTCCCCAGTGCCCATGTCCACCCTCCTCAGCCCAGGTAGGGAGCAGGAGGTGGGCTCCCACCACACCATCACTGCTGGAACTGCCTCATGGGAACAGGGATGTCCACACCAACCCCAGCAGCAACCTCTGAGGTGCTGGTAGCTTTGCTGAGACCCAGACTCCAACACTTCCAAAGGTTATATTGGTCAAGTGTTATTTGCAGGTCTCAGGTTTCAGTGGTGGCTTTTCTCCAGGGCTTGTTAATGCTTTGCCAGACCAGGTGGTTTTGCTCCCTACAAGGTCTGTTGTCTTTGCACTGTTAACCCATCACTGGCCTTCTCTTCCCCCTCCATACACCTTTCTGGAAGAAGCTGAATGATCAGATCAGGTTTTTTTTTCCACCCCTTTTAAGCCACTTCTAACCTGCTCCACCACCCCAGGACACAATGAGTTTTCTCCTCCAGCCGAACCAACCCTCTGGCACCACTGCCAACAAACCGAAGAGCCACCAGAGCCCTAAACACAGTGCAGGTGTAGGTCCCACTGAAAAAAAAAAAAAAAAGAAAAGAAAGAAAAAAGAAAAGGCATGCTTTTATTGTGTCGGTAATTGCTTGCTTGTTAAAACAGATGCAAACAAACCCGACAATTGAAGGTTATGGGCACACCTGTTACCGCAATTGGTCGGGGGTGGAATTTTTGACCTTCAGATGCCTTTGCTGCCCGTCCTGCTGGGACCACATGCCTGGGATGGTGCGTGTGCCAAGGCACTGCCTTGCTTTCGAGCTGTTTGCTGGAGTTTTCTCTGCCCAGACCAGTGATTGATTTCCTTCTCACATGGCACGGTGCCTAGGTATGTCTCCCAAAGGCCTTTGTTACTAGAGTGTTAACAATTAACCTACTCAGGCAGAAACAGAGCCAGGCCTTCATAATCTAGGCTTAGTTAACTATTCAGCTGCTTATCTGAAAGCAATTTTTCTTCTGCTTAACTGGAAGGCATTCGCTCACTCATTTGGGTAAAGCAAGTGTGAAGATGCAGTTGTTTTACAGAATATTCTATTTACAATAGCATCTAGGGATCTCCTGGAGCTGTAGACATGTAGGAAACCTTGGTAAGAGTTGGCCATGAAGAGCCACAGCTGGGGAAAAGGAAATTTCACCCTAGGTTTTCTACATCAGGCATAAAAATACTGCTGTCTCCAAGGCAGAGCTTCTGGGCGAAAGGTCAAGGGGCCACCGCAGCTGGATGGGACAGGGAGGTTGTGCAACACAGAGATGGTGGGGCCTGCACCATTGTGTGAAGTCCCAGTGTCCCTGGCCAGGGAGGAGGCTGGTTGCACCGATGAGACACAGCACCTTTCCTAGGTAAGGTGCTGGCATGGAGATGCTGACCAGGAAGGGTGCTTTGAATTGATCTGGGCAGACAAAGAAACCCTTTTCAGCTTTTATTAACACAGTAATGCTGGGAAATGGGAAATTATTTCAGTGTTTGTTTTGGAAGGGTTTCCTTGCCCTTTGTCTCTGCAGAAAGTCCCTTCACTTGGGTTCCTGTTGTAACCACGGGGCTCTGGGGAACCGGAGCGAGGGCAGAGTTCAGCAAGGGCTGAGCATCTTGCAGAGGTGGTGGCTGCTGTGATGGATGGACGGGTGGGTGTCACTTGGGAGTGATTTAGATAGAGCTAGTCCTCCTCTGGAGGTGGGATCGATCTGGTGGCTTCTTGAGAGCCTGGTGAGGATGAAGTGCAAGGTGGTCCTGGTGCATCCTCACCAAGGCAGATGGGATGTAACATCTGGAAAGATAAAAACATCTGGAATGGGCAGTGGCTGGCGGGTTGCTCAAAACTCCTGTCTTGGTTTTCTGCCTGTGTGGGGCCTCCTCACCCCACCACAGGGCAGGGGGAGCCACTTTCGCCCTTCTGCCATGGCTCGGGGGTTTCTTCCAAGCCCAGCCATGCTTGGAGGTGACTCCTCTTTCCTTCTAAAGGATGGAGATGGGTATGAAACACTGGTAAAGGCAAGCTGTTTGGCTTCCTTCAGCCCCGCTGTGTTCATGGACTGTCAGACTCAGCATCCTTGTTTCTTTAATTGGGAAGCACCTATAAACCCAACTGCAGTTTGTGCTCCTGTGGGAGGGAGGCAGTTATGAGATTTAAGGAGGAGACATGTCCTGGGGAAGTTTTTAATCATGCATTCCTCCAAACCTGGAAGGAGAAAAAATGACCCTCCAGCTCTGCACTGGAGCACAGCAGTGTCATTCCTTACCTCACTGTACTCAAAACTTGATTTCACAGTTCATCTGAGGAACAACCAAGGTAAAACCTGCCTGGGAACAGGAGCTGACCAGAAAACACAAAAGCAAGAGCTGTGCTTGAAAAAATGGCCCTTTTTGGCAAAAATCTGTACTGTCAGGGATCTGTTGGCACTTCTGGAATCTCCTTAACATATTTGTAATGCTTGTCCGTATGTTCTGTTTATCAGATCCCGGGTTTACAGTAAACATAAGCTAATAACCATTTTTTTCAGAGTATTTTCTTGGATCATTCCCAGTTAAAAGGAAAAAGAAATGCCCATGGAAAAAGGTCCATTTTCAGAGTCTTCCCCTGTGATGCAGCTTTGATCTCACATTCCAAGAAGGCAGCTGAAGCCCCCCCACCTGGTTTTGGGTTGCTGGCACTGAACAGGAACACTGGCTCAGCATCCCAGTGGGCTTGGGACACAGCCCTAAGCAGAAACCTCCTTGATGTGAAAACCACCACCTGGGAGCCAGGGGGTCCCCAAGGGCAGAGAAAGGCTGTGATACTCTGCTGGTGAAGACCACTGAGGGAGATGCCATGGGGCTGAGCAGGCACCTTCCTCTGAGGTGCCTTGGAGGATGTTGCCACGACTCTGCCCAGGCTGTGGCTCTCACCCAGCTCAGGACCTTTGCCTTCCCTAGCTCATACTGCTTGTCATGTTGGCTTTTTTTTTTTTTTTTTTTTTTTCCCTGAAAGGATCAGACTTTCTGGTGACCTCATCCTGCCCTCAGAAAGTCAATGTAAATGTGCAAATGTCATTGTGGAATTTACCCAGCAAGGAAAAGATAACCTGGATTTCTCCTCCACCAGCTGAGCAAGGCTGGGAAGTGCTGCATGGAGGTGCCTTTCCCTTGTCTGGAGCTGAAACCTTCCAGCACAGCCCTCCCATGGCAGCTGCTGTCCCATTAAAAAAAAAACAACAAAAAAAACCACAGCCTATAAAGATCCCAAAGTCACTGAAAGGCAGGTTATTCCTAAATTAACAGAACAAAAAGTTTTCCTTTGATTAATAAAATGCAAAGGCATCATGGGTTTAGTGTGGCTTCAGGTGGGTGTTCTCCATCCCTCTTCATCGCTTCATAGCTCAAGCAAGTCTCCAGCTGCCCAGCAGGCACCTCAATTAATCCCTGGTCATCATGCACTAAAGAACTGTCTATGGGGGTGTTCTTCAGAAAGTGCCTTTAGGGTGCAAAGGGGTTGTGAGCCTTTGAGTCCTGCTCAGTGCACTGGAGAGAGACATGTCCAAATGTCACATGCTGGATGTGTGACCAGACCTCGACACTTCTCTCTGCTGGTGGAGGTTTTGTTGCTTATGTCTGATAAACATTTACATGTTTTGATTGTTATGGGTCCCCAAGCCACTCCGTGCGATGCTCGTGGGATACTCATTTGCTGCTTGGTCTTTAGACCTCAACCCGTGAGTGACATGGCGACATCTCTGTTGGGGGACAAAGGTGCAAGCTGCAGGAAGGTCATCAGCAGTGACTACAAGATGTTCACCCAACGCCCATTGCTTCACGTTGCTGGTCATTCAGCAGGGCAAGGCCCTGGGGACCCTTGCGTGGGGTGATGTGCAAGGGGGTGGAGAAGGTTACACCACCAGGCATGTCCTCCTCCTCTGCCTCCCAGCTGCCTTGTCCCTTGTCCATGATGGGGCCCATCTGGTGTGTCTCAGACCACAGAGGCTCCTTCACACCTCAACAGGAGTTCAGCTGGGATGGTGGCTTTCACCACAGCACATTCTTAAGCACTTCTTCCTGCTGTGACCACCTCCATACCCTGCTCTGCCCCAGAAGAGCTCTGCCAGCCCTCCATGGGTATCAGCTCTGCATCCTCTTCCTCCAGCACAGCAGTTTGTCACATCTGTCCACCAGCCCCACCACACTCGGACCATATTTCATACAGGGCAGCTTTCTATGAGAAAGCTCAGGGTGCTGGAAAAAGGGAGGAGGCTACAGTTAACATGCCTGGCAGAAGCCTCCAGAAACACGATTTAATAAAAGTGAAGTCAAGCAGCACATACTTGCTTTAACCTTTTTAATTCTTTTCCCATCCCATTATTAGTGCAAATAGCAAAACCCCATGAGACACCACATCAGAGCTGAGCTCTAGACCTAAGCTAGCTCTCCAGGGAAATAAACCCAGCTCTCCTGCTTTACTTGGGGAGGGCTGATTTAACATCCCTACCCCAAAAGAGGAAAACCCCACTGAAATGGAGATTTTCTCCATCTCCCCTGCCTGCTGGCTCTGCTTGAGTCCCCCTCATCACTGAACCTCTCTCTTCGAAAGGGTATCATTTTTGTTCTTTCTCTTTTATCCAGGGGGAAACCTGCCCCCAAATCCTGTTTTAGTCCCCACACTGCCAGAATGTTTTATCCTGGGAAACTTGGAACTGAGGGCTCATGGGACAAAAAAACCCAACAAAACACAAACATCATTTCTGGCCCATGGGGACCAACCCAATGGACTTGGTAGGGTTGGGTGGACACTGGTTGGCTATGTGTCCACAGCTGTCCACATGCTCCTCCAGGCTTGGCTCAGCTGTGCTCGGTCTGAAGGTCTCAGAGACACCTGCACAGACTGGCAGAGATAAGGCAGGACTCCAGGAAGACCTGAGCCTTTCTGGAGTGGTACAGGGAGGACATACAGACCCCCTCAGGGGCCTGGACACCTGTGCACCAGTGACTGAACTGAGCTGTGAGAGTCTTTCCCCAAACGCAGAGCCCCCAAGATTTATTGCAATCACCCAAACTCAGCCACACATCTTCTCCCTTCCCCCAGGTGATGAGATCCTCAGCTGGTACGGGCTCAAATTCTCCATTATTCACTGAGGCAACCAAAAAAAAAAATAGTGTTGTGGTGCTTTTTCTTTCCTTTCCTTTATAAGGTTTTACACCTTTGTGGGGCTGAGTGCCTTACAGAGGATCGAGTTAACACCTCAGCAGACTGAACGGTAGTCGTGGGGAATGCTGTCACTCTCTGCAAGATCTCCATCTGCTCCAGCTCAGTTCAACACGGAGCAGCTTCGCCAGCGCTCATGTTTTATGGGTACACCCATCAGGGAAGACCCATGGGCTTCTGTAACTACAGAAATCCTGTTGAGAGAAATAAATCTATGTCGGATTTTTTTTCCCCCTAGTCCCAGTCTATGCTGGGGCATGACTGCAGAGGCTTTGTCACCCTCGGTGAGGTCATAGCACAGTGCAGACCAGAGCCATGGCTGCTGGGCCCAAGAGGGGCAAAACCAGTTTGATTTCAGCTGGAACTTTCAGAAAGCATTTTAGGAAGTTCTAATAAATTGTCCCCATGTGAAACCTGTCTCAGCACCAGTAGCTCTGGACCCTGACTGCCTCAGTTGGTAATAAATTCAGCACCAATGCAACCACGAGTAGTTGGAGAATTTCCCCCAAACACAGATGTGAATAGGCCTGGGCAGCTCTGAAGCCAGAGCTGAAATGGCAGGACTGGGGTTTGTGATGGTGATGGAGCTGAGGAAGAGCACCCAGATGTGTGAGGAGTGGTCTCAATGTCTGTTACCAGGTCAAAGACAACTTTTAAAACCATTAGCTGCATGTTATCCACTTCCCACTGCCTAGTTTTGGCCAATCCATGGCACAGCCTAAGGAAGACTAAAATGGAGTAGGGGAATAAAGGGAGCGGGGGGCGGGGAATAAAAAGAAGACAATTTAGGATGCCTCCTGGACAAAAGCATCTTTTTAAAAGCTCAAGTTCATGGGATGACACTCCCAAGGAAGTGATGGAAAGTGTGTTGCTTAAAGTCCTGTTGAATCATCCCAAGGGATGCGCTGGAGGGAGCAATAGTGTATAAGCCCACAGATGGAGCAGGGCTGGAGGAAACCTTCCATTCCCATGGCCACACAAATTGTTCAAACCTGGGAAAAGTGACAGAAATAATTCAAACCTGGGGACTACATGGCCATTTCCAACAGATGCTGTAGAGCTGTGCCCCCTAAAACCCGTGCAACCCTCTGGGAGCGCCCAAGGAGGACTGAGAGGCTTAAGAGCAGCTCTTTTGCATAGCAGTGAGTAGGTTTGGGGGACGGGTGCACGCTGCTCCTCCAAGGGTTCACGGAGAGGAGGACAGCCCCATCATCTGCTCCATACCATGTACTGAGTCATGACAGCTTCTGTCCTTGCACCACCCAGCCCAGAGAATTGCTCATCTCTGCATGATGCCAGCCTCCAAAGGGTATAGTAGATACAAGACATGTCTTTAACAGTCTTTTCCTTTTCCTCCTTCTCCTAGTGCCACTGACCTGTGCCTCCACCCCACCTCTACACTGCCATGGCCACGCTAGAGACGCTGCCCGTTCTTAGTGACCCAACTTACCCCAGCCCGGAAAACTTCCACAGTTTTGCTCCCCGGCCATCCCAGCCCATCTCCCAGAGCACCATGGGGAGTGTAGGCAGCGGAGTGGCCAATGACCAAGAGTTCGCCATGAAGAGCGTGGGGACCCGGACACAGAGCAGCAGTCGGCAGACAGAGGGGTCTCGCAATGGGTATTCCACGCGGGAGATCTCCAACCGCTACTCTGGTGAAGAGAAGACGTACAAGTCAGAGAAGGTCTCCAATTCCCTCTACATCAACGGTGACCTGCGCAAGAGTGAGAAGATGAAGATGGACATCTGCGGGAACGTGACCACCAACAATGAGAAGAACATGCCGCCTCCTCCCCAATACCGAGAGCCCAGTAACCCACCAAAGATATTGCCAATCTCCGGCAAACTAGACCAGGTGAGAATCCCCACCTCCTGGAGCAGCTTGATGACCATGGCACATCTCTAACAACACAGACCAGGAAGCCTTGGGCAACGGTACAATCCTGACAGATAGTCTCATTCTTACTAAGTAGATGGCATCGTTTTTATGTACAGACAATGTAATTCTTACTACTTTCTGAGGGAGCACGATCTCAAGTCTTCCACAGCTAAGTTTCCAGCTCATTTAAGCCTGTATTTAAGTCACTGGCTATTCCAGCCTCCCCAAGATGCTGTGCCTACCTCCCTGACTGATGGGGAGGGAGCTGGAGTCAGCTCAATTTCAGTAGGTCCAGCATCTGAGTCCCACCCTTACGCTTTGTGCCACTTATAGGCAATCTCCAACAGCCCACCGCCACCAAAAGCTGTTGCCTGAAAACATCTATAAGCATCCATTCAAATCACCAGTGCCCCTTGTGAAGGACAAGTTGACAAGGTTTGAGAACTACCCCTGTAAGCGTTATCGCCCACCCAAGCCCAGTCCTCGGGGCTCATATGGGCTTTGGGGAGCAAACAGCTCCCAGACCTGGAGGAGCAGAGCCCCAGAGCCAGCAGTGCTTTATACAGCCTGAAGCTCTGCTCCAGTGGCTTCTGTAATTTGTGTCCTGGGGACTGCCTTGCACAGTATTATTTCTGCAGCATTTTGTGGCCTTTTCTCCTGGATTGTTAATCTGCCAGCCCCTGTAGTCCATCTCAGTCCTGCAAGCCAGGCACCAGGTTTTTGGTTTCCAACCTTGCCTGCTCACCAGGGCTTATTCTGTTGCTCCTGGAAGGCATTTTCCAAACATCTTTGCTAACACCAAGCAGCTTCCTCTGGGATAATTCTCACCTGAAACCTAACCTGCAGTAGGGGAGACTCAATCCCATTTTGAGGAAAATTTTGTTTCTGCACAAGGAATGCACAAGGAATGCACAAGGATTTAAAACCCTTTCTAAATCCTTTACAGCTGTGGTCCATTCTCCCCCCAGCATGGCTTATGCCCACAGAAAACACATTCAAATGAAGAGCAGCTTCAACATGTTCCCTGCCCGGTGTTGCTGCTGGGGTCACAGCTCCTACCTACTCCTGTCTGAGCATTAGCAGGACATGATGTCCACACAAGGGAGAGATCACTGCTGGCAGGAGGGAAACGTGATGCTCCTGGGGCAAAATGGCTGCTAATCCAAGAGTTCAATTCAGTTTTCAGCAAAAGGGCAATGCACCCTCAAGGCTAGAAGTCCTTCAAAATATAATCTGTCAAAATCAAAAAGTTGTTTCAATCAGGTCTGGTAGGCAAGTGGTGACCCTCCTTCCTGAGAACCCAAGGAGCATCCTAGGAAAAAATCACAGAGCTTTAGAGTGAGTCAAGAAATTTTTTTTTTTTTCAGCTGGGGCAAGGGAAGACAAAGTGTTGCCCTATGAGTGACCACAGGTCCCTCATGTAAAATCCCAGGTGGCCCAGGGTGTAAAAAGGTTGAGAAATACGGAGCTAGCCCAAGACATCTTAGCTCCATCAGCCCCATCCTGTGCCGATGTGTCTCTTTTGTGTGTTGTTAACAAGCTTCCTGCTATGTTTGATGTGTGGTCCTTTTTCCTTTTGCAGAGCAATGAGCCCTTAGTTAGACCCTCAGCCTTTAAACCAGTAGTTCCTAAAAACTTCCATTCCATGCAGAACCTCTGCCCACCGCAGAGCAACGGGGTGACAGAGAACAGAAAGAGCTTGAACCATGCCAACAGCAATAGCCCGTCCGCACCCAAAAGTGGACTCGACAAGAGCAGCCTTAACAGGACTACAAACCAAGTGGGGGGCCTTTCGGATTCAGGCCGTAACTCGTTAACGAGCCTGCCCACGTATGGGACAGGCTATAGCCAGCATGTGGGTCCAATGAGCGCCTCCACGAGCCACATCAACCGCATCGGTACGACCTACGTGGACAAGAACATCGTGGGATACAATGGGATATCTACCTCAGACAGCGGGCGGTCTTCGAGCAAGAGCACCTCTTCGTTCAACAGACTGAACCATCTAAACGAAACTATGCCTTTCCACTCGCCTTCGACAGATGACATCATCCAAGACCTGGAAGACCGGCTGTGGGAGAAGGAGCAGGAGGTCCTCCAAATGCGAAGGAACTTGGACAAAAGTGAGGCAGCCATCTTCCAAGTCTTTGAGGAGAAGCAGAAGATCTGGGAGAGGGAGATGGAGGACCTGAGGCAAAACTATGCCAACAAATTGCAGCAGGTCTCCAAAAAGGCACAGCGGGCTCAACAGGCCTTGCAGCTCCAAATCTTCAAGCTCCAGCAGGAGAAAAAAAAACTCCAGGATGACATGGGACAACTCCTCCAGCAACGAGAAGAGCTAGAGAAGAAATTTGTGGCTTTTAAGAAGGAGCAGGCTGAGTTTCTCCCGAAGATTGAAGAGACCAAGTGGGAGGTAAGAGCCTTGTCGTAGAAGACCTTGAGTGAGGTTTTCAGTGAGGGCTCCGGTAACCCGAAGCACCTCCCGTTTTCCCTAAGCGGACTCCCCAGACAGTGGCTATGGGTTGGTGGCCTCTGGGTAACAGATGGCACTTCAGTCACCTCTTCATTTGTCTGTGCCCCAAGCCTGTAGTTTTCAATTAAATTAAAATGAGCACAACTTCTTGTGCACACCTCCTGTGCCGGTTAATAATTTGGCTTCACAGTCTGGTCACTCCAACCTGTGATACGTGAATCCAGTTTCAGAGAACACAAATCTTTCCATACAAGTATTAGTGCCTACCAAAAATGGGCTTAAGTCTATTTTAATTAAATTCTTCTAACATCTGTGTTTGGGCAAACCTTGAAACCGCTTTTCAAATATTTAATTTATAATTTTTTTACTTAAGATATAAAGCAAGTGAGCTAAGAATTATACCGATGGCCAAGTTTACCTCATGCTTTCCATTGTAACACGCTGTTTTCAGTTGTTAATAAATTTATCTCTCTTAAAAGGCTGAAAGGCCTCTTTCTAGTTCTCCTTTTGAGTCTTACATACTTTTTTTCTGCTGTTTCTATTTTTAGAACATTTTATCAAAGTCTGTTTGTATAGCCAGTGCTAACATATTTTTTTTTCAGCTTGATTATGGGAAGAATTTTAATCCTTCCATGGACTGGCTAGAAACTTTAAGTTTATTAAGAGTGCAGAGGGAAAATGTAGCTCTAGAATCAGGAAGGCCCGATTCTGCTAATCCTGATGGAAAGTCAATGAAGCTGGGATTAATTATGTTCTGAAATGTGCTATTTGCAGATGTTTAGAAGAGCTTAAGAGAGGCTTGCTGTAAAATCTCTGCAAGTTACATCCCAGAACAAGCTGGCTGTATTGTCCCACATGATGTCTCCTTGGCCAGCTGCTCTGCCCAGGTCTTTTGTGTCTTCCAGCAAGTTAGGTCTGGAATATTCCCTGATTTTGCACCAGTAAAACTGCAGATGGGCTTCTGGTTATTTGCTTCACTGCTATACTTCTGTCTGCATCAGTGATACTGATGTAAAAATAGGGTTTCAGCTTATGGATCAAGAAACCTAAAAACTGTTGACACCTACACTTGTTGACTCATTGACTTGGCCTCCAGGCTCCATGGACTCTATTGCCTAGATCTCCACAGCACCCAAGTAGAGACCTAAATTTAAGTGTTTTAATCTGTAAGTCAATTCCTTTGCAAGCTGTTCTTCATCATGCATTTCTCTGCCTTTTGGGAAGAGCTAGCCCGTGAAGAGCACTCTCAGTAAGCTGTGCCGGTTGTTAGCCAGGGAGTAACTACACCACTCTAACTACAGCTAAACCAGCACGACACAGTCCTGCATTGGCTGCAGACAAGTGCTGGTGTGGGTGAGGGTACTCTCAGTTAGGTCTGCATGGGGAGCCACCATGGCTGTCAGCGCCAGGGAAAGCTCCTACCAGTAGGTAGCAGCAGGAGGCTGTGGGTACTAGCTCTTTAGCCATTTGTAGTAAGCACTAGGCTATCCCCATAGCTGAGCTTTGAGGTCTTACTCAACATTACGCACCAGGCAAGCCCTCTATAGCAGAGAAAGGTGGAGGCTGCAATGAAGGCAATGGAGAGGAGAGTTTGTCTGAGAAGCATTGACCCAACTGGACTGAAGCAGCAAGGGACCTTGCAGGCACCGCAGGAGGGAGGAAAGGCCAAGCATTTCACATGTGACAGGAGACAGGAGCTTCAGGAGGACAGGACAGCCTGCTTTGGACATGCCTGCTATCAACACCATTTTTAATTACACCTGTCCTCTCTGATGACTGGTAGTACCTTGGTGCTACTCCCCAGCCCAGACTCCTACTAGCACAGGTAGGGACTTTCTGTCTCTGCAATCGTCCACAGTAGACAGATCAGATCTGCCAGTGCAGAGCCCTGAAAACCATGGAGTTCATGGGAAAATGAGGTTGTTTTATGGTTCACTTTCAACACCCACCACTATCTGTGCAACTGTAACCTTTGGTGGACTACGCAGGTGCAGAGGAATGTCATATTGAATGGTGACACCTATGTAATGCAAATATACGCTGCAGCGAGGGTATTTCCACAGGGCTTGTGTACCCTGCCACACAGGTGACACAAGCCAGTCAGGATGAAACCTAAAGCTCCGGTGCCCAAGGACGGTGTGTGGCAGTCCCATTTCAGCAAGGGTGGGTCACAGCTCTCTCCTTGATCTTTGGCAGAGGGGCTGCCCTTCTTCCAGCCCTGCCCCAAAGAATTAAATAGCTACCAGTGCCTGTATGGCCCCAGTGAAGCAAACCCTAAAATTTAGTTAACTGAGCTCTTTAGGAGTCTTTGGGAGGGAAAGAGTCATAGGACAAGTAAGTAATATCTACTGTCTCTGCATCCTGTCCTACACTCCCAGAGCGCAGGGAGAGCCTGGGTGGCCTCTGGGTCTGAGATGTTTCTGTCTCAGGCTTGTTCAAGATCCAGATGCCATTGAGGTCAGTGGGAAAACTGCTGAGAGGAGAGGGTTTGAGGTCAAGCACCACAGGCTTGTGGTTAGGTGAGTAAGACGAAGGGCAGCAGGGTGAGGGAAGCTGGGAGGGAAGCATCAGTGCCCGCTCACCACTGGGGAGGACCACAGCGCTTAGCTTAACTGTTTGGTCAGTTCCAGGTGGGAACAGTACCAGGTTCTTAAGAGCCAGGAAGAATCACCAACTCTCCCCAACAAATGCGGTGACAGCCTCTAGGTCTTTGGCACAGTCTGGGTCCTGGTGAAGGCTGGAACTCAGACCCTGGCAGTGCTGTTGGGTTCCCTGAGCCTCCTGCCAACGCAAGGCCACACAGAGGTTTCACGGGCAGTGCAGGAGACAAGCAGCAGTGGTGGCTCCTCACTGCCTTCCTCCTGCCTCACAAATGCTCTCCCTGCAGGTGTGTCAGAAGGCCGGTGAGATCTCTCTGCTCAAGCAGCAGCTGAAGGACTCCCAAGCAGATGTCTCCCAGAAGCTGAATGAGATCGTGGGGCTGCGGACACAGCTCAAGGAAGGTAAGAACTTCCTACGGGAGAAGGAGGAGCAGATCCTCACCCTGAAGGACTCCTACAGCTCCAAGAGTGTCAACCTGGAGATCTGCGAGAGTGAGCTGCAGCGGAAGATGAGCGAGGTCCAAGTGCTGAGAGAAAAACTGAACCACTGTGAGCTGGAGGTCTCTGGCCTGAAGCGAACACTTGCCAGCATGGGACCTCCAGGACCTTTTGGTGGGGACCTTGGTGAGAAGCTGCGGGACCCACTGGCCTGTGAGAGCGACGAAGCCAAGATGCAGCGGCAGAGTGAAGACAGCGTCAACACACTGCGGAAGGAGGTGGAGCGGCTCCAGACGGAGCTGAAGCTGGAGCGGCAGCAGCGGGAGCAGCAGGTGATGGACTTCGAGGAAGAACGGCGCACATGGCAAGAAGAAAAGGAGAAGGTCATCAAGTACCAGAAGCAGCTGCAACTGAACTACGTGGAGATGTATCAGAAGAACCAGCTCCTGGAGCACAAGGTGAACGAGATGAACACGAAGGCCACCAGCCCCCCGCACACCGAGGAGAAAAAACCATGGACTCCCTCCAGACTTGAGCGAATAGAGTCCACCGAGATCTGAGGTGGGACCAACACAATACAACATAACATTTTTATTGCTGTGCATGTACTACCTACTCAAGCCAGTGATCTTTCGAAGGATAATACACTACCGTAGGAGTGGTGTGAGTCTGCTCCCACCAAGCTCCATCACCCTTACTCTATACTTCTGTGCTCCGTAGGTAAAATAACTGTGGATGTGCGTTAGTTTTCTATCAATAATGCAACATCTCTTCTGTTTTTTTCCCTAGTACAGCTGGTGAGGGTCTGTTGGCTCTTTTGTAATCTGCCGTGACTGTTACTCCGCTAGAGGCTGCCATCCTCTCTCCTACAATTCACCCCTCTTTGGTTGGTTGTTTTGGAGGGTTGTATTTGGTTTCTTTGGTTTTCCAAGCATTTATGTGCAGCAAAACAGTTCAAAGTGGCAGGTTTTTTTTCAGGGCATTTTTAGCCACATTGGCTAATGGAGCAAAGCTCTCGGGATCATGAGCAAACTCACTGCTCTGTATCAAGTATCCTGTCTAGACAGTGGTCTTAGTGAAGTCAGTGAGAGGTTGGCCACTGATTTCAGTGAAACCAGACATATCTCTACCAGATGACTCCCTCTTGCCAGCCCATGGCTACCATGGTTGTGAGAGGTTAGGAAATCCTTCAGGAGCAGGAGGATCCTGTCCTGGTAACGCAAACCAACAAGGAATGATGGCCCAGCAGGAGCCTCTTTGGAGGCTCAGCAGAGCTTAACATATGCTGTGTTTTCATTTTGTTGTGGTTTCCTTCCACAGTTCCACTCCTCTCCTGGGTTGTGACCAACATTGGGAGTAGAAATACCCTCCCACCTCTGCCTTGGTCCCCCTATTCCTACCATATACTCAAGCTGGCTACAGCAAGAAAATAACTTGCAAATCCAAGCTAGTTTCCCTTTCCAAGAGCCCTCGCACTTCCCAAAGTCAATAAAATCAGGGTTTGGGGAAGGCTCCAAACCTGTGGGATGTTTATGCAAACTGAAACTTTAGCAGTTTGCCCCAGCAGAGGGGGGCAATTGTGCTACCCCATTCCCAAAGGAGAGATGCTTTGGTACACTCCCCCAGAGACTACTTTAAGTAGGCCAGAGTCTACTTAAAAAACGGCATCAGAGCCTCACTCAGGAGTTGCAGTGAGCACACATCAGCGTTACAGCTAGGTTGCAACAGGGGGAGCATCAGCCTTCAGTACAGCCATTGCAAACTGCACCCATAGCAATCCCACATGGAATCACGTATTCCAGGGACAGAGATAACGCAGGCTTAGCTTAAGAAAATATTCAGCTACTAACTCTGAGCATAATAGCAGTCATCAGGAGGGAAAACACTTAAGATCATGCAAGTGCTTATGCCCTGGAAGAATAATAATCAGATCCTACATGCACAGTCACCGAGAACGGTGCAGGCAGCAAAAACCAGCATTCAGCTTGAAAAGGTGGGCAAAGTGGGCTGGATTCTCCCTTTCATGGACACTTTTTTACTGTGATTCACAGTAAAGAGGAAAAAAATGTTGCAAAGTGGGGTTTCCACTGCCTGGGCAGTGGCCAAAGGATCAACACAAGTGGGAATTTTGGCTCTTTGTTCTGGGGAGCAGCTAGAAGAAGAAAGTTAGAATTAGCACTGAGATGTCTGGGGATGTATGTGAGGTGACTCCAGGGAGACTTCGGCCAGCAAGGAAGAACCTTAGGGTGTTGAAGGGATGAAGACCTTCCAAACAAAAGCCCCAAAGCTACACATTTCCCATGTTCCCTTCCCCAAAAGCTCCCCCTCTCCATCACCAGGTCTGACCTTCAAGTTGGGAACAAACATGGTGGTGAGCTTCAGATGGAGCAGAGGCTGAACAGAAGAGAGGAGACCTCTGTTAGTCCCACCAACCTCCAGCCAAATTCAGAATTAAGAGGCAGGAACTGTTGGTGGCTGGCAGCGATCCCTAGAGCTGAATGTGCATGAGATGTGCACAGATGCAGATGTGCAATGGACCAGGGCATTTCAAGATCCCAGTTGACGGTACCTGGCTTTTCCCATCTCTTCTGCCTGTGCCTTTGGAGCTGGAGGAGGACACAACCTATGAGTCTGGAAAACACCAGGGCAGCTCAGGTTAAGCCCCTCTCTCAGGACCAGCCATAGAAAGGGGGACTAGGTCAGCTTTGACCCCTGAAGGGTGTGGAGAAGAGTCCCACTATGGATCCTGCAGATGCTCCCAGTGCTCTTGGACATCAGCCTGCACACCCCACCGAGGACAGAGTGCAGCTGCCTGCGGGTGCCACCCAGCAGCAGACTTCACCATGCCAAGGGAGACACACACATGCTCCACGCAAGCTTACACTCGGCCAGGCAAGTCCTAGAGCTTTGTCCATTTCACACACTGGGCCTTCAAGATGGAGTCAAACATCCCACAATGTCAGGCTTGGAGATCTGGTGTCTTGAGTCATCTCAGCTTTCTGTGCTTCTATTTCTACATCAGACAAACGCACGTTGTCTTCCTTCCCAAAGCAGCTGTGGTGCATCTGTGCTTGTGAAGGGTTTTGCAGCCCTTGGGCAAAAGGGCAAAGCATAGAGAAATTGCAAGAGGCTTAGACTCAGATGGTTGCATGCTAGTTTTGAGGCCACCGCATGAAAAGCAAACCCAACAGCAAGTGCCCTCACCACACCATAGGTGTAATAACCTGCAAGGTCACTTCTACCTGTGCTCCTCCTGGCCCCACTGATGTTGAGGTTGGTTTCCCACCAACCATAGCAGAACCAGCGTGTCAGCCAGTGGTTCAAGAACACCCACAGGGATTAAGTTTCAAGGATCTGTTGTTGCTGTGGTGTGCACAATTCCCCGCTGTATTAACGCTCAAGAGGAACAGACACCAGCATCACCCTGAGGGACACCTTCTCAGCAGAACTCCTTGCTAATCCACAGGCAGGAGAAGCAGGGGCTTGTCTGCCCTCCCCACATACCCGCAGCAGTCAGACAAGCCCTCCAGCATGCTGAGTATGTTCTGTTATCTTTTTTCTAGATCTTTTTTTGCAGTGGTGCAAGGAATGAGTGTATCTTGATGGACCCAGTGAAAGCCAGAAGCATATGGGTTTGTCTGACTGCTGGAGAGTGCTCGATCACCCAGGGACTTAATGGCCTCACAGTGCATCCATCAGGGACTGCAGAGCAATATGGGATGGAGCAGGAGTGGCAAGGAGAGATTTTCCACCTTGGAGGAGGAAAGGTACACTTGCTTCACCTTCTTCTTCACTGCACCACTTTAATCTACAATTTTGATCCAGACCTGAGCAACCCCGATTGTGGCCATTCCCTGGATGACAGAGAGCCTTGCAGACACCCGTTAAGACACTGTGTCACTGATGGGGGTGTTCTCTTTCTTGGGATTCACCCAGCATCCCATCCCCCAAGCACTCAGCTGTCCTGCAGAAACCAACTCCCTGTGCTACTACGGTGACATAAAATACAGATGGTTTTGGAAAATGCCCCAGCCAAACTGCCATGCAGGATTCCTGTTCTTCAGGAAGCATTCATGGTAGTTTGGCTGGGGCACCTGCCTGAAGAACAGGAATCCTCCCTACAACTAAGGTGGATGGACTCCTCCCCATCATGTCCTCTCCCATGTGTGAGCACTGTGTGGCCACATGGTGGTAACCAGTCTTTCTCAGAGGTGACTGTTCTTTGCTTAGCAGAGGTGGAGAAAAATGATGGTGGGACACCTGGGTTCCTGTCATTTGTGCTCAGACCTGGCCCAGATGGGAGCTCACCTAGCTCTTCCCAGATCTTTTACCCACTGACAGGATGAGGTCTTCCATCACAAGCTAGGTGTGCATTGAGGCCCTGGGGTCTTAGTCTTGGAGCAAGATATACAAGGGGTGCTAGACTAGTGTTTTGACGACATATCCCAGGAACGGCCAAGGAGACTGACATCATGTCTTTTAGAGGCTCAGGCAGGGCTGATAAAATATTTCTATCCCATGAAACTCAACACAGAGTTTGGGCTTGACTGTAACCCAGCCATCTCCTCCATCTTTGCTCAACCAGCTCTGGAGCTGATGGGATTCAGTGTGACATACTGGCTCCCATGTAATTCTCCAAGTACCACCCTCAACATTTTTGCACGTGGTTAGTGTCTCTCCTGAAACAAGTCATCTCTAACTTGCCATTGGCCAACAGCAAAAGCTGTGGTCACGAGGGTCTCAGGTCAGTTGCCCACACATGAGGTCCAGAGACAGAGATGCCCTGGGGTACCTGATACATGGGGCTGGCCAGCACGACCCAAGACCTATAGGAGACCCAGGCCAGTGGTGGGAAGACCTGGAGCACCTCTAGTGGCACATCACCCACGTGCGAGCAACTGAGTCATGCTCCAGGCATATCCACATGGCCATTATATGAGCAAACAGGACACTGGTCAGCTCCAGCAATTCCCATCCATGAGGATCTGGGCTAAGCAGGCTATCCTGGTGCCAGGGAAGGTCTAAGCAGCCCCCTCTTACCACTGGCTGTGAGTAGGGCTGCTCTGCTCCACCATCATGTTGATGTCACTGTAAGATGCTGACCCTCCTGGGCTACTTCCCCTCAGACAGCCAACACTCCTGTCTCGCCCTGAGGGTGAACACTGCAACCATTGCAAGTTGTTGTGCTTCACACAGTCCCACTTAGCTTCTGCCACTGCCTTGTGGCAGACGGCTGCACTGTTCCTGCTGTCATTGGCATCGTGCCGGAGGCAGATCACCTCCGGGTTTCCACACTCAAGATAGGAATCAAATTGTTGCTCCTACGCTGCTACGTTATATGGAGACAAGTGTACTTGGATGTAAATAACAGCCCAGCTCTGCAGATACAAAGATTAAATGAGCAGACAAGAAATCTCTGGGGCTTCTATATTGGTAAGCGGGATCAACAGGAGCAGCCAATACTGTGTTTGAGTGCTGAGTGCTACTCGGAGGGTGCTGAGCACCCCCTGAGCTTTTGCTGGCTGCAGTGAAAATGGGGGCGGGGGGGGGCTCAGCACCTCCCAGGAAGGCAGTCCACTTGGGATTGACTCCAAGAGAGCTGCCTGGTGTCACTCTGTCCTGCTTTGCTGCTCGCTGACATCCTGCACTAGGATTTGCAATTGTCCCCTGGTTAAGGCTGAAGTCACCTCTGCCCATCCTCGTGTTGCACCAAAATCCCTTGCAGACAGAGCCCTGCTGCCCATGAGCTCTGCCCATGGAAAGGACCACCCCACCCCACCCCTGCAGTGGCACTTTATAGCTTGCTCAAGACAGCGAGCTCATGAGCAACATGACCAAAGATCTCCGAAGGGCACTGGACTGCGTGCTTGGAGCTGCCTCCCGGTTTTCCTGGGGAGGGATGAGGCTGGTGCAGGCCGGAAAAGAGGAACGAGAGCTGGCAGGGGACAGGAGAGGGCTTGGATTTCCCTGTGTCCCACTTGGGAATGTTTGCAGGTCCATGAGGGGCCTCTCTTGTGCTAGATAGGACAGGATGGAAAGGAGTTCCTGGGTGAGCCGATTGTCCCCAGTTGGTTACACCAGCATCCTCCATAGCCGTGCCAACTAGCTCCCCACACTGCCCAGGGAGAGTGTGGACCGGCAGCTGTTCCCACGAGGCAGGATGGATGCAATTCCCCTTTTTTCCTGGGGATAAAAGAGGATGCATGCCAAGCCATTACACTTGTCTTCAGGGCAACAGGTCTCCTCTAGTTTAGCAACAGGTGTTGCAACAGGGTCCAGTCAAGGGTTTGTTCTGGCTCAGTGTGAACTGGCCAGGAGAATGTGTATCCTGAGAGCTGGTGGTCCTGCTGGCTGCCCCCTTGATATCCTCTCCCCAGCTCACCCCAGGGTGTCCTCAGCACCCTCCTTACCAGGGAACCATCTTCTGAGCTGAAGGCACCATGGGCTTTGCTTCTCCTGCTGAAGGCATCTCTGCCCACCTTAGCTCCATGAAGCCTCCTGAACCTGGTCCCAGCCTTGGCAAGTGGAGCATGGGTCAGTGGGAGATCTGTGCTCCTCCGCCCACAGTGCTCCTGTGGATGGGTTCTCAGCTGGCCCTGGGCACATGCCTTTTCACCACGCCTCTGCTCCCCAGCTCTGCTCAGCCTTCTCCACTCCATTCCTGCCAAGACCATGAGAGCCTGCTGACGTGCAGTGCCAGTCCTCACTCCTGTCCTGGATGGGAGCAGGTCCAACTTGCCGTTACTTTAACCCAACCCTTCAGCCTAAGCCTTGAAAGCCACTTTATAGAGTTACTTTTCATCAAGCCCCCTTGCTAAAAATCTGCTCATTGTGTTGCCTGTGCCCTGTTCCTCCTCTGCCCCAGCTCTCCAGATTCTCCTGCCTCCTTTTGGATCATCACCCATTGTCCCAGGAACAGTCAGCGCCTCTCCCAATACTCTCCCAGATACATCTGAACAAGCCAGAACTGAAACCCAAAGCTGCCCCTGAGAGTGGCGTGCCCTGATGTTGCCCTCAGAGGAGCTTTCTAGGCTACTGATCCTCACCTCTTCCATCCATCATTCCCATGTCAGCTAGATCAGCTTTACCTCCAAGAGCAACCTTGCTTCTCGGTGAAGGACATCCCTGTGGCTTGCAATCACTTGCCACCATTGCATGGGGCTTCACACCATGGCAGCACCACACCCAGCCAGCTCTGGGGCCTCCCCGGTCCTTCCACCCTCTGGAAAGACAGTGGGGTGAGGAGTGTACGAGCATCCCTGGTCTGTAGGGGTACGCAGCGCCCATGCCACATGGTCCCCAGTGTATTGAGGGGGTGGGATCACATCCAGCTGTTTGCAGATGTTGGCTTCCCGATAGGATGTTCTATGCTGGCAGTGCAACTGCCAGCAACACCAGAAATGAGCTTCTGCATTTTCAGGATAAGCCTCCTCCCTGAT
The DNA here is from genome assembly GCF_023638135.1 of Falco biarmicus. Classification (NCBI taxonomy): domain Eukaryota; kingdom Metazoa; phylum Chordata; class Aves; order Falconiformes; family Falconidae; genus Falco; species Falco biarmicus. The sequence goes on along the minus strand of NC_079288.1, from coordinate 86,445,822 downwards.
ACTCCCAATGAAGGGGATAATGTCAGGTCTGGAGCCTGGGACAAGCTATAGCACACAGGGCTGTGTTTTCATGGCTCTTTTACAGATCTGTTTTCTCAGGCAGAAAGTCTCTGCTTTCTGTCACAAAGCAATAGGTTTTTCTAGAGAGAGTTAAAAGGGACTATTCCCAACTCTGATACCTACAGGCAAGCCAATGTTCCCTTGCATACCTTTATAGCTCCAGCCCTAGGCTCTCCTCCTTTGGAAAGGGAGGCAAAGGCCAGTCTGGCTCCCACTAACCACCAATGGTTTGAGCTAGGTGGTCCCCATTTGTCTGGAGAGCCCAGAGCTGCCGATGTCCAGCAGTCTGGGTCCCCAGGAGGTGTGGTCCATCCCCCTCTGGTGCCCATCCTATGACTGTTACTGGGTCCCTGCAGCAGGTCTTCTCCATCAGCTCACACACGTGGGAGCCGCCGGGTCCCATGGGGTGACTGAGCTCACAGAGTCACATTTGGTGACAGCCACACACCAGTGGGAGACCATGACATGGGTGGGCTCTGCCGTTCCGGTAAGCCAGACTGTCCTAGGAGCCTTCTTGGAGTAGAAGGTCCCCTTTTCCCCACGGGTGGCACGTGGGTTCCCTTCCAGTGGCTGAAAGGGGACAAAACGTGCATGGGCAGAGCTCCGCCACCGGTGCCAAAACGTCCTACCACCGGTGCAAAAAAATGCTGCACAACCGACCAATGTGTCTATGCAGTCCCTTTCCACGCAGCGGTGTCCCCGCAGTGCCCAGCCCAGGGCTGGAGCTCCTCCAAGGTGTCTTCGTTTGCACTCACTCGGACCTGGTAAATGCTGTGAGCCAAGAGGAATTCCTCTTGGTCTTTGTCTTGCACCGGGCAGTACGCTTGCGAGGGTTTCCTCATCCTAAATTGATGCACATCGCTTAGTCACCTGTCTTGTGCGTCTGTTTTCCAGCAGATCAATAGGTGTCCCCCGCAAACCCAGCTCCCCCAGGGGAGAACGTCAGGTTGGGCCAGCCAGTGCCCCCGAGCAAGCCTGCTGTCTGATTTCACCAGCAATAACAGCCCTGCGGAGCAGCGGCCAGAGCTCTCTGCTGCCGCTACACCACCGGGCGAGGGCAAGCTGCAGGCTGTGTCTGTGTGTAGGACCTCTGCATTAGACCCTTCGTCCAACGTTGTGGACCTCCCCAACTGTAAATTCAGCCCCAGCCTTGTGCTTTCTTTCCTCTCGTTCGTTTTTCAATGCCTCAGTCTCTCTCTGCTCTTACTGTGAATTCAAACCAGAAGTGTTCTGAACTCGACTCTGTTACTGTTTTTGTTTCTGCGTTGACTGTTGCTGGTTCTCCGAACGGCGTTTAATAAGACTTTGCAAAAAAAAAGAAGAAAAATTTTAAAAATAATAAAAAAATATATACATATATATATAAATAAATATATATATATACACACACGCTTAAAAAATAAAGTATTAAAAAAAGAACTCCATAAAGCTGGGTGTCTCTCCTGTCCACCGGTCACTTCCAAACACCGTTGTCTTGACTTTGCCTCTGGTGTATTTAAAGACAAGAGGCTGAAAAAGAAAGAGATAAAACGCAGCATTCTGGGATTTTTGTACAGCAAAGGTGTATCCGTTTCCCAAATTCTTGTTAAAACTGTCCCACACTTCCCAACGTACTGCTAGTCTGTTGTATGTTTCCATGGGTTATCAAGATGTGAAGAGCTACTGCCTTTGCGATTTTCTACAGTGACTATATATATATATATATCTGTACAGAGGTATGTATATATATAAATATATATGAAGATCTATATGTATACGTATCTCTCATTCTCCTATCTCTACCTGACTGTGAAGGATTTTTATTGGGCAAAATAAAATGGAGAAAGCCCCATTTTAAAAACCTGACTGTGCAGCTTGTCTAATTGTGTTGGGGGAAGGAGAAGCAGCAAGACTCATGGCGGGGGAGGGGGGGCGGCGTTGGGAGGGACCTGCAGCCGGGCTGGGGAACTGCAAGGTGGCTGCACCTTGGGCATACCAGAACCCTCCAGTCGAGAGCTTCCTCGTGGCTCCCGTCCCACAGGATGGAGAGCAGTCCGGTATGTTGGAGCAGGAGTGGAGAGGTGGAGGCTGCCAGGAGCAGAGTAGGATGTGGCACGTGTCCGTGTCCAGATGGGATGTTCCCCAGCCCTGCTTTCCCAGGGCACAAGGGCTACTCGGGTTCTTCAAGCACTTGAGAACAAGCATCATGAGGCCATGCTGGTTGCCATAGGGCTGGGCAAGACGTCTGGGTTTGAGGTCTCACCCCGGTCCATAGCTCAGATCCCCATGGATGTGCCTGGAGCCATCGAGGATGTCCCAGAGCTGATTAGAACAGACACAGACTTCCCATTGGTCCCACCACCAACGTCCAAGACCTCCCAGCTTCATGTAGGTGACTGAATTGCCCCCAAGCCTACACCACAGGCTCCTAAGCCTGTTCCAGGTGAGGACACACTGGGGAAGACAAAACCCAGGTGGAGATGCCAGGCATGGCCTGGAGCCAGCTGCAGTGGTAGGAACCCACCATGAGCTAATTCCCGTTCCCTCCCATGCCAAGACCTCGCTCGAAGCAGCCTCACCTCCCATTGCAGCACCTCCCTGGGCTTTCCCCAGCTCTGGGGCTCAGGGGCTGTCACGCCCCAGAGAAACCTCCACTGTGCTGAGGCTGTAAGGCTGGGAAGGGAGATGGTTTGAGGGAGCTGCGGTACAGGCTGCAGGGAACAGGGCAGGGAGGTGTGGGATGTCCAGCACTGGCCGTACCAATGCTGGGTTGGAGAACACGACTGCTTCCCTGCCAGGAGTGGCTGAAGGAGTGGAAAACACAAGCAGTCAAAATGCAGCAAATCCATGCTGGATCCCTGGATGGTTGGGGTGGGGAGGAGGATGTAGCCAGGGAGGAGGTTTTGGAGGCTGACCACAGGCCCAGGCTGATTTTGCCTTCCCTCACAACCAGGGAGTTAACCCGATGTCCAAAAAATCCCACCAATTCAGTTTTTTACTCAAATGAATCCTACCCCAGCTGCTTTGTCAGCAGCACATTAAAGCAACGTTTAGATCAAAATTATTTTTCTAAAAACCCCTCAACAAACTCAGCACTTTTCCCAACACCACCTTTGCTAGAGAGCGCCTCCTGTCCTCTCATGACAAAGCTGATGCCCCCCCGAGGGAAAAGCAAGTGTGTTGGGGACTCGATCATTTCCCTCAGACCAGGTTTAAGGTCTGAGGTGCCATCAGCAAGTTTTGGGGTTTTTTTGGTTTTATGTTGGTTGGTTGGGGTTTTTTTACTTTTTATTTTAGTTCGCCACAACCAGCATGGCTGTTCCAACTTCATCTGGTCTCCTAGAGCTGCGATTTCCTCAGTTGCCAGAGGATAAAAAGGCTGATGTGAAGGAAGAGGTGGAAAAGGAATCCACCAGGTAGAAATTTTAGGAAGGGATGCAAGCACTAAGTCTATGTGCCAAGCCCTGCTTAATGTACTCCCATGCTCAAGGCCTTATTGGTGCCAATGCTTAAAGCCCAGGGTGGAGAGATGTCTGGGCACAGCAGAGCCTTGAATATTTGAAACACTCCCAAGTCTGCCTGGCCGCAGCACTGGCCCACTGGCCCTGCGTGGTCCTGCTCGAGCAGGGTCTGGCACCTAATGATTCCCCCACGATCCCCTCCCACCTCAGTCACCCTGGTCCCGAAAGTATGGCGGCGTCGGTATAGCAGCAGAGAAGAGCACCAGCCTCCGCCAGGCTCCACTCCCAGCCTCCAGGACCCCCAGACGTGGAGCAGCCCCCCACAGACCCCAGCCGGGCGCCTCCCGTCGCTGCTCACCCCACGCAGACGGGGAGGCCCAGCCGGGGGGGTGGGGGGCGGGCAGGCCCAGCCGCGGGGGCAGAGAGGGGGCGAGGCCCAGCCGGTGCGGGGTGGGGAGCGAATCCTAGCCGGGGGGGAGCCAGGCCCAGCCGGGGGAGAGGACAGGCCCCCCGGGTTCCCCGCCGGGCCTACGACTGGGGTCGGGCAGGCCGCCGCCTGAGCGCTGCCTGGAGCGGAGCAGGCGGGGGACCGAGCAGCCAAAGCGCCACCACCCCGCCCCGGGCCCGCCCCACCGAGTCACATGACTGCCCCTGCCGCATCACGTGGGGCCGCGCGGCGCGCCTCGGGCGCCACCTGCCGCCCGTTCGCTCCGCTCCCGCCGTTCACACCCACCCCCGGCACCCCCCTCGGCTTCCGTCCGGCCGGAAGTGTGTCACCATCAGGTGGCCGGAAGCGGTGGGAGGCAACGGGGGCGACCGGGCGGAGGGGCTGGCGGGCGGCAGGGCCAGAGCCGGCGGCGAGCGCCGGGCCCCGGTGAGTGCGAGCGGGCAGCGCGGGCCGCCCCGTCCCCTTCTCCCCCTGCCCCCTGCCGTCCCCTCAGCGGCGGGCCGCGGCGGGCGGCACACGCGCATGCGCCCAGCCCCCACGGCCCGGGGGCAGCTGCGGGGGCTGCACGGCCCGGGGGCCGGGCTGTACATGTATTTTATATGTATATTTATGTAGGGACGGCCGTGTGGGTAAGTAGCGGGACTCGGGTTTGCAGCGGGGGCCGCGCCTGGCGGCCGCTCTGCCCCCACGGTGGTAGAGGTGCCGCCGGGGACGTGAAAAGGAGGGCGAAAAACAAAAGCACCAACAAAAAACGTGGCGGTTTGGCACTCTGACGGCGTGATCCGCTGGGGGAAAATGCTTTTGCTGTGATTTTTTTTTTTTTTTTTTGTCTCTTCAGCCCAGGCACGGCGGTTAACTGTAGGCTCTTGGCCAAAACGAGCCGTGTAACCCCCAGCTTCACTGCCAGTGGTGCTGGGCAGGGGGAAGCACGGGCTGGGGCAGTGTGCTGCAGTGGTGGGTGGTCTCCTAGCATGGGTCCTGTGAGGGTTTTCTAGTGCCGCTGAAAGCCCCTTTGAGTGTTTCAGAGGCACAGACAGCATTTCAGGGTGCATCTATATCCCCCTTCACGGGGCTGATACTCCAAGGCGGGTGGCATCCCTCCAGGAATGTTGTTTTCCCTGGTGTTCAGCTAACGCTCAGCTGTGCAGTTGCGCTCTTGGCCGAGAGCTCAGCTCTAAGTGTGACACGCAGACACATACACAAAGATGTTTTCATCCCAGAGGACCTCCACAAAGTGTATTTGCAGCCTGCAGGGCCCAGCTCCAAAGCTCGCTTTCTGACTGGCTTTTTGGAGTCACTGGAAGTGAAATTTCTGGAGAGATTTGCCTGGAGGTGGGAAGGAGTTTGGCTGTGTTTGAACAAGAGAAGCACAGTGGGAGGAGGAAGGAGGCTGATTATTCAGGGTAACAGGAAGAGAGGAACATTGAGGAGAGGTGTAGGTTGAGTTGGGAGAGAAATGCTGTAGAAACTTCAAAGATCACAAAGATTTAGGCTACGGGTGGGTGACAGCCATGGGCAAAAGGCCACTTGGACCCAGCATATTTCTTTCAGAGATGCTTAAAGTACCTAAACCCATGCAGACCTTGCTCCCCTGCACGGGATCTTCTCTTTTGCTGAATTTGGAGCCAAGGAGGAGAGCCATATTCTCTTTACTAAATAGCTTCCCAAATGTGTCATGGCTTAACACTAAACTACATAGGTGGTATTCTTAGCAGCACGCACCTTCAGAGCCTCTGGTGTGCAAATGCTGTGACTTTGATTCTCTGTCTTTGAAATTAGGCTGTTGTCACCGAGTAGGGTGTTTCTGGTAACAGCAGAGTGCTGAATTTCTTAGGTAGTATCACCTTTCAGCAGCAAATAGAAATTGTTTTCAAGAAATGGCCTGTCTCTCAGTAATACAAAAATAGAAGACATGCAAAATACAAGTCAGACAAGGTCTGCCAGAAAGCCTGGGTTAGATAAACCTCCACTTGTCTGGGATCAATTTTGCAGCTTGAACCAGCCTCTCTGAGTGTCCTCCAGGACAAGCACTGTGAGGTGCCAGGAGAGGAGACGATGTCAGAGGGGATGGGGTCTCCATCCCCCTGCCATGGTGCAGACCTGAGCCTTGCCCACTTCACAGCTGCCTGTCTCCAGCCACAAAAATGGCATCCGTCACATGTGGCCAGTTCAGGCTGGACATCACAGCCAGTAGAGCCAGAAATGGTATTTTCATTCTTTGTGCTAAGCAGGCAAGCTTTGAAATCTGGCTCCTTTTTGCTGCTGCTTCCGGCTTTGCAGGGTCTGGCCTGTGCCACAGCATCAGAGCTCTTGGGTTTTACTGTCCAGGTTCTGAGGGGGCTTTTCCTTTCCCCAGCTTACAAGACAGTCAGGAAGGGGTAGAGTCTCTCCTGCCTGTCACGATTTGATTTCTCATGCTGGAAGGGGACAGCCACAGCCTTGCAGCTGCCTGGCTGGCAGGCACTAGCACAGCTGTAAGAGTCAGCAGTGCCTGGGGTCTGTGGAGCAGAGCCTGGTCTGCACCAGCAGGCTGCCTCATGGTGTGCTTTGAGATCCAAATACGGTGTCCAGCAAGCTTAGCGACTATTGAGTGTCTCACAATATTTACCAGCCATTTACTAGTCACCTTAGAAATGCATTGGCCTCTTTCTTATACCTTCCTCCTTGTGTGGCTGTATCCAGAAATTTTAATTTCAGCTTGTCTTCCCTCTTTCCCCCCCGCCACGAGCCTCTTGTTCTCCACCCAGGTTGCTTTTTTCACCTCTCCTGCCAGGGCGGCTGAGAGGGTTACTGCTCCAGCAGCTTCTTCCTCACCTGCCAGCTGGTGGTTGCTGCCCCCAAGCTCTGCCTATGGAGCAGAGGATGTGAGATCTCCTTGGCTGCCTCAGCGCAAGTTGACTCAGTTGATCCCAGAGGGAGGAATTGAGCCACTTGACTTTGCACTAGAGCAGATCGGGAGTGCTCCTGTGCTAACTCTGTGCTGAGGTCCTGTCCTCAGACAGAAGCTGAGCTGCAGCAAGACAGAGGTACAGCTACCTGGGAGGAAAACAGCCTGCAGAGAGCAGCAGGTTGCTTGTGCCTGTGCCAGATCAGAGATGTCTTGCCTGCCTGTCTGCTCCTGTGACTGCTTTTGCTGCTGTGGGAGAATTCAGGGTGTGCAAGAGACAGCCGAGGCTGCTGCGGGGAGCCATCCCCACAACAGGCAGCACCCACAGCTGGCACCAAGAGGGAGCAAAGGGCATCACTTTGCCTCTCCCCATCCTCCCTCCCTTCCCATCTCACCCTTCCTTGAGAGGAGCTGATGCTTCATCATTGTGGTGCAGGAATAAGATCATCTAATGGGTCAGGGGAGACGTGGGGATTCTTGTACTCCAAAAAACCCAAATACCCAGTTTCTGTTCAGCCAGAGCTGCATGTGATCCCACTGCAGCCTTTTCCTGCTCAGATACCCCAGACACACAGCTCTCACCCCACCTTTTCTTCCCCCAAGGTATCTATTTTGCTGCTGCAAAACGGAGTTTGCCTGCACTGGTTCAACATCTTGCTGTAGCCCTAATCGAGAAGCTGCACATATAAGCAGAGCTCAGAGGGATGCCCGCAAAGGATTTATTTCCCCCATGTGGGGAGCACAGAGGCTAATGCGTATTGCAGTCACAGCATCTCTGCCAGGCTTTGGCTTTCCTGATTGCTTGGCACCCTGTGGTAGTGAGAGCACAAGGAATTTTAAAGAAGTAGAGAACGCCTGGTCTAACGTATCTTTGGGGTTGACCACATGTGGTGGGATAAGGGTGTGTTACACAGAGCGCTGACTTGGTGCTTTTTCTTTTTTAATCAGCATCTGAATCATCGTAAACAGGATCGTTTGGCAGCTTATGCAGGCTGGCAGCACACAGCTTAACTCCTGACAAATTTCTCATCCTCAGTCTCTGTGCTGTAGCTGGTTTAGGCAGGAGTTAGGAAGGCACCTGGCATTTTTAAGACTTCTGTACCCTAAAACTATGGGAAACGCTCCCAAGTCTGAAGCCTAAAGCTCTCTTCCGTCTGGTTCGCAACTCAGGATGTAACATCTTGTAATGATTTGTGTTACTTCTTCCATGATCTTCCCCCACTTAGGCCCCACCTAGAAGGGCCATGTTTCTTCTTCCCGCTATAATCTCTATCTGCAGGTTACAGGCCAGCTTTTACTCCTTGGACTGGTTTTGCGGAGACTTTGCTCACAGCCCCCACATACTGTCTCCAGGTGCAGAGAGCACTGCAACACCCTGGATATTTTGTGGCAACTTCTCGGGTGGTGGTTGGTATTTCAGACTATGGTGGCTGAAGTAGCAGAATGCACTGATTATGTAAAGTCTCTTTGAAGTTGCAGTTCTACTGCAAAAATATGTTTTCGTTGTTTAGAATGAAAGAAAAGCAGTTTGGGTCTTTTGAAAATGAAAAAGAGATTACTTTCTTTTCTTTAACTCCCATAGTCTTTGCTGGTTACTTATGGCTGCTGAGTAGCAGGGAATACCCAACTGCCGTGTACCCCAGCTTCGGGTATGTCAGGTCACCTGGGTGCTTGTTTTGAACTGCCTTTGGGTGAGGTGATGTTCGATAGTGGCTGCCTTCCAGCTTTGCAGGGAAACAGTTGCCCTGCCTAGGGGAAGCACCGACATCGCCTCGCTTTCAGTAGCGTAAAGGATAGATTAAAAAGTGCTTCGTGTTAGGTGGAAGCCACTCATTCTTCGTCTGCCCTTTTTTCAGTACCTGGAAGCAATTCTGACCCCAGTAAATTGTGATCCATGGCTACAGTGCTAATATGCCGAAGATTTCCAAGACTGAGCAGGGTGACTACATTTTCAACTACAGCCAAGTGCAAGGCTGAGAGCGGAAGCAGCAAAAGTAAGCAGAAAAAGGAAGAGAACCCAGAATCAGCTAACACCACAACCGAATCTGTGGCTACAATCCAGCTGCTGAATCCACTGGACTACAGAGTATTCTATAACCCATCTGCCTATGCCAGAAGCAGAGCTGCCTCCCAGCAGCACGCTGTTAGGAACAGTGGCCAGTCTCTCGGTGACGCTTTCACCAGCCCTGGCACCGCACAGGCTCAGCATGCGCTCGGTACCGCCTCTTCTCAAGCTTTGCCACCCACCAGCAGTGCCCTGCCGAAGGCCAAGTCCAAGCCGCACTTAGAGCAGACCATCTCAGCGTGTCTCTCTGCAGCACAACCCACGGAGGAAGCAGAAAAGGAAAGATCAGAGATGCACAGCTCCAAGGAGGACCCTCGCGTATTTCAGAAGGGGAGGCCCGAGTACAGATCTCTCAGCTACGACAAGTCTGAGCCAGTAGAGGCCCTTCCTTTAGAAGAAGGTGACTCGATTTTACACAGTGTGGCTGTATGCCAGGGCAGCCAGAGCCCAGGAACCAGCACAGATTATTTTCACAAGCTGAGTCGTTTGCCAGTGGAACAGCACGCAGCGTTGCTGTCTGAACCCAGGTTTAATACACTGTGTCGCCATGCTGTGAAAAACATCAGGTTGTTCAGTACTTCAGATCTCATTGATATTTTGAAGGCTTGCGTTCGTTTGGCTGTTCCACCCACCCACCCTCTGCTGAACGCGTGCGAGAATGAATTCTGCCGGCGGGTGTGGGACATGAACCTGGACCAGCTGCTGCTGGTGGCTGATTGCTGGCGCTGTCTGGAGCGTAGTGTGCCTTCCTACCTGAGCATTTTGTTCAGCTATGCCAACATGCACTGGAAAGAACTCACTTTGCCCCAGTTTGTTCAGCTTGTTTATATCGTAGGTGAAGGCCGGAGGTCACCCGTGGATTTGATGCAGAAGATGGAGAGCATGATTTTGAAGTACTTGGACTCCTTCACCTTGGAGGAGCTGGGTGCCATCTGCTTAGGGCTCTTCAAGTCCCTCAGTGGTATCTCTGACCACGTCATGAGAAAAATTGCAGACAGAGTCTCCCTACAGATAGAAGACATGAGCACTTATGCTTTGGTGAACGTGCTTAAAATACTCCGCTACACTCGCATGGATCACCTACCCCTCTTGAAGGAACTTGGGAAGGTTATTCCCGCTCGGATCCCTAACACAAACATCCAGGGCATCATGCACATCACTCTTACCTGTTCATCCCTACACTACTTTGACGAAGGCATTATGGCTGCTGCAGCCATGTCTTTGCCTTCTAAGGTGACTTACTGCCGAAGCAAAGATGCTGCCAAGTTCTTGTGGTCCTTTGGATGCCTGGACTATGAACCTCCAAATGAGGAAGAGTTTTACTCCAGCCTGATAGAGCAGATGAATAGAAAACTCCATGAATTTGTGAAGTTTCCGGAGCATCTCCTTACTGGTTTGCTTGGCCTGGCATTTGTCAAACGCTTCCCAGAGGAGCTGATAGATTATGCTTTCAGGGATCAGTTTGTCCAGAAAACGAGAGGTAGTAAATATGAGCTCAAAAAGGACCTGTTCACACTTGGTAAGAGTGTCGAAATCGAGTGCCCAAGCTACCAAGGCAACCGCCTTCCACCTCAGCTTTGTCGAGAGATTACTGAGATGGTTTTGAATTTTGCAGAGCAGGAAATCTACGTCAGACCTGAAATTGTGGAAGCCGTGTCTCTTCTCAAGAGCATGTTAGGTGGCCCCAAGTATGTGAAGAGCCACATGATTCTGCCTCACACGAGATCGAGTGACCTGGAGGTTCATATGGACATGGATGGACATCCCATCCCTTTCAACTTAGAAGACCCTCTTGCAGATAAGAAACTGAAAGACATCGGAGTTAGTCTAACAGATGACTTAATGACTCAGCTTATAAAAGGGACCTCTAATAGCCAGTCCCCCATAGAAGTGGAAAATGATTGTAGAACTCATGGTCAGGGGAGAGGGGAAGAAGCACGAACACTGTGCACAGGGGATCATGCTGTGCTCTCAGGGGGAGCTCTTATTGCAGGTGTTGGATTGCAAGTTGAGCCTAAACTGGGGCACTGTCTTGAAGCCACCCCATCTCTTACACCAAATCGGCAGTCTCGGGGGGTGAAACTGGCTATTCAGGTGTCCAACCGAAACCACTACTGCTACAGCTCCAAGCGGCTCTTGGGACTGCACCGCATGAAACGGCGGCAGCTGCGGCAGCTGGGGTACGTGGTGGTTGAGCTTCCCTTCTGGGAATGGTTTCCTCTGCTCAGACGCACACGTTTGGAGAAACTGAGCTACCTCCATTACAAAGTGTTTGACCCAGCGCTGCTTAGCAGGGCTGGCTAGTCTGGTGTGGTGCTTGCTCAGAGGCTGACACAGCCTCACAGATGCATCTTTCTTTCTGATTAGTGGTTAAAATGCTCTTTCAGTGTTGATTAAGTGTTTGGCAGGTGCTTTGTTTGCTCAGGCTGCCTTGCTGTGTTAGCCAGCTCTGCTCTGCTGATAGTTGTATGTCCCACACTCTCCTGTTGTACATAGATCCTCAAATGCTTCCGTGGCAAATAAAAACTACTGTCCTATCAATTTTTCTCCGTGGTTACTTTTTTTTTCCACCCTAAATGAAAGGGGATGGATTTGGTCACTGTGAGAGCAGAACAGTGGTATTTGGGGTGGAATTGGGATGATTTTTAGTCATGAAGCTGACCTGGGTGCCAGGAACACACGTACATGTTTCCTTCCTGTTTCCATCACCAGCAGGCTGGGGCTGGTAGGCAGCAGTCAGAGTTTATCCTTCAGGGGCTGTGGCTGAGCAGGACAGAGTGTGAACGCTGTGTGGCGAGATGAAAGCTGGGGCTGAGGGCTGGGGCGCTCTGACCCCGAGATGTTCATTTCGTGCTCAGCTCTCAGCAATGTCTGACAGAGAGGCTTTGCACCCTGTTGATAATGTCTGCTGCCACATGGGGCTAACAAATCCACTTGGAGGCGATACCCCTGCCTGAGTGACAATGAGTCTGTGCAAACTGGAGTGCAGCCTCTAGCTGCGTGGAGCATCTCTTCTGGAGGCTGCTGGTTTTACCCGCTATCACATGGCTCACACTGTTCTTTTCTTACTCAGGATGTGGCCCAGTGTCTGAGTTCTGTATGCCATTCTGAAGACAGAGTTGCTGGCTTCTTCCTGAGCTTTCACGTGGTGGCTCTTTCCAAGAGGAGGGACATTTCCTGAGCTGCGCAGGGCAGACTCTGCTTCTGATCAGAGCTGAAGGGATTATTTCACATGGAGCAGCAGGTGAAACGCGCATTCCCACTGCAGCCAAGCTGTTCTGGCTATTTTGCAGTGCTCCATTTCAAGGCATGCTGAGGTGGAGGATGGGGAAGACTGGTGGCAGTAAGCAGGTTGCTGTCCCGGGACAGATACTGTATATTAGCTCATTTTGGTTGCCTGGTTTAAAATGTCTGGGCTGTTCTTTTCCCTCTCCCTCAAATACTCGGTGTTATGGAACACCTTAGTTCAGCGTCCACTGGGTGTGCTCCTTACTGCTGCAGCTCCCTAGTTGTATGCAGGACACCAGGAAGGCCCTTGGTGACTAGCTCCAGAAAGCTGGTTTTAAGTGACTTGTTTGAGACGACAGAGGATCTTGCTGGCGTAGAAAAATACAGAGTACAGTCCTTCAGTCTGCATTTTGCCTCAGTCAAAAGATGGTCATTCACCTTAGGGAAGGCATGAGATGGACACTTGTGTGACAGCGTGATGGCACTTCATAGTCTTTGAGTCCTTTGTGATCTTTGAGCCTTTTGTTTTGGCAAGTAATGACTTTAGTAATGCAGTTCCCTGGGTGTTATATTTTTGAAGTGTTCGTAAATTCAGAACCACCTTCGTCCCACAGCCATGTGAGTTGTTGTTAGCAGAGGGGACATCCACACAAGTCTGGGGCATAATGGTGGCAGTAGCCGTGGGGAAACTACATCTGCTGTCCCATCCTATGCTTTTTTGCAGAGATTTTTGCTGTCTGCATTTCCCCAGCTCTTGCTTCAGCCCAGGCTCCTTGCAAGAGGGGTCTTGGGCTCACTGTCCCCATCTGATTCCGGTCACTCCTGATCTGTTCCTCTCACCTGCTTTTGCCCACCCCTGCTGATTCTTGTACCCAGCCTGATTCTCTGGCCTCAGCTAGCCCCTTTACTTTCCTATTACAGTGTGTCCAGCCACTGCTCACTTTCCTTCTTTGCGTAGAATCTTAGTCCTAATCTCATTCCAGTTTCTGAGTTAATCTGTCCCTTCACCCCTGCTGTCTGTCTTCTGAGTTGTGTTTTCATGGGAAGAGTGAAAAAAACACGGCTACGGATGAAAGCCAACTCGGTGACCAGCTTTTGCTGTGAAGCAAGAGTGTGGCAGAACTTTTCAGAAGAAGGGAGAGCAGTGACTTGGACATGCAGAATAATGCATTTTCTTATTGAGGTGTTGAACCTGGAAAAATTAGCCTGAGTTGTTAAAAGCTGTCAGGGTCACAAACAGGTAGGAGAAAATCCTATAAAATATACCTATATATACATACATAGCTCCTCATGCTGCAAAACAAGGAGCAACTGAATTGAAAGACAGCAAGTTTAGCGAGAGAATAAATCATTTGTAATTAACCAGAGGTAATTGCCACAGATTGTTAAAAGTATGGTAGAAAAGGATGAAGATGTAGAACACAGCCTCAGTAAGTGTCTTAGGCTTGGAAGAAGACGCAAGTCCTGAGAAGTGGCTTGCACCCATCCGTGGTTTGCCTAGCGTGAGACAGCACTAGGACAGAGAGGGTTGCACAACTGCACGTCCATGGGAGTATTTGGCATCTGCTGTAGGCAGGATCTCAGTAGGCAGCGGCTCACGAGAAGCGAGTTCTTAAAGTGATGAGTTTGCAGTGATGCAGAGGTGAAGGTGCCTCTCATGGCTCACTGTCGTTCAGGGAACATCTCACCAAGACTCGCTAAATGCAAATGCACCAGTCTGGTCAGGTTGGAATGGAGAAATTTTCACCCTGGGAAAGAAATGTGAGAAGGAATAATATAGAGGGCAAATCCTGAGTCATTCCAAGAAAGGGAGCAAAGAGAGTTGATTTTGGGGGTTTTGTAATACCAGTGCTGAGGGCCAAGCTAATTTACCAGGCAACAGGTTCAAAATGAACCAAAAAGAGTAGTTCTGTCACACAGCCTGTAGTTAAACTGGCAATCTTACTCCCACAAGATGTGGGTGCCAAAAGTCAAACCGGTTTAAAAGCCTATTTGAACAATTCCTCACTGGCAGCCCTGTACTGGAAGCCTCTCAGGCTCAGAAAGCCAAGAAAGTAGAGTGTGGGTTCGTGCTTGCCGTGTTCCTGTGTTTCCTGTGAGGAGCAGGAATTGCTGCTGATGGCTGTCAGGTGAAATACTGGGTTAGAAGGCATGCTGGTCTGGCCTGCTGCAGTTCTTCTTGGCTTCACAACTGCTTCGATCCAGCATCTGCGTTGTCACCTTCGGGCTCTGCTCTCTGCAGGCTCGGCTTCTTTTGTGTTGATTTTTATACGTGGGATTTGTACTTCGGATACCACACTTCTCATTTCAGACTGTTGTGCTCAATCGCAGGCAGACTGCACCCGTATGCTTAGCAGGCAGAGTGAGCTCGTTAGTGCTCTGCATTTCACTGGCTGGACCGATGTGCCCCCAGAAGGCTAATTTCATTTTGGCTGAACGAACAACTTCAGTTGAGAATGATTAAAGGGCTTCTTGTTCTTGAAGAAAGCAGTGGGTTCCTGATTTGCAAGATTGCTCATGGCAGTGACACATTAAAACGAAGGTTAACGTAAGGTTAAGACATTTACTTTGCAGATAATTTCATTGTTAAAAAGGATCTGATATAACCAATTTATGAGTCACATTTTTTTCAGTGGAGAAAAAGGTGTGTTCGCTCGGGTTTCATTAATGAACATTGTTGGAAGAAGAACACTGGGTCAGTGTTCGGAACACAGATAATCTCCCTCAGAGCTATTAAATGCCCTCTGCTCCCTCAGAGCTATTAAATACCAATTGATAATATTTGTGTTTAATCTTCACTTACATCTGAGGCTCCCGAAGCCCTCAAGCAACATCTTGCTTGTCTTTGCAGCAGCGGTGTGTTAATGCTGACTGGTGTTACTTTTGTCCCGAGATGCCTTGTCCGAGCCTCTTGTGTTGGGTGTTGTCCAAGAGCGCAGGCAGGTCCTGCCTTAAACTGTTGAAGGCAGCATATAGACATGGCATGCAGGGGGAACTGGGTACGGAGACAACGCAGGCACTTCAAGGCCACACGGGGGGAGTGGACATCAGCTTTTTCCGCCTTGTGGTGGTGAGGGGCCACAGTGCTGAGTGCTCTGGTGGGTCACAGAGCAGCCCGGTGCCCTCCAGGTCTGCCTGCAGCTGCTGAGAGCTCACAGCGATTCCTTTGACAACCTCGTGTGTTATTGTTGCTTCACTGTACCTGCAAAACCTCTTGCATCTTTGATAAACTTCCTAATCGATTTGCTAGCCTATCCATAGGTAAGACATTTTTAGTTAAAATAGCCGTTTTCTCTTTGATGTTTCTCCAGGGGTTCACTAATTAATGTTAACATGTTTTTTTCTCTCCAGCCTGTCTCTCCACCACAGTCTTTTGGTTTTTTATTGGCTTTACCTCCTGGACTCGGATCTGAGTTGCATTTTAGGAACTACGGAGCTTGTAATTGATACAGTCTGTGAAACAGGAGGTCCTTTCACTGTTCACTGATGTTCACTTTATTTTGCCTTTTTTTTTTTGACAAGCTGAATCTGATGCTCAGAAAGTGACCTCTCTCCAACTGCCAAGATGGTAATAAACGTCTGTCTCCCACAGTTCAAGCCAAGAATCCACTGCAACAAGGTAAAATAATGATGTGTGAGGTTTTAGGGAGCTGGAGGGATGGAAGGGTTAGTTGGAAGTGGCATGCTGGACTAGTTAGGGCTGGGAAGGCTTGTGTGCTGCTCATCTGTGATAATTAGCAGTGTTTCTGGAAGACTGGTTTTGGCTGGCCATGCCAGGCTTTCCTGAGAAAACAAAACAGAGGCAACTAACAGCAAATTCCCGTCGTTTTGTGTGGTCTGGCTGGTTCAGAGAGGGATTTTGATGTGGGAGGCTGTGTCTGTCCTCTGGCCGCAGAAGCACTGCAGATGGATGCAGGTAAAGCGTCAGCTTTTTAATCTGCAAAGCTGAGAGCATTTTTGTCAATTAAAACCATTTCCTGGTGATGTAGGAGGGTTGTGATTTGGGTGGGTTTGCTCACAGCTTTCTCTTCCAAGCTCACCAGTCTCCTGTCATTCCCAGTAAGGTGGTTTTGTGAACTGATGTTTGGAATCTCTGCTCCTGGTTCCCAAATTCCCCTTTTGTGCTTCCATCTTGAGAGAGTCATTGATGTGTAAGCACTAAGAGAACCCGTGTCTGGGTGCTTGGGACCTGCAGCTCACATGAAGATAAAGTAGAGCTGAGGGCTCAGTACTTTGAAAAGTCAGCATTCAGAGATTTCCCAGAAGTTACTCTTCAAAATTTTATTTGTCCTGTGTATGTTTTGGTCAGTGTCTGCCAGGTAGTGTTAGAACACTGTACAACCTTGTGTGACTGCTCTGATGTGGCACACGCTGATTGTTGGAGGGGAAAAGCTCTAATTTTGCAGGATCTCATAACAAGACAGTGTTATGTGCTTACAGGTATGTGGGCTTTGACTTAAGATACCTTTTTACCTGCAGCATTACGGCTTGCCCTTTGTGCAGTACAATGCACAGCTCTTGACAATGTTTGTTGAACTTACTTTACAAGTACTTAATATTTTCACTCGGCATTGTCAGAATCTCTTAGGAACTTAACTCGGTTTTAATTCAAAGCCATTTGTGTAATTGTAAGTCTCCTCACCAACTCACACCCCAAAATCCAAGACCACCTTGGGTTTGTCAGTATTGGGCTGTAAAAACTGCAGTGCAGGTGTGACCGTCCATCCAGGTGGTGTGTGGAGAGACCCAGCCATGCTGCTGGGCTTTGCTGGGAAGTTGTTGTAGGGTGACCGTATTAAGCAGGTGGAATAAATAGCTATTTCTTGCTGTTATTTGTTCATTTAGCAAGTGCTGCAGACTTTTTAGGCCCCAGGGCTTCCAGGAAAGGGAATGGGTAGAGCCGGTCTGCCCAGGAGCAGAGCGGAGGGTGGGATTGCATGTTCTGGGAGACATGGGGTGGAACCCAACCTGGTTAGATGGATCTCCCTGAGAGATAGGTAGCGTTGATCCCAGAGCAGGAGAAGGCAGTCAGCTAGCTGGCCTTAAGAGATCCTGTAACTGTGATGCAGAGTACGTTTCCACGTAGCAGGATAAGCTGACATAATGTTTCACCACCGTGGAAAGAGAGGAGGCTCCCGTCTCCCCCATGCACACGTGCCGTGCTCCCAGCCACACTCTCCCACTTGTTTTAATTCACTGACCCAGCCAAAACCACAAACCATCTGTAATTTTCCACTCTTCTAGCAGTTAAATCAGCTCTGCAAATGGCTGGCCAGGTAGCAGAGGGTGCAGAGGAAAGCAGATGGGGTTGCATGGCTGCAGGAGGGTGGGCATGGGTCTGCTTTGCCGCAGCAGCTGGGATCTCTTGTGTTGTCTCAGCTGCATGTGAAACCATAACCTTGGTCCCTAGCTGATGTCATCTTGAGAATCTACGTAAGTGCTTGTGAAAGTAGTTTCCTTTTATTTTCTTACTTCAAATTAAATCTGGTTTTCTCCTGAAACACAGATTTCTGCTGATGGTTACGAAGTGGAGAATCTGATCTCTGAAGACCTTGCCAGGAGAAATCGTGGTTTCCGCAGCGAATACTTTATCAAACCTCCAGTCCATGTCACGATCTCTTTTCCCTTCAATATTGAGATCTGCAGGGTTAATATTGACATCTCATCCGGGGGATACCAAACCTTCTCCGGGCTCGAAGTTTACACCTCTACCTCATGCAATAAAACCTCTTGGCAGAGCCCTGAGGGTCAGTTCTCAGGTCTGGCCGGTCAGCCTGTGTCGGACAAAGACACTTTCACACTGGTGGGCAAAGCTGTCTTAAAAAATCAAAGCAAAGTGACATTTGGCCACAGAGGCTTCAAGCCAAGGCCTCCCTTCCATCAGATGGAAAATGTCTTCTCCTACCCTGGCTCTGCATCTCAAGACCTCTGGAACAAAGGGCCCACCTCGCTGAGCAACGTGTCGCACTTAAAAATCTGCATCACCCACGTGGCCGGAGGTGGCCTGCCTTGCATTAAGAGGCTGGAGGTGTGGGGACAGCCTGCCAAATCATGCCCGCAGGAGGTGATCGAGGGTGTCTTTCAAGTGGCCTCCCAGTTCTTTGCTCAGGATGTTGGCAGCCTCAAGCCAGAACTTTGGACGCCTATGGAGAGCGACTGCGTGCCCTTCAGTGCCAACGACAGCGAGCAGCAGACCCTCCGCAAGCTGGTGGACGTTGTCCAAGACATCCCTGAAGAATTCCTGGACCCCATCACTCTGGAGATCATGACTTTCCCCATGCTCCTGCCCTCAGGGAAGGTGATCGACCAGACCACGTTGGAAAAGTGCAACCGGAGTGAGGCGTCTTGGGGCAGGGTACCCAGCGATCCTTTCACTGGGGTGGCCTTCAGCCAGCACTCGCAGCCCCTACCTCACCCTACCCTCAAGGCCAGGATAGACCACTTCCTCTTACAGCACAGCATCCCTGGCACCAACCTGCTCGGGAGGGCGCATGCCTCGGAAATGCTTGTACCTTCTTCCGTAACAATGTCTTCTCTGAAGAGGAAAATGGACTGTATGGATCAGAGCTCTGTGCAGCCACCTTATTTTTCTTCTACAAACTTACTTGTCACGTCTACCTCAGAGAACAGTGCTAAAAAAATGAAAACTGACAATGACTCACATTTGATCCAAATGGACTGTTCGACAGGTATTGTGGCTCCCTAAGTCACTCCTGTTCTTGAGTGTCTTCAGAACCCAGGGCAGTGTTCAAGTCGGGAGGCTCCAGTACAGATTCCTGTCCCGCCTCTAGAAAGCTTTAAGGCCGTTGTATTTTGCAGTTGATAGATGTCGCGGAAGTCAGGTTGTCATCAGATTCACCTCCTCTCTCCTCAGCACAACCTGCCACCCTGGATGGTGTTGGTTGCCATCCTCTTTCACTTCTCATCTCTAGGCCCATCGTTCTCGCTGTGTTGCCCGTACAGTCTGCTTCACAGCCCTCTTGTTTCCTCAGGTCACTGTGTTTCCCTTTTAGTTTGTATTTCCTTTCTCCTCCTTGCTTTTAAGCCACTGTCCATGTGGAGACAATGTTTTTCTCACAGTGTGCTGGTTTGAAGTTTCTTTATTATAGGTGATTTATTATCCCAGCTGTCCGATATGTTCTTGCATCAGCAAGAAAAAAGGCAACATCAGGAAATGTCTAGTGGTGCAGTGGGGATGGCACGGGGAGTGGATCCTACCACGAGGAGTGAGGTGAGGAGGAAAGCAGGAATGGGGCACTAATCCTGCTCACAGATTTCCCTGGCCAGGCATTGCCAGCCTGGGCTCTTGGTGCAGCTGGTTCCCTGCATGCTTGGTGTCATTGCACAGATTGTGTCCCTGGGAGACACACTGGCTCCTTCCCTTCTCGCAGGGCTGCTCTTGCTGGGGCAGGGGCTGAGCCTGGGGAGCCTGTCGCTGCACAGCCTCTGGCCTATGCCAGTGCAGCAGCGCAAGGGCTTGGAACAAACGGCAGTAAGGGAATTGCAGGCAGTGCTGCCTTCAGAGCAGGGAGGAGAGGACAGCACAGGCTGGGAGAGACTTGCAAGGAGTTTGCAGTTAGTCAAAGCAGAAAACCAGGTAGAGATGTCAGGCAAGGGATGTGACTTGTGTCTACCAGGGAAGGAAATGGGCACTAGTTTCCTTTTATCCTTGCTTTTCTCAGCGATCTGGTAGCAGCACTGCTGGGCATGAGCTCCAAGAGGCAGAAAAACCACCCAGACCTGCAACGCTGAGATAAATTCCCTGAAAAGCCGAGTGGTTTCACCCGCCGCAGTCCTCAGCCATGCCATAGCTTCTGACCAGGCAGGCAAGGCAGCACTGTAGCAGCGCAGATAAACCTTTGGATCCACTGAGTGCTGGGAGCAGGTGTGTAGGATACCCTTTGTAGGTCCAGCAGCATTCAGGTGCTGGGGCAGGCAGGACTGGTGAGGAGGTGACAATCTTTAGAAAGCAAGGGTGATCTGTTTTTTAAATACCAAGGAGAGTCAAACCTCTCTCCCCAAAATCTGTTTGCTCTTTGTGGTTTGTTCTCTAATGACTCAGCTTCCAGCCCGTGGTGAAGAGCGTGGCTCCCAGGCAATTGCTCCTCTTGACTCCACGCTAGATCTTTCGCCCAAATCCACATCTGTTTTGCCATGTTTGCTTTCTCCCTTGTTGGCACAGGAATTCCTGAAATGTATTGGAGTTGCTGGTCGCACAACTGTTATGTGGCTATAACTACTGCGTACAGCAACACTTACATCTTCTCTCTGGTATCATTAAACTTGAGCTACCGCTTTAGGTAATAATCCCACTGGAGGAGGAAGGTAAGCTTAAGCTGGGAGGTGGGAAAGAGACGTCTTTAGCAACCTCATATTTAGATGAGCTTGAAGAGATCAGCCGTGTCTGTGAGGCCTTCTGTTGCAAGCAGTCTGGTCTGAGTAGGACGGTACAAACACGCAGTGCGTGGGTATCTTCTGGTCATGTAAGGGCTCTCTCTAGGCAGGTAAGTCACGTTTTCTTGTGTTGTCGTCTAATGTAGTGGTCTGTAACATGGCAAAAGGTGGCCCATGGCTTCTGACTGCTGTTAATGCCTGCTGATACCTGTCACTCCCTTTACCTTTCTCCCCAGATTTCCCAAAAATATTTCAAGGAAAAAGCTTAGATGGTCATTTGATTTTAAACAAATTCTTTAAAGACTGGGTTGAAAATAATTGGTGTTTGGTGTTAGCAGAAAGAGTAGGAAGAAGTCAAACTGCACATTTCTGCTCTGATCTCAGTCTAGAGCTCATTCAGTGTTTTAGGAGGAATCATTAGTGATTTTTATTGCAGAGGCGTGTGACAGCTCCCACTAGGAATGTGCCCCAGCCCCACAGGAGCAGGGACTGCCCTGAGAGGGGTCCTGGAGCTCCCAGGGGGGCTGTGCCTGTACATAAATGAAAGCACAGTGCTCGGCCCCAGGAGCTCATGCTTCAGTATTTCGTCAGCCTTGATTGCTGTAGCAAATGTGCAGCACTAATTCAGAAGTCTTCCTTTGGGAGATGGGTTTAACAGAATTAGTGATGCAGACAACATTCTCTTAATGCATAGTCTTAATTAATGCCTTCAGTATCACACAGGACAAAACACTGCAGGGAAGGGTCCAGCCCTGTGCCTTTGGCTTTCTCCCTTGACTCAGAACTGGGACAAAGAGAAAAAAATTAGTCCCCCAGATTTTGCTAGTGGCTTCAGCGTTCCCAGTTAGCTGCACGGAGCAAGCCTGGGACCCTTGGAGCAGGCTGAGGGAGCTGCCCAGGCAGTTTCAGAGAGAAACGGCTTTCTGGATTAGTTGGCTTTTTGCCCTTTTTCAGACCTGCAGATACAAGCCAGCACATGGGCGTTGGTTGGCACTGGGGCATGACGTGTACGTCTGATGGTAATCTGTAGAACTTTTCATCTTTAGGATCCAAAACAGATGAAGCACTACGTCCCCATCCTGGCACCGTGGCAGGGAAAAGAGGCCTCTCAAGAAAACAAGTGGCAGGGCTCCTAAAATCCTGAGTGTTGTCCCAAAGGTTTAGAGGCAAAGCAGCATTTCTGTTGCGCATTCTTTTTCCCAGCATCCGCTTCTTGAGCTTGTGCTTCTCTTTGCAGATCTGGTCTCTCATGAACAAAAACTGTCAGAGAGTTTGGACACTGCCTTGAACTCGGCGCTCAGCTCAATGCCCTCATTTACGGCCAAGCTGATGAAAAGCCAGCAGCAGGCACAGAGCGAGGGAGGCTGCAGCAGTTCATGGAGTGTGGACACAGTCCTCGGTAAGCAACAAGCACCTCTGCTTCACCTTTGGGAGTGAGAGAGGAGAAGGGAACTGGGACTGTGTTAACAAAGAGATCTGTGCTGCTGCTCGGCATCTTTCTGTGCATCTTCAGACCCCAAAATATTATATATATAAAATACTATATTGTCTCCCAGCAAGCTTAACTTAACAGTCCCTAACTGCTGCTTTTTCATCTCAGCGAGTTTAATGGTTTATTCTCCCAGTGAGGCAGGTTAGACCTTGTTGACCTCCAGAAAGTGGGGTGTGTTGTCCGTGTCCAGTCAGAGCAGACTTCAGCAGGAGTCCTACGATTTGCCCGCGTTGATGGCTGTCACTTGTCTGCGCCGTCCTAGGACAATCCTGGATGCATTGCGCTGGGACACGGCGCTCAGCCCAGCCTGCAGCAGGTCAGCGCAGACTGAGAGCTTGCCCCACGTCAAGGCTTTGGCTGTTCCCAGAGCTCTGCAGTCTGGCTGCGTGGCTTAAATGTTGCCTGTTAGCTGCACAGAGCAAGCTGGGGAGTTGCTACGTGGGTGGGGAGTGAGTGGTGCAGAGATGCAACTGGAGAGATGTAAATATATCACATACCATGTAGCATGCTGACCCTTACCAGGAACAGGTAATGGTAGCAATGCCACGGGCCAACCAGCCAGGTGTGTGCCCAGAATCCCACCAGGCTGGAATGTATATCAGCCAGGCTGTTGAGTCCTCGCAGTTTTCATCCCACCTGCTAGCTAGATGTGCTAATCCAGCTGTGTATGCATTCCCAAAATTATTTCTTTGGAGTGCAGGGAGGCACTGAACCTTCGTATATCCCTCTGCGGGCCAGTTCCCTAACTGCTGGCTTGCTCTTCTGCCCTAAGCGTGGATCCACCTGCTCATGGCAGAGAAGAGTGTTCAGAGGGACCAAGTGACCCTGAGAAAGGGCTGGGGCTGTGCAGCACCCAGTGGCTGCCTGTCTCTCTAAATAAGTTTTGCTGTTTTGCTGTGACATTAAGCTATTAAGCTTTTTCCTGTCCCTTTAAAATTGCAGTTGTTGAAGAGTTGACTGAGTAGCCCTTGATAGGTAGTGTGTGACAGGAATGCAAAGTGACACCTAAAGCATTTCACTCGGGAATCAGTGATCTTAATCCGAGCACTGGAAAAGCGGAAGGGAGGCTGATTTAGTCTCAGTAAAAGTGAAGAGCCCTTTACAGTCATCCATCCTCAATTAAAAGCCTGATGGTGCAAATGCTGATGTGATCCAGCCCCTTCTGAGCACAACCTGCCCCAGCAGCTAGACTGTTCCCTTTCCTGAGGTCAGAGAAAATGGGCTGTGGTCCTGAGCCACGAGCACCTGCAGCTGTGCCGTATGCCTGCAGAAAGGGGACCTGGGCTCGTGAGGCAGGATTGGGCACGTAAGGGGTGGCACAGCGTGGACTTGTCACCCCCCCGACTGAGCCATTTCTGTCCCCTTTGCAGAGCACGGCAGGAGCAGCCAGACCCAGGGATGCGCTTCCTGCGGGAAAACCTTCTCCTCTTACTTCAAAACGGAGCCCGTTTACCAGCTTCCCTGTGGCCACCTCATGTGTCGCCCGTGCTTGGCCGAGAAGCAGAAGTCTCTGCCATCAATACTGTGCGGGAATTGTAAAAGGTCGGCTGCCTCACACGATGTCAGGAGGGTTCACTTCTGACCCCTTGGCCGCCGGAGCCTGCCGGGAGGACGAGGACAAGGAGCCGCTGCTGTTCCCTGTGTCTGTATTGATCTGTAGGAGGATGAAGGCCTTTGGTGAGCTTGACAGATGAGCACCCGTAACGGCAGAGAGGACTTGGTCTTCTTGTGCTTACAGAGTAGTGGGGGGTGGGGGGTTAGAGCATCGCGCCAGAGCAAAGCGATCTGAGGATAATAAAAGCCATAGCTTCTTTAGCAAGGAATATGTATTTATACGGAACTGATTTCCACCTGTCGCACCCGCCCTCTTACCACCATCCCAGTGGCTCAGTGGTTTAGCATAGGTGCCTTTTGGACTGTGAGTTTAGCTTTCCTGTGAGTTAAAACCATTTACACATTTGACGAGCAGCCATTCGGTCATGGACCAGGCGAAGTCCTTGTGATTGACAACATGCAAGCTACCTGACTTCTCCCCTTCCCTGCCTCAACCCCTCCTCCCTGCGGTGCCCTCGCACTCATCCTGGAGTCCAGCATCACAAAGAGAGGCCATGGTTAACACGTGAGTAACTGGCAGCAGTCTCATCCTGCTCATACAAACTCTTGTAGAAAAGCCATCACATTACACCAAATGTCACTCTCTGTTTATGTCGTGTGACTGGACCAGCTCCTGTCTGGCTGATAGACATTTAAGCCTTAATAAAATTATGTTTAAAGTCATGTTCTCTCTCTGACTTGTAATTGCTCGCATTGTGCATCTTGGTGATTTTGTGGAGTGAATCTCTTTGCAGAGTACTGAATAAATGGGCTGGAAAAAGCTAAGTTGGCACAAAGGATGTGCAGCCCGATGAGTTTTAGAGGGGTTATTGCAGCAGCCGCATGGACCATCACAGGACTGAGGCTCAGATACCTAAACCTGAGGAGGTCTGGTCTTCAAACAGCCGTTCAGAAAAAAGGAGGAAAATCACTCTGATACATTCTGTCTCCAGCGTGTCCTCGATGTGCAGAGGGTAAGTTTGTGACAGCAGAGGGGTTTGTCACCTGTGTAACCCCCTGCTGTTGCCACTTAATTGGCAATTTCTCTCTGCGGAGCAGATGCTGCTCACTGATGTTCTGTGCCAGTTTCTCGGGTGACGAGCCTCCAGCTGACTCAGCTCACCTTTGCGTATAATACCTTTATTCTCTTAAAAGGCACCTACTTACAGAGCAACACATGATGTTCATGGCTTTCTAGTCACGTGAAACCGCAGTCTCATCAAACGGCTCAAACACGGCTTGGTGTCAGCACCAAACTGATGCTGGGCTTTGCCTCAGTGGGAGTGTATAATCCATCTCCCATTTGTAGCAAAAACAGGGAGTCCCCCATCTTTAAATGGTTCGGCAAAAGAATTTCTAAAAATCCCACAGTTCAGAGGCAGCAAAAACCCTCTGAATTCTGTGCAGGTGGTGTGTGTGCAGCGCACCAGCCCCCTGTGATTCAGTGTGATTCTCACACCTCCTCCGCCCTGCATCTCCGGGGAGCGATTGCTGCCGCCGGAGCTCCCCATCCAACACAACTGTCTCCTCCTGCTCCGGCGCTCACGAAGCTCGGTCGCCTCTGACGAAACCCAAATTCGCCGGCTGAGCCAAGCTTCTTTCCTGCCCCAGCTGGTGGGCAGCAACCAGGCTGGGAGCCATCTCACTGGGGCTGAGGGAGAGTTATCTCCTGAGGTTCCCTTCGCTCTCCAGGGAGGGACAAGGAGTGAGCATGGAGCCTGACAGAGCAGGGCTTGGAAGGGATGGGATGGCAGGGGGGTGTCGTGTGGCCCCCCCTGCTCAGAGTAGGGCTTACCACCTTATATCAGATTTCTCAGAGCCTCCATCCACCCAGCTTCTTAACCCTGTAGGACCTCTTGGCAGCAAGTTTCAACCCATGTGTCCCCTCTTGCTGACGCAGGGGGGGGAAGGGATGAATTTCCCTCCGTGCCCACCTCCCATTGCTCAGGGATGGAGCTTGTCCCCCCAGCTGGGCGTGAGCCCTCCTGATCACTCCCCTTGCAAACAAGCACCGAAACCCCTGTGGGCAGCAGAGACCCTCTCTGCACCCCAAGAAGATGGGCTTGGTGGTGGGTGACACATAGCCAGGACTTGCCATGGTGTCTTCTACCAGGAACCACTGCAGTTCCCCTAAAGCTCCTTTGCAGAACAAGCAGGTGCCACCAGCAAGTTCCTTTCTCAGCACAGAGCCTGTCTTCTCTTCAGGAGGTGGGGTTGGCCTTTGGCTGAAGGCCTTAGCAATTTCCTCTAATGTTCTTCTCCAACTGCTTTTAGGAGGCCAAATCCATCCCTCGCTGGCCAGTGACCTCCTGATGTGACGTCTGCATCCCAGCAGGCTGGATTTGGACGGACAAGAGGCAAAGGCAGCACCCCAGCAAATCTTGACATTGGCTGCGCTTCCTTTTCTAAACGAGCATCAAAGCTATTTTTCCATCATGTCACCAAGGCAGAGGAGCATCTTTAACCATGACACTAAAAAAGAAGGTGCTGTGCTCAGCCAGGAGGTGCAGGATTGCTCCTTCCCTGTCAGCCTCCAGCCATTAGCCCACCGACTGGGTGAAACGCTTGTGACAGGCTTGCTCTGTGTGAAGCGCCAGGCAGACGGCCCATCTGGGGGCATGAGCTCACCCAGCCAGGAGAGGGGAGCGCTCCATGGCCAGCCTGACCTGCTTCGAGTCCCCAGCACATCAGCAATGTGTTCAAGAAATTTCTTCTCCACTGCATCCCCCTCCAGCCACAGCAAAGGCAGGGAAATGCACAAAGCAGGGAAAATCTTCCCATTTTCAATGCGGTACCCAATGTCCTCTAATTTATTCTGATTAAATTTTGACCTTGGTGGGCTATGGCAGGGCACCACGACCTCCCTCCTCTCTCCTGCCTCCAGAGGGGCTCTCAAAAACCTCAATAGAAGCTTCAAGGGTAACGAAGCTCCTGCTGCTAACAGAGGGGGCGGGGGTGGGGGTGGGGGGATATACTTGCGGTTTGTCCTGACCATGTGCAAGGATGTGATGGCACGAGGACTGGAAAAATTATCAACATGTCCATGTAGTGAAGGTGCTTTAAAGCTGTGGGTGTAGCCAGAGGGTGTTTTACAGGTGAAGCAGCACAGGAGCGTTGTGGTTCACTGCCGGACACCCCATTTCCCATCATCCCAGTTATTCCCTGATGTGAAAAGAGGTTGGGAAGGGCACAAGCAGTAAAGCCTCGTGGCTGAGCCTCTCTGGCAGCCCCCAGCCCCTTTGCTGAGGGCTAGGCAGAGCCAGGGCTGTATTTTGGCTGAGCAGGAGAGCTGGGGGGTGAGTTTGAGGGTGCTGCCCACTCCCCATGCCTTGGCAGGCCTTTGGGGCTTTCCTTCGCGAGCCGAGGCGAGGTGGGTTATACATAGCAGGCAGCTAACGCTGCCGATTAATGCCATGGCACCTGCCTCGCCCGCCTCGCATGTCGTTAAGGAGATCAGCACTAATGAAGGGGGCTCCTCTGGGGGCCGGGGAAGAGCCTGGGGAAGAGCAGGGACGTGGCAGAGCAAATCTGGTGCCAGGGATGCAGAAAAGGGACCCCTGTGGCTGATAGCAGGAGATCTAGGGCATGACTTTGAGGAGCCCCAAGACATCAGTTAGGGGCTGGGTGTGGGTTGGGGGCCCCAGCATCACCCTGCGGCCATGGCCGGGTACCAGTGAGCATCACTGCCCAGCAAGGATGCTCCCAGCTGGATCTGCCCAGCCTCATGAAAGCCCATCATCCTGAGATCACTTCTCCTATGACTCACCCCAGGTGACCCCAATATCTTCATCCCCAAAACCTCCTTTTTTATGTTTTCTACACAGTTTTTTTGCCTCCCCCTGCTTCCCCCTTCTCACCTCATCCTCCCTTTGATTCCTGTAAGTGATTCTGTGTTGTGGCTGCGGAGCCTTTGCAACTTGGAAAAAACATTTTATTTAACCTTCCTTCACTTTAAAGAGCATAATTACATTTTAATCTCATATTCTGGCGTTATCATTCCAGACACAGAGTCATTTGAATGCAGATCATTCCTAGCTAATGTAATTTTACGATACAGTAATGAAGAGATGGAGCATGAGCATGTAACACCCAATTTAGAGCTGACATTTGGGTTTCTTTTAAAGAAAAGTTTTCCCAGCCGAGGGCTTTTGCGTCCTCCTCGGTCCTGCAACGCAAGTGGGTTTCAGCTCCCGCTGTGAAGGGATGGATTTGGACGGGGAAACGTGGCCAGTGCTAATAATATTGGTCATTAAAGCTGCCCACAGCGGCTCCACGTGGGTGATTCAGCATCTCTGGTGATGGGCACAAGGCAAATTTGGGAACTCAACGCTCCCTTGGTCCCAGGGAGACCTGGCTCAGGGGCTGTGGTTACCTTCATCCCTCTTAGCGGGGAATTACCCTCATTTTACCTATCAAAAATCCCAGGAGTCCCCCAAAACCCAGGACCATCACCTCTGAGGTTGACACACACCTCCAAAATCACAGGGCAGGAGACAGAAGCAGGCTGGGACCCCCAACACTGCAGGCGTCACCCCAAAATAGATGCTTTCCCTTACCTCTGCATGCCTCAGTTTCCCTTGGGTGGTGAAGTGATGCTCTGGGGTTCATCCCGCTCCCACATCCCTTGCTGGTGCCTACAAAACCTCACATGGTGCTCACTTTGCTTTTCAAAGCATTTTGATTTTGCCAGGGTGGATTGCTCAGGTTCCTTTGGGATGCTCAAGCAGAGCAGCAGCCCCTTCAGTGCCCCAGCTATCACCGTCCCACCTCGTGCCAACTGGGACTGAGCCAGGCCTGGTGGCTGATCTGGCAGAAAAGGGATGCTAACGAGGGTGAGAAAATGAGGGATGCTAACAAGGGTGGGGAAAAGCCATGCTCCAGCTACCTGAAGGGATCCCCAGTCTGATTCTTATGGGTCTCTGCTTCAGTTCCCTACCTTTGATGAAGATGAGTTCAGGGTGGGCTGAAGGGTAGAAAACCACCCCAGGGGCTGGACCATGGCTGGCAGCAACCACCCCATTGCACACCCTGTCCCCCGCAGCACCCCAGAACAGCCCCTCCTCATCACCATGAGCCAAGCCCAGAATTTGGGCTGTGGGGGATGCTTGTTAGGCACCTGATTCCCATCTGCATATTAATTTCACATTGCTGAGGTCACCCTTGGTGTTGCTGGAAGGAGGATCTGTGACCAGCATGAATACTCATGGCTGGATGGTGCAGGGCAGGAGGGGTTTGTTGCTGCCGTTTGCCCCATACCAATGTTTCCAACAGCCCATCGGTAACACAAACGTGCTGGGTCTCGGCACGGCTGGGACCTGCTGGTTGCCAACAGGAGGGCTGATGCCAGCCCCAAAGGTGTCTTTTTCATCTCTCCCATTGCTGATGGTTTCTCTGCCTTCTTGTTTTGTGGAGAAAAAGGGGCGGGTGAGTCGTGGGTGGCAATGGTCCGTCCCTTTGGGCCTGGGTTGTGGCAGGGTCCTGCTCTACACCCCACAGCTCTGTGGTCCAGCGCTGCAGCTAAGCCCCTTTAGTTTAGGTGCAGCTTTGTGCAGCCCAGAATTCTTCCCCTGCCCTGACCCCATCACTCCTCTCCCACATCCCCTCCCAAGCTGGCATTCCTCCCCGAAGCTGCATCTTCTGAATGAGCATCCCTGCCCAAATCAGCATCGCTCCCAGACCAGCGTCTTCTGAATGAGCATCCCTGCCCAAATCAGCATCGCTCCCAGACCAGCGTCTTCTGAATGAGCATCCCTGCCCAAATCAGCATCGCTCCCAGACCAGCATCCCCCTGAAACCAGCACCCCTCCCAAAATCCACATCGCTCTCAAACAAACAACCCTCCCAAAACAGCATCCTCCAAAGCAACAACCCTCCCCAAACCAGCATCTTCTGAAGGAGCCCCCCTCCCCAGACCTGCATCCCTCCCCACGAGCTCCCTGGGGTGGCCTGTGCCCCTTGGAGCAGTCCCGGCTCTGGGCAGAGGGGTGAGATTCACCAGCCCTAAGCACTGCCACTTGCGCTCCTGCACTGAATCATCTCAATTACAGATTTGCTTGGATGTGATTTGGGGAAAAAAAAAACAACCCACACACACAACAAAAAAACAACCCAGCCCTCTCCTTCCTCCTCCTCCTCCCCTGGGAAGGGGTGACAGCAGCATAAATAGCAGCTTGCGCAGCACGGGGCCAGATGCAAAGCGAGCGGCAGGGCGGCCGGCTTCCCCTGGCACGCGTGGCACAGCTGCGGGCACCCTCCACCATGGCAGAGCCTTCGCTGCCCCTCTCCTTCCTCTGCCTCCTCGCCTTGTCCTCTGCCTGCTACATCCAGAACTGCCCCCGGGGCGGCAAGCGGGCGCTGGCTGACACAGCCCTCCGACAGGTAGGGGACAGCATGGGGGCTTGGGGGGAGATGGGAGGGGGCTTTCTGGGGGGACATAGCTGCTCCGTGGGGTGCAGAGGCTTCCCATCACCTGCTGGAACACCCAGCTGTGTACGCTCCCTCGGGCAGTGCAGTGCACCCGTTTTTTGGGGAGGGCTAGGGGACATGCCCAAGGGCACACGGTGGGGCGCTGGCAGAGGAATGAGCACCCCAAAAATGCTGTTGTTGCCTCAAGCAATGAATCAAGCTTGGACACAGCAGAGCATCCCTGCTGGAGGGGAGCAGGGGGGACAGGACATGCCCATGGAGCAGGGACAGGGAGGACATGGGGGGCAGCGGGGAGCCCCCAGAGTGGGGCCAGTGTCACAGCACGAGGCCACGCTGCTGGTGGCAGGGGCGAGTTAGTCACACCATGCCAGCGTGACACCTCCAAGGGCTGGCAAAGGTGGAGGAAAGCTTTTCTAATGCAAGAGGGTGCAGGAAGGGTGTAGCCCCCCCTTTTTAGGGTGTATGGGGGACTCAAGCAGCTCCTTCTCCCAGTGCATGCCCTGCGGCCCCGGGAACAGAGGCAACTGCTTTGGCCCTGGCATCTGCTGTGGTGCAGAGCTTGGCTGCTACCTGGGCACGGCAGAGACCCAGCGCTGCGCCGAGGAAGACTACCTGCCTTCACCCTGCCAGGCTGGCGGCCAGCCCTGCGGCTCCGGCGGCCGCTGCGCTGCGCCCGGCATCTGCTGCACTGCCGGTAATGGGGGGTGTTGGGGCGAGGGGGATGGGGGCGCAGAGAGAGGAGTTTTGGGTGTCTTGGAACCATGACGGGGATCACAATGGCACGGGGCAGTCCTCCAGTTGGCCCTCACCTTACAATGGGGAAACTGAGGCACGGAGTGGCAGCAGTGTTGTCTCCGTTTTGAAATAATTTGGGGATAGTTGGATTCAGAGTAGATATAAGGAAGAAATTTGTTATGATGAGGGTGGTGAGACACTGGCACAGGCTGCCCAGAGAGGTGGCAGATGCCCCATCCCTGGAAACATCCAAGGCCAGGCTGGACGGGGCTCTGAGCAACCTGATCTGGTTGCAGATGTCCCTGCCCCTGGCAGGGGGGTGGACTAGATGGCCTTTAAAGGTGGCTTCCAGCCCAAGCTATCCTGATTCTGTGGTAAGGTTTGGGCTCAGAGCTCCTTCCCAAGACACTGCCATGAGGTGTTTCCCAGCCAGGCACACGCAGCCTCCCCGACGTGCCAGCCCAAGCCCAGCCAGCCCCGACTCCCTGTCCAGGAGGGACAAAGCTGCAGCACGAGCTGTGCTGGCCCCAACCCCTTCCCTACCTGAAAATAAACCACTCGTGGTCCTAACCTGTCCCGTCACGACATCTTGCTTTCTGTTGAAGAAACCTGTGCAATGGATGGCAGCTGCCTGGACGAAGGCAGCGACGGGGCTCAGGAGGCGGCGGAGAAGAACCTGACGGTGCTGGATGGCTCGGCCGGGGATCTGCTCCTCAAGCTCATGCACTTGGCGAACCGGCAGCAGCAGCAGCAGGGCAAGCATCCCCTCCTCTGAGCCAGGGCACCGGGCATCCCCTGCCCCCACACCGATCCTCCCACCCCAGCCCTGTAAATACAAGACCCAATAAAAGTCCTCATGCACTGTGGTGGCTTCATCTGGGATGCGAGGGATGGGTCAAGGGGGGCTCCAGGGATCCAGGGGACCCGTCCGGGGCTTGGGGATGGGAGGCATGTTGGAGGCTGGTGGGTCTTCATCCCCCGCCCCCCGCATCAAATCCCAACCCAGCCCCATGCGTTCAGCTCCCATCCATAGTGGTCCTGCTGGGCTGGGTGCAGGATTTGGCCCCATCCTTACAGCACAAAGGGAAAGCAGCGCAGGCAGAGCTGGCCTTCGGGATCTGGCCATCAAGTCTTACCCCAGGAGCCCCAGCAGCACCCATGGGTGCTGAGCCTGCTTGCAGCCCCAGCCCCGGGAGGCTGGGGATGGCTAGGATGTGCCACCGTCATGTTACCTCTTGGCCAAGACCTCTCTTCAGGGTGGATTCAGGGCCTTGTTGCCTTCAGGAGCCAGCACAACAGGCTGCTGCAAGCCACAACTACTAAAAATGATAAAAAGTAAAGGAAAAGCACCCAAACCCCCGCTGCAAGAGCGGAAAGATTTGGGTTCCCAGCTTCACACAGCCCCCCAGGGCTGATCTCATCTTTCCCCACCATCACTCACCAAACTGGTCCCCTTCAGACACCGGTGGGCAGGATCAATCCTCCAGTTGTTCCACCATCAACCCCCAAATCTGGGGTACTGTTACCCCAATTCTCTTCCCATCCCCCTCCCCGGGTCTCTTACCCTGGCGGGGTCCTTGCTCCAGGCTCTCTCCAGGCTGGGATCTGGCCACAGCACAAGGGACAGCTCGTCCTTTATAATGTCCCTGAGGGAGGTGGCACCTTCGGGGAGGTGGAGCTCATCCACACCAGTGGGATCCATCCTGCCCATGTCACCTCCCTGCACCTCCAAGGGGGTGCAGGATTAACCCAGCACCCGGTCCCTGCAACCAGCATCTGATCCCAGCCCTGGGGAGGTGGGCGACTCAAAATCACCCCAAAATCATTGGGAAAAGGGCAGCACACACATGGGTGGGTGACTCCAAACTGGACACCCTTGAGATGAAGAAATCACGCTGTTAAGCCCAGCCCTGGCACTCAGCTTGTCCCAGGGTGCAGGATGTGTCCCGCCCAACTCCTCCTGCAGCAACAGGGATGTGTGGCTGAGCCTGGGTGATGCTCCAGCCAACAGAAGCCTTAGCACTGGGGTGTTGAGGTCCCAAAAAGCACCAGGAGCTGATAATCGGGGTGGTTGGTTTTTTTCCCTACACTTGTCTCCCCAGGTTGCATCCCAGCCCTGCCCACTGGGGTCCAAGCACCCCCAGACCAGCTGCAGGGGCTCCGGGATGGCATTTGCCCCTCCACCCCACCCCACAGCGGGACGGCAGCCAGGGCTGAGCTGCTGGGATGGCGCTGAGCCCCACTTCCACCCCATTAACACGGATCTCGGTGCCCGGCTTGTCCCCAGGGACCCAGACTCACCGGCTGGCTGACCCTAGGTGGGTGACGAGGACCTGGCTGCCCTTGCCACCGGCCACACTAAGTGGCAGACTTTGAAGCAAGCCAGCAGGGATGACAAGAGGTCACGGCTTTCAGGCTCTGGGCTGCATAATTCCCAATTAAGCAGGCGCAGGGAGGGACCGGGGTAATGGTCTCAATAGATGGTTGGATTTGTCTGTGGCAGAGGAATTTATTCGAGCCAGGAAGCTCTTAATTGTGGAAATGAAGGCGAGGGGCTGGGGCGAGCAGGACCCTGCGTGACTGCGTCAGCCCTCGGCCCCAGCCTCAGCGCCCCTTCTCCAGGGGGTCCTTTACCTGTCGACAGCGCGGTTCGGGGCACCGTGTTCGAGCCCCGTGTGCAGCTGTGGGGCAGAAGCAATGGGGAAATTGGGGTGTTAGGCCTTTGCCAAGGAGGTTGGGTGTTTTCAGGCCATTAGATAAAAGCAGGTGGGGACAGGCTCAGTGTCACCATCACTCTGGAGCAGGACAAGCCCAGCGTTGAGCATCCTCCCCCAAAGGCCAGGCACAGACAGGTGGAAAGGACCAACACCGCATTTCCTACCCGAGATCCCATAAACGATCCTGGAGGAAGATACGGGTTTGCTTTCCTCCCACCAGCAGGCACCAAGGGAAGCACAATGCCCCTCTCGCCCCACTCCTGGGTGGATGCAGCTCACCAGGCGATTGGGATGCCTGCCTCCATCCCCACCCAACCCACGCTGGAGGAGTCCCAAATGGGACACGGAGCGACAACCCACAGCTCAGCAGCTCCAAGGGGTTGGCAGTGGAGGGACCCGAGCCCCGAACAGCATCCGCAGCCTCCACAAACATCCCCCCCCGCTGCAGTTGGAGTCATCACCGAGTTAAAAACCAACACTTTGGCCTTGACCTCACATCCTCGACCTCTGGCTATTAGCAGAGCCCTTCGGTGTGGAAAGCAATGCCTTGTGGTTTTTAAGGGAAATGGGTGACGCTGGTGCCGGCATGCCTAAGTAGGAGCTGGCACTATATATACCCAACCACTCGTGGGGATGAGGAGCCGAAAATCTTCCTGACCCCGCAGCCATGCCCTGCAAGGCATTCGCCATCTGCCTCCTGGGGCTCCTGGCTCTCTCCTCCGCTTGCTACATCCAGAACTGCCCTATCGGGGGCAAACGCGCAGTCCTGGACATGGACATCAGGAAGGTACGTCCTGGCGGGCTGGGAGACCTTCTAACTCTTTCCTTTCCTTCTCCCAGCTTTCCCTGAGCCCTCTCAGTGCTCCAGTGGGGAAGATGCAGGCAGAACGGAGGGAAAGACCAGAGAAAAGGCTTGACCCCAGGTGCTTCATGAAATAACTCTCCACTCCCTTTCCTCCCGTTCTCCCCCATGCAGTGCATGCCCTGTGGTCCCAGGAACAAAGGCCACTGCTTCGGGCCCACCATCTGCTGCGGAGAAGAGCTGGGCTGTTACATCGGCACGTCCGAAACCCTGCGGTGCCAGGAGGAAAACTTCTTGCCGACGCCCTGCGAGTCTGGACACAAACCCTGCGGCAGCAGCGGAGGGAGCTGCGCGGCCCCCGGCATCTGCTGCAGCAGCGGTGAGAGCAGCACCAGGGCTGTGTCCCACCTGGGACCCTGGTCAGCGGGGTCCTCACACATGTGAGGGACCTCAGGGCTTCGATGTAAACCTGGGAGGGGAGACTGCCCAAGGGACCGTCTTTGTCCCATCCGTCCCCCCAACAGCCAGGGCCACTCCACTCAGGGCAGACTTGACCCTAACCCCCAGGGAAGGCGCGAACAGACTGTGAGGTTTCACGGAAGGGGGAAAGCAGACAGTAACCAAATTCAGGGGACTGAGCAAGCAGCAGGACACCTGTGGAGGCTTCAGGGAAGGAGGAAAGTGGACAGCAATGGATTTAGGGGGTTGAGCAAGCTGCAGAACACCCAAGCTGCATGGCAGCTCAGGCTCCCTCCTGCTTCAGTTACAGTTTGCCATAAATCCCAGCCTCTTCCCCAAGTCAGATGCTGCCAGAGATCCTGCTCCATATCCTGAGGAGCTACAGGGCACAAAGCGAACACGACCTTGCCTGATGTTATTAAAGAAACAACGCCAGAGGTGGGGGGTGGGGGGGGTGTCTCTGAAGGCTGGTTCCTGACACCTTGTTTCATGCGGTGCCTTCTCCTTTCTCTCCCCATGCAGAGGGCTGTGTGGTTGACTCATCCTGCGACCAA
Source organism: Falco biarmicus (assembly GCF_023638135.1). Taxonomy (NCBI): domain Eukaryota; kingdom Metazoa; phylum Chordata; class Aves; order Falconiformes; family Falconidae; genus Falco; species Falco biarmicus. The sequence continues at coordinate 86,410,522 of NC_079288.1, read as the reverse complement.
GAAATTCTGTTCACGTAGACCACTGGGGAAAGAAGAACCTGCAGGATCCCTTATCTATCAAGCTGTACCAGCCCTGCATCAGGCCGAGAACAGACAAGCCAAGGTCTGTGACTCAGATTTAAGTGATGATCTTCATCAGAAATAAAACTTGTACAGAAAAACAAGAAAAGAAGTCTATATGTTTTTTGTGCACTTGCATGGTTTAGGTGCAGACACGGGGGGGCTGGCTGGAGAGAAAAAGTCTTTTTAGGAAAGCGCAGATTAAAAGAATTTAAGGTCAATGCTCACAGCTGGCGTTTTACCCGAGTGAGGGAGGGCACAGGGACCTGCTGTTAGTCTGCTTGGCCTCTGCTGAACCACAGCAAACTCCAGGCTGGTGTCAGGCAGCACAAAGCCAGTGGTTTTAGGGCACAGTTGAGAGAGCAGCTTGGTCTGCAAGACCACCATAAGCCAGTGCCACCAAAGAGGACCCAAATTAGTTATTATCTACAACTTAAGCCCCAGGTGATGAGTAAAATAAGGCTGAGGGGGAGAAGAGAAAAGGAGACCCACAAAGCCAGTGTCATTTAGATGTTCTCTGCACATTTTCTCATTTAGCCACACCAACAGATGTGCAAAGGGGGATTTAAAGTGTGAACAGGAACAAAAGGTCCCACCACCATGGCAGAAAACAGAGAAACAACAAATTTGCTCCCCCAACAAGAAACGGCGGAGGGTCAGGGTTTCCTACAAAGCCATTCAGACCTCGTTTTCTTTCAAAAGCATCTAGAGGGGTCAACATGCAAGCAGAGCCAGGGCTACAGCAAGGAGCTCAGAGCCAGGATCTGCCTCAGGACTGTTCCCGCTTCCCGCCTGACATGCTTCAGGTGAAGGCAGGAGGGATCCAAACATGTGGGAGGTGGAACTGCAAAGAGTCAGAGCAACGGGCACACCAACACCCGCAGCTTCTCAGGCAGTTCCGCTGCTGCCTCGCAGGGCTGAGAGACTGCCAGCGCCTCTGCCTCTCCTGCTTGCTTCTCCCTCACCCTCCTCCACGCATGCTTTAACCCTTCAGCAGAACCACAGTCAGATCCGCAGGCTTTAACCCTTCAGCAGGACCACAGCCAGACCAGCAGGCTTCCTCCACCAGTTCCGTGGTCAATTTATTCATTAAAAAGAAGAAACTGGCTGGTGCCTCTGGACAGAAACCAGGCCAGCACCCCTCCATCCCATGCCACTAAGACAACACTGTCCGTTTGACGATCCGCCCGTCCTTGTCGATGGCGAAGTTGTAGTTGCGAGGGTTGTCCAGGCACTCCTCAATCCGTGCCTCCAGGTTCTCAGGGGTGATGAACGTTTTGGCTTCCTCCTGAACGAAGGACAAGTACCGGCTCTTAACACGTGGTAGTGGAAGAGTCACTATGGGCAGCGCATGAGCTGCAGGTGCCTGCAGAGCTCACAGACCTCCAAGAGAGCCTAAAATGCCACCAGCATCGCCAGGACCCCAGCAGGAGCCGAGTTCTGAACAAGGAAACCTTTGTTCTCTCCCTCAGGATTATTCCACCCTGTTTTCAGAGCTCTCACTCAACCTCTATCCCATCCACACGCTGTCAACACTTCTGGAAGGTGCTAACGCTTGTGTTCCCAGCTACCAATATAAAAATCTTTTAAAAATAAGCCTGTAGTTTCCACATCGCTCCCACAGGCTGCCATTGAGCCCCTCAGAGGGGCTGCTGGCAGCACACTCCCCAAGGAGGCACCAGCTGCTCTCACCTGCAGTTGCAGAATCTCCTGCTCCTTCTCCTTCAGGAAAGCCTCCATCACCCTGGCCTTGTTCTCTGCAACCCGCAACTTCTTCCTCTTCTGTTCTTCCTCTTCTTTCCTAATTCTTTCCTCTCTGCCACATGGAAAGGAAAACAAAACAACACAGCTTTGGTGAATGCTCACGCTCTGCACGGTGGTGCTTCGGTGAGATGTGCTAATCCCTTGGGATGCAAAGCTGCCAAGCTCAAGCGCAGCCACAACCAACAGGAAGGAGCAGAGCAGCTACGCTGGGGAAAAGCAGCCACGGAGACAAAGAGAATCCCCCTCCTCCTGCGAGAGAAAAATTGATGCAAAACTTAATGCAAAAGCTTTCCAACAGGCTGGCATTGCCACAGCGCTGCGGACCTGAGCCCCAGCAGGGTCTGGCTCCGTTTGGCAGCTTCAAGTCAGCGCATGCAATGCCACCGGCAGGAGCTGGATGCAGGAGCTCAAGTGCTTTGTGCCTTTAACCTCCTCCTGCTTTCAAGATTCAGCAGACACTGATTTTCTTGGAAGCATCAACAGGCTCCCTGGGGGTGGCATAGGAGGGAACATGGAGAAACTGATCCCCCCATGACACCCATCGCCGTAGAGAGCGGGAGGCTGTCCAGAGCTCAGTAACACCCCTCAGCAGCGAGAAATCTAGGAACGCGACCGCTGCGTAGGCAGATTTATTTTAAAAAGGTCAAACTTTAGGTCAAGTGTCTTTGTAAAAATTAGCCTGACTAATTGACCCAGGTGTTGAATTTAATTATGCATAAGCAAAAGCCAGAGCTGAGCAAGAAGGTGGTGTCCCGGCTGACCTGCGTGCCCGCTGCCGGGCATTCTCCTCCTGATTCCAAGCCATCAGGCGCTGGTGCTCCTCCCTCAGCTCCGCCGAGTCCTCCTGGGCCAGCAGTGCCTCCCGCTTCTTCTGTAGCACCTCAGCCCTAAACTCAGCCCTGCCAGGAAAGGCTGCTGAGCTCCTGCCTGTGGCCAGGTGCCAGGGGGCTCTGATGCACCTGCCCCATAGCAGAGCCAGCCCCACCACCCTGCCCTTCCCCTGCCCCACAGTAACCTGGGGTCTAGCCACCCACGCTCCGAAGCAGCCCCAGAGCCCCCATATCTCCCCTGCCCCACAGCCAGCCCTCTCCCTCACAGCTGCCCAACAGGAAACCCCCAACCTACCTCTGCCCCACAGCAGCCACCAATGGTCCCAAGCCCAACCCTCCCCTGCCCCACAGCAACCCCACAGCCCTGTACAGAGCCCACCTCTGCCCCACAGCAGCCCCGCAACCCTGTACCCAGCCCCTGCCCCACAGCAGCCCCGCAACCCTGTACCCAGCCCCCTGCCCCACAGCAGCCCCGCAACCCTGTACCCAGCCCCTTGGGCCATAGCAGCCCCGTTCTCAGAGGCACAGCCAGGCCCCCAACCCTCCGCTGCCCCACAGCAACCCCACAGCCAGTCCCCTACCCCACAGCCCCACACCCAGCCTCCTGCCCAGCACCCTGACCCTCCCTGCCTCACAGCGGCCCCAGCCGCCTGTGAGTACCGGAGGGCGCCGAGGACCAGCCGGTGCTGCCGGTACCGCTCCTTGACCACCAGCAGCTCCTCGGGGTCGACAGGCGGCGGCACCTTCAGCCGCGACGCCTTGGACTTGGCGGGAGGATCGTGCCGCGTCTTGCGGCCCCGTGCCGGGACCAGCCGCGGCCCCCAGACAGCCCCGGGAACGGGGCCCAGCGGGGGCCCCAAGCCCAGCGCCGGGCGGCAGCGCCTCAGCGCCCGCAGCATGGCGGCGGGCGGGCTCCGGGCCGGACGTGACGTCAGCGAGCGCCCCGCCCCGCCCGCGGGGCACTGTGGGAAAGGGCGCGCGGGAGCAGGGCCTGACGGGAAATGTAGTGCGGGGGGCGGACACGGCGCCCACGGAGCCCACGGCACCCACGGGGCACGGACCCCCACCCACGGACATGGATACCCCCGGGGCAGAGAATCCCAACGGGACACGGTACCCACGGACACCCTCCCCCCCCCCACCCCGGGACACGGAACTCCACAGGCACGGCACCACCACGGCAGTTCCCACGGACACAACACCCCTCCCCGGGGCACGGCACCCCCACGGACCCCCCCACAGGACACGGCACCCACGGGACACGGAGCCCACGACAAACACCCTCTCACCGGACACCAAGCACACGAGACACAGCCCGCCCGCCCGCCCCCCCCCCCCCGCGGGACAGACACCCCGCACCCACCCACGCGGGACGAAGCCCCCCGCACCCCACCACCCCCCCACGCAGGACACAGGTCCCTGCACACCCAGCCCCCCGCCCCCCCGTCCCGCCCCCGGCGCAGCGCTGCGCTCCAGCTCCCCTCGCGCCCCTTTATTGCCCGCTCCCGCGTGGGCGGGTCCCGCGTGGGCGGGGCGGGGCCGCTCGCGCCCCGCTCAGCAGCAGCGGCTCCTGGCGCCGGGGGGGGAACACGGAGGGGGGGCGGCAGCGCCGGGGGGGGGGGCGGGACCTGCGGGAGAGCGGCGCCGTGGGGGCGGGGCGGGGGGAACACCGCGGGAGGGTAACGTTGGGGGGCGTAATCTATAGGGGTAATCGGGGGGGTAAATCGAGGGGGGTATAATCGGGGGCGGGGGGCTAAATCGAGGGGGGATAAACGGGGGGCTGGGGGGATAATCCAGGGAGTGTAATTTGTTGGGGGGGGGTAACACGGGGGGGGGGATAAATCCGGGGGGGGAAATGTGTGGAGGGGGGTGTCAGCGGGGTAGGGGGGGAGCCCCGGGGGGGGTCAGTTGGGAGGGGCATCACCCCGGGGGGGGTGTCACTCCGGGGGGGGATCAGATGGGGCGGTCACCAAGGGGGGGGATCAACCGCGGGGAGGGGAGGAACTCCCCGGGGGGGGGAACCAGACTGGGGGGGGGGGAGGGGATTCAGACTGGGGGGGTGACCCTGCGGGGGATCAGATGAGACAGGGGAGTCACCCCGGGGGGGATCAACCGGAGGAGGACGGATCAACCCGGGGAGTACGGGGGGGGAATCATCTCGGGGGTGAGGATCAGATTTGGGGGGGGGGGGGATTCAGATTGGGGGGATGACGCCGGGGGCGAATAGATCAGCCAGGGGGGACCAGATGGGGGGATCACACCGGGGGGTCAACCGGGGGGGGAGGGGGGATCAGCCCGGGGAGGAGGGAATCACCCCAGGGGGGTGAGATCAGATCGGGGGGGATCAGATTTGGGGGGGATTCAGACCGGGGGGGATGACCCCCGGGGGGAACAGCTTAGCCAGGGGGGATCAGGCGGGGCGATCACCCGGGGGGACCAGGCGGGGGAATCCGGCGGGGGGCGAGCGGGGCCGTACCTGCGGGGCCGGGGCGGGGCCGGGGTCGCGCTTGCCCCCCCGGGTACCAGCCGTGGGACCAGTGCTGCGCGCGGCAGGGCGGCACGGCCGGCAGCAGCAGCAGCAGCAGCAGCAGCAGCGGCAACGCGCGGGGCGCCATGGCCGGCTGGAGGGCGCAGGGTCCCTGTCCCACCGGCACCCAGCGGGGGGGCGCAGGGTCCCTGTCCCACCGGCACCCAGCGGGGGGGCGCAGGGTCCCACCAGCACCTGCCCAGGGAGGGGCTGCGGGGGGGCTCGCTGGTGGGGATGCTTGAGGGATGAGCACCCATGGGTGCTGTTGAGAGCGGTGGGGATCAGTGAAGATGAGCACCCCATGGTCTTGGCTGGGGTGGGGTGGGCATGGAGAAGTGGAGGGGATGAGCACCCATGGGTGGGCTTTGGGGTGGGTTCAGGGATGGAGAAGCAGAGGAGCTGAGCACCTCAGGGTGCCGCTGGCGTTGGGGTCCAGCATGGACAGACCCCCAGGGGTGCCATGAGGGTCTGATTCGGGGTGAACAGCCCCACATGCCGCCCACCCCGGGGTCCCTGCGTGCTGCCAGCACCCCCCACCCAGCACCCTGCTGCCGGGGCAGCCTCACCTGGCCAGGTGGGTGACGGTGGCAGTGGTGGCCGGCTGGAGCAGTGGCTGGGCCAGGCTGGGCACCACTATTTGTAGGACTTGGTGTCGGTGACGTTGGCCCCGCCACCACTCCCACAGGGGACCGTGACCTCGCTGATGGCGCTGGCCTCCCCATGCCAGTGCCCGTCGCATCCTGTCCCCCCCGCCCCCCTCCCCTTGGCACCAGGGGACAGTGGCCCGATATCCGTTTTTTTAGGGGGGGTGTGTCTGTCCAGCTGAGCCTGCTCTGGCTTGTCACCGAGATCTGGGGAGGGTGGGGGGCTGGGGACACCCAGGAATGGGCTCATTTCTAGACGCAGCTCCTGGTGGCTGGGAAAAGGCCGGATCCAGCCCAGATGATCCCAGCTCCACAGACGATGTGCCCAGGAGCTGCTCTGCAGCCCCCAGGGATGCTCCTGGGGAAGCAGGAGGGGGCAAATTCTCCATTTCTCAGTTTCCCCACCCAGCCCCAGTTTCAGCGTTTCTCCCCCCATTTCAGGTTCATGGCCCCCAGATTGGGGCTGCGGGCTGGGAATGACTGTGCGGTCCTAAGTCCCTGGCGTGGGGATGCGACAGAGCCCACGAAGGGGATGGGATTTAGGCAGGATCTGGCCCTGGATTATCCCACAGCTGCTTCTGCCTCTGCTATTTGCAGTGGGATGCGGTGGCAGGATGGGGCCGCAGCAGATGCTGTACCAGGGCACCCCTGCCGCCCTGAAATTCCTCCATCCCTGCAGCGATCCCAGGGAGGAAGGAAAAAGGGGGAAAACCTCATTAGCGGAGCAGCCAGCACCCGGCGGATGGAGGGATGGGGGTGCGTGGGGTGGTCTGTGTCCCTGGGGTGAGCATCTGCAGTGGGTGGGTGTGCGTCTCCCCCATCCCAGGAGGGTCCCCATTTCTTTCGGGGTCACCACATGTATTTGTGAGAGTGACTGACAGCTTTGGCTGAAAGCCCCCCAGAATTCAAGAGTTAAAGTTTATTAACAAAGTGATGATGCAGGGGTTCAGGAGGGGGTGATGAAGCAGGAATGATGGCAGCAGCAAGGTCATTTTAGGGGAGTGTTTTGGGTTGCTGGGGGGTCCCCTTGCCTGCATGCCCACACCCCCCAGGAAATCCTGCCTAGATGGAAAAGCTATGCTGGAAAACTCGGATACCCTGACTCATAGGGTGGCTTGTCCCATGTTTTCCCAGATTTCAGCCTCACGTCCCCTGAGTTTTCCCTTGGCTGGGCAACGACGTCACTGTCCCCGAGCCCTGCTGCCTCCCTGCGCCCCTGATCCCCACCTGGGGTGCCCAGCTGAACCTTGGGGTGAAACCTCTCCAAACCCAGTTCTCCCAGCGCCTGCAGCAGGGGATGGAGCTCCCCCAGTCAACCAGGGCACGTTCCCCTCTGCTGCAGGAGGAAGGTGTTTCATCAAACACCTCTTTATAAAAAAAAATAAATTAAAATCAACCATATTAACCTTTTTTTTTTTTTTTTTTTTTACTATAGAAAGTGCTGCACCCCTGTGTCCTCAGGACCTTTCTTTACCCTTTTTTTGACCCTTTGGACCCTTCTTTGTGCTCTGGCCCATCACCAGCATTATATTTTTCTTCTGGGAGAGGAATGATGAAACTCGGCTGTTATATATTCCCTTCTTCTTGGATAACCCACATTCATCTCCATGATGGAGCCTCCACTGGGGGTGTGGGGTGTGTGGGTGCAGGGGAAGAGAGGAAAAACCTCTAGACCTGTCCGGAGGGTGGCAAGAGCAAGCTCTGGGCTGGAGAAGTGTCTCACTTGGCTTTAAAAACCAGTGAGTGCTTTAGCAGTGACCATCTGGAGACCTTCTTGAGGTTTTAGACTGTAAGAGGGTAGGTGGAGATTGGACACAAGGAAGAAATTCGTTATGATGAGGGTGGTGAGGCGCTGGCACAGGCTGCCCAGAGCAGCTGTGGATGCCCCATCCCTGGCAGTGTCCCAGGCCAGGCTGGACGGGGCTTGGAGCAACCTGGGCTGGTGGCAGGTGTCCCTGCCCATGGCAGGGGGCTGGGACTGGGTGGACTTGAAGGACCCTTCCAACCCAAACCGTTCTGTGATTCTATGATCTCTTGAGATGCCAGAAGAAATAATCTGAAATCTCCTCCAGCATCTAGGGGTGGAGGTACCCCGGTCCAAGGAAGGACCTACAGCACACTGTCAATTGGAAATAGCTCCAAAATTTTTCTTCAACTGCTGTTACAGACCAAGAAAAGAGAAGGGTCTGGGTGGTACTTAAGAGACACAACAGGTGAGAACACAGAGCTTGGACCACATGGAGCTACTTTCTTCTTCAGCCAGAGCCCCCAGACCCCAGGCAGCATCATCCCTCGCTGCTGGGAGCCGGCAGCTACTGCTCCCTCCTGGAAGGGACCAGTGGGAACGGCAGGGCCACTGGGAGCATCCTCGGCTCAGGGCCACCAGGGCCCGGCTCCCACCCCAATCCCCGCGGCAGGTCTACAGTCCGGCACCAAACACATGGACGTTTCCTTCAGGGAGCAAAAATCCTGTTGTTTTTCTGAGGTTTGGTTTTTTGGGTTGAAATCCCAACAGTTGCTGCTGTGGTCAACACAGTTTCCAATCCAGCAGCACGAGGTGGCGTGACCCTGAAGGAGGAAACTTTTTTTTGCTTTTGATACAAAAATTAGGGTATTTGTATATATACACACACACAGAATAAACACTTTTTTTTTTCCTTCTTTTTTTTTAAAAAGAGCTGACCAGCAGAAAAATGTGAAACCTGCAGGTTCGGAAAAGCTTGTGCTTGTGGGGTCATGGTTTGTTGGGGTTTTTTCTTTCTTTTTTTTTCAGATGAGAGCCAGGATATCTTTTTCTTCTTTTTTTTTTTTTTTTTTTTTTTTTTTAGAAAAAAAGGCTTTTCTCCCTCAAGAAAAAAAATATTTACAAACAAAAAATAACAGCCTGTATCGACTCTCCAGAAGAGAGATGGTATGACAATATTAATCCAAACATCACGCTATTTAATTCCCCAATAAAACATTGGAAAAAAAGGAGCCAACAGTATCTGCACTAACACTTTGCTACATATAAAATCTCCAGCTAATATGAAGCTTATGGTACCAACCTCTAAAACAGTTAAGATATATACACATATTTTTTTGGGGGGTATATTAACAAACAGAATATTACAAAATATTAAAGAAGGCAACTCTTCTGTCATTTGTTTCAGGGTGTGGATTTTTCTTTTTCTTCACTTGAAGTTGGCGTAGTCTGAGAAGGCGTCGATATATTCCTGCACCACCTTGTAGCAGAATTCGTACTGTTCCTGTGGGGTTCAGGGAGAGCACAGCGTTAGACCAAGAAAAATTCACACCTGAGACATAATTTGATGCCTCATGGTCTGCAGCAAGCTGGGACCATGCATAGCAGGGTTCCTCAGCCCAGACTGAGGGCAGGAGCTGGATTCCCGCCCATCCGGTCCCACCTCCTCCGTGCCCCCCAGAACTGGGCTGCCCATCTTGCTGGGGTGCCATCAGCAAAAGAAACTCTGCTTTTCCCTTCCTCTCGAGGTCCTATTTTGATGCCAAAAGACTTTTTTTAAATCCCTTCTTGTAAGACCCCACCTAGTCCTGCCTGCCTTTTTCCTCCCTGCCATGCTGCATGCCCAAGCCCGTGCCACAGCTGCTCCAGGACAGGTTTCCAGGCTCCTGGAGCCCGTAAGTATGTGGGCTGTGGCTGAGGACACCTCTGAGGAGACTCCTACAGCTTGTGTCAGTGCTCAAAAGGGGCTTGATGCCTTCAGCTGGCCAAGCTCTACTCTTCCAGATGTCCTATCAAGAGGAAGGGGCGACACCTCCTGACCCACCTCCCTTCCCTACTCTTTCATGGAGAGAGAAAACCTTCAACTGAGGAAGTTTTTGTTCCACGTTGAGTACCCAGCCCATTCTTGCTGGGGTCTGGGGTGGCAGGAGGAGTGTGGGATGTGCTCCGCTGCACTTACCAGTGTCTGCACCATATGTGGCCTCTGTAGTCTTAAACTCTTCACTGTCTGAAAGACGTCGAGAATCCCTTCTGCCTTCACCCTTTCCAGGACAGTGCTCAGTGCACAGAAGGTGCCTGTTCTTCCTGCTCCAGCACTGGCAAAGAGAAACCAGAAGGTAATGGAAGCTGTCTGTCCTGGCCATGCTGGCTTTGCTCAGGGGGCAATCCATAGGGGAACGACCGCACAACTGGAGGAGCCAATTGTCCTGCCCCAGGCTCTCCCACTTTAGCTAGGACATGCTCTACAAGAGCGAAGCCTCTTTGCTTAGCCAAGCAGGAAAACCCTGTACCACATCTGCCTGGGCTGCTCCTGCTCACCCAAGTCTTCTCAGGGACCTCTGACCATCTCCCAGGCTCCTTGTAGAGCAGATCCCCTTGGAGGGGTGGCCGCCCCTGCTCCACCTGGGCTTTACCTGCAGTGCACAGTGATCGGGTGGTTGCCAGACTGCTGCTGCTGCTTCTGCACAGCTGCAATGATGTTGATCATTCCCTTCCCATCCCCGGGGATCCCAACTTCTGGCCAGCCATGGAAATGAAACTGCCGAATCTGTCGGCTCTTGTTTTCCTGGTGGAAGAGCACAGCTCAAGGTCAGTAAGTTGGTGGGAGACCCATATGAAACCCACCAGCTCAGGGCTTTAGGAAAACTGTCTGCTTAGGAAAGCTGTCTGCTTGTGGAGGGGAGGCGTTCCCGTGGCACAGAGCAGGGCAGGGTGTGGGGAACGGGGAGCAGGGGGGAGGCTGGGTGGAGGGCACGGGCGCAAGGCAGAAGGAGGATGAGGGCTGCTGGGTGGCAGCAGGACAGCAGGGCTCGATGCCAAGCAATCAGCAGCACAGGAACTCTCAGAGGTGGGAGGTAAGCATAGGGAACAAGGTGGGATTGCAAGGGATGGATGCTTCTTTGGGATGATGGGGTGATGGAGCTGAAAATGCCAGAGGGAAAGTTCAGCACTTGCAAGAGGAATCACAAAGCACCATAAACATCAGCGAGGGTTAATGACAGCCAAACCCAAGAGTGCTCCAAGCTCCCCGTAGGGAGGCCAGACTCTTACCCTGGTGTTCGTTACCAGCAGGTCCCGCACCGTATAGCTCTCACACTCCTCCTCTTTTTTCAGCTCCACAGTGATGTCTCCATAGGACACGGAGCCGTCAGATGGCCAGTACTGGGCACACTTCTCCTGAGAAAGTATTACAGGAGGAGACAGGGTGAAGACCCCGTATTTTTCCCATGGGCTTGAATTGAAGAAGTCTCTTCCTGGGGCTGGCAGCTGCCAAAAACCAGGTGGGATCCCACAGGCTTGCTTCAGAGAGAAGCTGCCTGCTGCACCCAAAGGTGCTTTGAGAACAGAGGGTCCAGACTTGATTTATTGAACACTTTCCCACCCCGGGTCTACAAACAACTGGCCTCTTTGCATTAGAAGCAGAGGCTGAAATAAATTTCCTGCCAGAGAAGGGGTGAAATAGCACCCAATGCGTGTGGCACTGGCAGTGCTGCAGCTGTCGGGACATTTTAAGGGGTTGTACTGATTTATTTTGCAGGTGCTTAAATGCAGCTATCCCTGGGCATGTACCTGGCCTCTCTCCTCCAGCTCCGTTAGCATCACTATGGAGCAGGATTTCCACTCCCAGATCATCCTCCAGAAGTCCTCTATCGTGTGCTGCAGTGGTCCTTGGCTGGCGATATAGGAGTCCTTCTGGCGATAACCCTGCAATTTGAAAACAGCGTCAGCGGTGAATCAGCAGCGCCTGGATGCTGCGAGCAGTGGGGGGAACGCTCTTGGACACAGTTGGGTTACCAAGCTCTGTTAAATTTTGGGAGCATCATGGCTGTCCGTGCGAATGACCACAGCCTAGGCAGAGAAACCTGCTGTCACGGTGGGCTGTGTCCTCACGCATGGGCATTACCACACCGCTGCTCGGCAGCTGCATCACCGGTGCTCTACTGTGGTAAGATCTATGTTTTTAAAGAAATGCAGCGGCACGAGGATCATATCCCCTACACATGCACGACCTCATCCATCTGGTGAAGGAAGAACTGGGTTTCCAGCATTCCTGAGCAATGTTGCAAAGTCCAAGTGCTGGGAGCAGAGCCCTGCCGAAGCTCCGAGTACTTCAGGTATGACTTTTACCAGGGATTTTTGGAACTAAGCAAAACCAGAGAGAACTAGATGATCTTTAGGGTCCCTTCCAACCCAACCCATTATATGGGCTATAATCTATGAAAACCAGCAGTAAAACTGGGTGACTCTTCCACAAGCGCTTCTGTTTCCAAAAATCTCCAACGTTCCCCTGTGCCCTTGCTGCAGATTGTGGCTAAAGATGCTTCGTCATTTGGAGCTTGTTGTTTAAGCAAAGTTAAGCAGAGCAGGAAATTGAATCTGCAACAAAAATTGCTTACGTGACATTTAAGCTTTCTGATCTCGATGCAGAACAAGGCAGCTGCTCCCGGCTGTGTTGCGTCGGATGCTCAGGCAGCCAGAGCAACCCGTGGGGACGCAGCAATGGAGATTTCAGAGAGCAATTAATTTCGGATGTTATATCTGGGAATAAGTTGGTTTTACTAGTTCAACCCATGGCAGTAATTTCCCTTTGGGGGAAAAAAACCTCCTGCCATTAGGAGATGAAAATAGAAATTGGGCTAGAAAAGAGCAAGGCTCTGTCAGTCAGCCAGCACTGGCATCACTCACAAAGATAAATACTCATACGAGATGCCCCGCTGAAGTCAACAGGATTACTCACGAGAAAAGGATGTGCAATCACTTACCTCCTCCTTAGAGTGAGGAAAGCACTTAACCTCTCTGCCTTGCCTCCTCCCGTCACCCAGACAGGTATAATGGGATTGACCCGTTTTTTCTCAAGGGTTTTGGGATCTGTGTATTGCTCCATTACCTAATCTAGCGCAAGTTTTCTAACCAAATGAATGGTGCTGTACAGCAATCATTTCCACAGCTACGTGCATCTGCTTCTCCAAAGCCATCATCGGAGCCCAGAGACAGAGAAGTGAGGCCAGGATTTGGAGGCTCTGCTCAGGCTCCAGCTCTCCTCTCCCACCATCCGTGGGTCACAAGGAAACTAGTGGGTTTCTTGGAGAAAGAAACCAGCACCACCCAGTGACACAAAGCAAAGGCAGGTGGAAAGAGCCTTATGAAATCCTGGGCTGGGACAAATCCTTTTCCATAGGAAGCAGCATGAGGTAGAGTTTCCATTGGGAGAAGATGGAAAGAATACTAAAGAAGACTCACGTCAATGAAGGAGGCGTTTACATAGTCTGTGTTCTCTTCACCTCTCTTCACTGGAATGATTACTCGGTTGAACTCATCTGAAACAGAAGTGAAATGATCTGAGTTTTGGGGAACACCTTCAAAGCATGGTTCCTTGATAACCATGCATGGCCTCTAGCTAGGATGTCACCAAGCCCTAAGTGAGAGGACAGAGATACAAGAAGGAGAGCCCTGTGGTTACAGCACCTGACTGGGACAAGCAGACTCAGTTCTGCCTTCTGCCATGCCCTGGTTTGGGGGAGAAGCGGATGCTGAGGACTCCATGTGCAGGATCTGCTCAAAACAGGGACTCCTCCCTCAAGGCAGAAAGCCTTGGCAGCATACATCTGCTGAGGAAGTCATGGCAGGGACAGGGCAGAACGAAAGCAAGAAAGCCCCAGGGGCAGCGTTGCATTTGGGCATGTAAACCCACCTGCCCTTGACTCTGCCCTGTCCCTTTATGCTACCCCTGCTTGAGAAGCGGTTGAACCAGATGACCTCCAGATGTTCCTTCCAACCTCAGCCAGTCTGTGACTCCATTACTGTGGGCACAAATGACTCGGTCTTGACAGCTCCTGAACACTCACAGAATCCCAGAGTGGTTGAGATTGGAAGGGGCATCTGGAGATCATCTGGTCCAACCCCCCTAGCCCAACAGGGCCGCTCAGAGCTGGCTGCCCAGGACTGTGTCCACATGGCTTTCTAGTATCTCCAAGGATGGAGACTCCACAACCTCCCTGGACAACCTGTGCCAGTGCTCAGTCACCCTCGCACACTCAAAACGTGTTTCCTGATGTTCAGAGGGACCCTCCTGGGTCTCAGTTTGTGCCCACGGCCCCTGGTCCCGTCACTGGGCGCCACCGGCAAGAGCCTGGCTCTGTCCTCCTGGCAGCCTCCCTGCAGGTGTTCACAGACACCGAGATCCACCCCGAGCCTTCTCTTCTCCAGGCTGAGCAGCCCCAGCTCCCTCAGCCTTTCCTCACAGCAGAGATGCTCCGGTCCCTTCGCTGGACTCTCTCCAGCCTGTCCCTGTCTCTCTTGTACTGGGGAGCCCAGCACTGGTCCCAGCGCTCCAGGTGTGGCCTCACCAGCACCGAGCAGAGAGGAAGGATCACCTCCCTCGGCCTGCTGGCAACGCTTTGTCTGACGCAGCCCAGGACACCTCTGGCCGCCTTTGCAGCAAGGGCATGTTGCTGGCTCAGGGACAACCTGGTGTCCACCAGCCCCCCAGGTCCTTCTGTGCCAAGCTGCTGCCCAGTGGGGTGGCCCCCAGCACGTGCCGGTGCCTCGAGTTGTTCCTCCCCAGGGGCAGGACTTTGCACTTTGCCTTGTTGAACTTCATGAGGTCCTTGCTGGCCCATTTCTCCAGCCTGAATCCTGTCCCCACACTCACCCAGCATGCTTTCCCCAGGCAGAGAAGTAAGTCTTACATGGAATTATCTGAAGCACCCTGTTCTTCTTCATGTTTGCTGGCAAGTTGCCTGTTCTCATCTTGTCATTCTGAATTTTGATTGAAGTGAGCTTCTGCAGAGGAAGGAGCAAAAGCAAAGGCAGCTTTCAGAGCCACTCAGTGCCAGGCAAGTGTGTGGTGGTCCCTATAGCCCAGCATCATCTGAGCAGAGGCACCAGGACAACTGCCACACTCACCTTAAACTCCTCTTCCAGCCCGTTGCTGCTGGTTCCTGGCACTTTGTTGTAGATCTTCTGGAGGTGGATCTCTAATGACGTCACCTCCAGCTCTGTGTCACCGTAGAGATAGTGCTCCAGAAGTGCTTGGTATATAAACACATACTGCATCTGCGAGGGTTGCAGGGAGCAGCCATCAGTCTCTGCTTCATGCTCAGTGAGCACTTCCCGGTGCCCATGCACATGCTGGATGCAAACCCACCACCCCACTGCCCACCCATGCTCGTTGGGAACATGGCACCCCTTGGAGACCCCAGAAAAGTGGATAACAAACTTCCTGCCATTGTGTGGGGACTGGGACTTTATTTGCTGCACCACACCAAGCCAACATGACATAAAACTTTCTCCAAGTTGGAGAGAAGGGGGCTGGGGGGGACCCGGTGGCTCTGCAACGGCCTGGCAGGAGGCTGTAGCCAGGGGGGTCGGTCTCTGCTCCCCAGGAACCAGCGACAGGACGAGAGCAAACGGCCTCACGTTGCGCCAGGGGAGGGTGAGATTGGGTGTGAGGGAACATTCTGCACGGAGAGGGCTGGCAGGCGCTGGCACAGGCTGCCCGGGGACGGGGGAGGGATGTCACCAGCCCTGGGGGTATTTCAAAAACACGTAGCTGTGGTGCCTGGGGACATGGTTCAGTGGTGGCCTTGGCAGTGCTGGGTTAACAGTTGGACTTGATGCTCTTAAGGGTGTTTTCCAACCTAAAAAATTCTATGATTCTATGAAGGGGATTAAAAAGAGCAGGATCCAGTGAAAAGCTCACTTGATGCAGCGTCCCTCCAAAATGAGGGATGATGCTGAACCCTCATGTAGGATTCGCTGCAGGCTGGGGACTGACTGTGCAAAGGAGATCTATCTCCATCGAGCAAAGCCCCAAAGAAACCAAAGCAGCACACTCACATCTGTCTGTACCATCTGGCAGCGCTGAGCCCGTATCCGGCTCACAAAGCCGTAAACATCAACCTTCCTCTCTGCATGCATCATGTCCAGCATAGCATCGATGACGATAAAAGTGCCTGTGCGTCCTACCCCAGCGCTGAAAGAGCAGAAGGGACAAGTGGTCAGTGCAGCAATGTTGGCTTTGGGGTCCCTTGTAGAGCAGCCAGGAGCGAGCCAGATGCTTCCCAGCGGTAAGCAAATAGCAAAATCTGTTTTGGAGATGAGAGAGGTCCTCAGCCTGGTGTTTGGTGTACCCTGGGTTTTGCAGAGAGATGCACACAGCATTTCCAGCAACTGTCACAACCGGAGTGCGTGAAGGCAGAGAGCAGAATGAGCCAAAGCAAAACCTAAGCCAGCTACAACATCCAGAGTCCTTATGGGCTGCCTGCTGCTCCTTCCAGTCAACCTCCACCATACGAAGGTGAGCCCACGGGGAAGCCTTGTTTCTGTGTTGATAACTCAGCCATTAAAAAAAAGAAAGATGAGGCCAGCAGACGCTATGGAAAGACAAAACTCCTTTGTCCGCTGCCTCCTGAGAAGGAAGTTGGAAAAATGAAGTTGGGAGGTTGCAAACATGATCATCTCTGCCTTTAACCATGGGGCTTTTCCTTACTGAAATGTGGAAAGCCTTAAGCCTCTGCGGCTCCCCCAGGCTTGCTGCTGTGCCTGAACAGCACATGAGGTCAAACACCATGGCCCTTGCTCCCAGGCACGCTGTCAACTGAGTACTACCCTCTCGCAACAAGGGATGCTGCCCTCGTGCCCAGAGCAGCAGACAGCTAAGGGAGATGCCACCAACACCTAGCAGCGGTGCTTAGCTTGGCTCACTCCGCACCCAGCTAACCCCAGCAACCACTTGTCCTGGTTTCAGCTGGGACAGAGTTATTTTCTTCCCAGTAGCTGGTACAGCGCTGTGTTTTGGGTTTAGCAGGAGAACAATGTTGATAACACGCTGATGTTTCAGTGGTTGCAAAGTCGTGCTTACCCTAAGCCAAGGCCTTTTCAGTTCCCCGTGCTCTGCCAGCGAGGGGCTGCACAAGGAGCCGGGAGGGAGCAGAGCCAGGACACTGACCCGAACTAGCCAAAGGGCTATTCCATACCATAGAACGTCATGCCCAGGATATGAACTGGGAGTGGGGGTGGGGGGGGTGGGGCTGGCCAGGAGGGGCCGATCACTGCTGGGGGACTGGCTGGGCACCGGTCAGAGGGTGGTGGGCGATCGTATTGTGCATCACTTGTCTGTCTTGGGGTTTATTTCTCTCTCTCGTCTCCCTTTTCATTACAATTATTACCATTAAAATATTATAATATTTCATTTCAATTACTAAACTGTTCTTATGTCAACCCATGGGTTTTCTCACTTTTACCCATGCGATTCTCTCCCCCACCCCAGCCAGGGGGAGCGAGCAGGCGGCAGCGCGGGGCTGAGCTGCTGGCCGGGGTTAAACCACAACAGTGCTTTTTGGTGCCCAGTGTGGGGCACGAAGCGTTCAGGTAACGACAGATCTGACCAGAGCGTGTTAAAACAAACTTGTTATAAGCATTCATTACACTGGTTTAACAGTGGCTGGTCACAATGCTGATGTATTTGCTCTCAGAGTTGTTGCGCAGTGTGTCCCACCTCCCTCACTGTACACGCTGCCTGTCGGGATGTTTATCATCGCGGGGGGCAGCGTTAAGGTTATCACTGTGTTGTACTTTGCAACGCTGGCTTATGAAACTATAGAATGGCTGGGTGAAACAAATCTGGTCTGTGTACTCAGCATTGCTGTCACCTCTGTGCTTCAGCAGCCATCTATTGGGAACTATTAACCATTACACCTTTTACCTTTCCTCCTAGGAGAGCCAACCTACGGAGGAGACATGCTTCCACACCTTCCCCTTCTCCTCCAGCCTAGTTACAACAGCTCTTGGGAATTTTGAATATTCTTGGGATGCTGGAACCAGCAAGATCCTATTGCTAGGAACCATGAATGTGGTTCAGGTCTTGTTTAGGGTTAAGCAACTATCTGCAGCTACTCCAACCCCTGTGACAAGCACTGGCTACTCCAACCCTGGCGACAGACACTGCAGCTACTCAAACCCCAGTGATGGGCAATGCAGCTGAACTAGAGGACCAACCTGTGCCAATATGAATTGACCCTATACACAAGAAGAAATGGACACAACAGAAGACTTGTTTAGTAAAGAAGGGTGAAGCAGGGACATGACAAGAACAGGAAGAAGAGGTAGAAGAAGCAGTAACGACCCGATCCGTATCCCTGAGTGAGATGTGGGATATGCAAAAAGATTTTAGCCATCATCCAGGTGAGCACATTGCCATCTGGCTGCTCCAATGCTGGGATAATGGGGCCAGTAGCCTAGAATTAGAGAGTAGGGAAGCCAAGCAGCTGGGATCACTTTCTAGGGAAGGGGGCATTGACAGGGTGATTGGAAAATGGACACAAGTCCTCAGCTTCTGGATGTGACTCCTGTCAAGCGTGAAGGAAAGGTATCCCTTCAAGGCAGATGCTATATGTCACCCAGGCAAGTGGACCACCATGGAGAGAGGTATCCAGTACCTGAGGGAATTAGCTGTCCTAGAGATGGTTTATTATGACCCAAACAATGCACAGTCACCCACAGATCCAGACAAAGTCCAGTGCACACAACCCATGTGCTGGAAACTTGTAGGGAGTGCACCATGGTCATATGTCAACTCACTGGCAGCAATGACCTGGCAAGATGAAGAGGCACCGACAGTAGATGAAGTGGCTCGCCAACTACGGCAATACAACAAAAATCTCCCTTCCTCCCTACAGACTTGCATGATGGCTGTGGAAAAACTGTCTGAAACCAGCAACAAAAAGAGGATAGATCCTACTACCCACCTGTATGGACCCACATCTCAGCTATTAACAGTAGGCATTCTTTTGGTCAAGAGAGAGGATCTAGAGGGTACACACCACGGGGTACCCTGTGGTTTTACCAGAGGGGCCACAGAGAGGACATGAGGAAGTGGGATGAAAATCTACCTTGACCCTGGAGGTACTGGTATGTGAGTTGCAAGGAAAAACAACCACAAACAGGGGTTCTTCCAGGAAGGTTGCTGCTCCAGTCTCCAGTGGGCAACTCCCCACACCGAGCAGAAGAGCTGATCTTGATCCTACGGATAGGAATTGTAATCCATTTTTACAAAAGCAAGTGGACAATACTATGACCAGGACTAGAGGCGCCCTGCCTCCAGCCAGGTGGAGGAAAAGGACAACTGAGTTTACTGGACTGGGTGGATCCAATGGCCTGGCACATCAGACCCACAGCAGTATGAGGCTCCAGGTGCACACTGTCCCCTAATGCCACCAAACTATGAGTGGGCAGAACCCACTTGGATTTCTGGAGTGACAAGGGGATCCCAATGGCTGACTGTGAGGCTGAAGTGAGCCTGACTGGGAATGAGTGCCAAGAGCACCCACTGGGACTGGCCCTGAGGCTCTGTGCATCCTTGGCATAACTATCTCAGGAAAGGGTATTTCAAGGACCCAGAAGGGTACTGGTGGGCTTTTGGTATAGCTGCCTTGGAGATGGAGGAAATTAAGCAGCTCTCTACCTTGCCTGATCTCTCGGAGGACTCTTCTGCAGGAACAACTAGTGCCAACTGTTACCACCACAGTGCACGGCAGCAATACCGTGCCAACCGAGACTCCCCGATTCCCATCCAGGAGCTGATGAATCAAGTGGAGAGCCAAGGAGTGATCAACACAACTCGCTCACCCTTTAACAGCCCATATGGCCAGTGCAAAAGTCCAATGGAGAGTGGAGACTAACAGCAGGCTATCATGGCCTGAATGAAGTCACGCTGCTGGTGAGTGCTGCCATGCCAGACATGCTAGAATTTCAGTATGAACGGGAGTCAAAGGCACCGAAGTGGTATGACACTGTTGATATCGCTAATGCATTCTTTTGATCCCTTTGGCAGCAGAGTGCAGGCCATGGTTTGCTTTCACTTGGAGGAGTGTCCAGTACACCTGGAATCAACTGCCCTGGGGTGGAAATACAGCCCTGCCATCTGCCACGGACTAAGCCAGGCTGCGCTGGAACAGGGTGAAGCTCTGGAACACCTGCAATACATTGGTGGTATTATTGTGTGGGGTAATACAGCAGGAGAAGTTTTGAGAAAGGGAAGAAACCAGTCCAAATCTTTCTGAAAGCTGGTTTTGCCATAAACCAAAGTAAGGCCAAGGGACCTGTGCAGGAGATCCAGTTTTTAGGAATAAAATGTCAAGGTGGACATCATCAGATCCCAATGGATATGATCAACAAAATAACAGCTATGTCTCTGCCAACTAGTAAAAAGGAAACACAAGCTTTTTCTAGGTATTGTGGGGTTCTGGAGAATGCAGATGCCAAATTACAGCCTGATTGCAAGCCCTCTCTATCAGGTGACCTGGAAGAAGAATGATTTCAAATGGGGCCCTGAGCAACAACAAGTGTCTGAACAAATTAAACAGGAGACAGCTCATGCAGTAGCCCTTGGGCCGGTCCAGGCAGGGCAAGAGGTAAAGAATGTGCTCTACACTGCAGCCTCGGCAGAAAGCACCAGGGGAGACTCGGGGCTGACCCTTGGGCTTTTGGAGCTGGGGATATAGAGGGTCAGAGGCTCACTACACTCCAACTGAAAAAGAGGTACAGGCCACTTATGAAGGGGTTTGAGCTGCTTTGGAAGTGGTTGGTACTGAAGCACAGCTCCTCCTGGCAGCCCAGCTGCCAGTGCTGGGCTGGATGTTCAAAGGGAGGATCTTCTCTACATATCACACAACTGATGCTACACGGAGTAAGTGGGCCATGCTGGTCACACAGAGAGCTCAAATAGGAAATGCCAGTTGCGTAGAAATCTTGGAAATGAACATGGACTAGCCAGAAGGCAAAGATTTTGGAATATCACCAGAGGAAGAGGTGACACGTGCTGAAGAGACCCCACTGTATAATAAATTATCAGGAAATAAGAAGCAATATTCCCTGTTTACTGATGGGTCCTGCTATGCTGTAGGGAGCATCAGAGGTAGAAGGCGGCTGCATGGAGTCCCCTACAAGTCCCAGAAACTGCTGAAGGTGAATTGAGTTGGTTTGCAGTGGTGAAAGCCATCCAGCTGGCTTTAGACACCGCTGACCAAGAAAAACGGCCACTACTTCCATGTCTACATTGACCCATGGATGATGACAAATCCCCTGTGGGGGTGGCTGCAGCGATGGAAGCAGGGTAACTGGCAGTGCAGAGGTGAAACCCATCTGGGCTGCTGCACTGTGGCAAGATGTTGCTGCCTGGGTGGAGAACTTGGTTGTGAAGGTACATCATGTAGATGCTCACGTACTCAAGAGTCAGGCCACTGAAGAACAACAAAAGACAGGAAAGGTGATCGGGTGTTGCAAAGTGTTGGACCTGGGCACGATGTAAATGGTATAGAATGAGAGGTGAATACTGTCCTGGTTTCAGCTGGGACAGAGTCAATTTTCTTCCCAGTAGCTGGTACAGCGCTGTGTTTTGGGCTTAGCAGGAGAACAATGTTGATAACACGCTGATGTTTCAGTGGTTGCAAAGTCGTGCTTACCCTAAGCCAAGGCCTTTTCAGTTCCCCGTGCTCTGCCAGCGAGGGGCTGCACAAGGAGCCAGGACACTGACCCGAACTAGCCAAAGGGCTATTCCATACCATAGAACGTCATGCCCAGGATATGAACTGGGCGGGGGGCTGGCCGGGAGGGGCCGATCGCTGCTGGGGGACTGGCTGGGCACCGGTCAGCAGGTGGTGGGTGATTGTATTGTGCATCACTTATCTGTCTTGGGGTTTATTCCTCTCTCTCTCCCATCTCCCTTTCCATTACAATTATTGTTGTTGTTGTTATTATTATTATTATAATCTTCATCATTATTACTGTCTTTTATTTCAATTATTAAACTGTTCTTATCTCAACCCATGGATTTTACCTTCTTTCCAATTCTCCTCCCCATCCCACCGGGGCAGGGGGCCAGCGAGCAAGCGGCTGCATGGTACTTAGTTGCCAGCTGGGGTTAAGCCACACCACCACTCAGCACAAGTTTTAACACCATCACATCACTGATTTCAAGATGTTCCTTCAGTTCACATGCATTTTTTGGAATGTTCCCATGTGGAACATCCCCATTTAACATGGGGAAGTTAAATAAAAATAACAAAACAGGCCTGACCGAAAAAATCTTTTCAGTATTCAATAGGAGATGTTTTCCAAGTGACTCAGGAGATGCAGAGGTCAGGCATGACACCAGGACTTACCTGCAGTGGACTACTATTGCTCCTGCATATTGGGGATTACACGTTTTCACCTTCTTCAAGAACTTCAGCATCCCAATGGGGGTGAAGGGGACCCCGAAGTCGGGCCAGCTGGTGAAGTGGAACTGAGTTACCAGGCGCTGAGGCTTCTTGTTTGTGACATCGCCAACCTGAAAGGGAAATGTGTATTCAGGTTAATGATAAATACTCCAATGCTAATTCTTTCCCCAAAAGCAAGTGCAGAGAGGGAGTTACAGCACCAAGACTAAGCTGGACAGCTTGAGAAACACTAGCATCCACAAGCCGAAAGGGCATGGACCCAGGCTCTGGGGCCAAATCAATCCCTAAATGCATGACATTTTAACCGCTCAGCATCACATCCCACAGCCTAGGGGTAAGAAATGCCAGCCTGGCCTCAGCTGCAGCTCCAGCAGAAGCTGCCATATTTCATTCCCAGTGAGCTCAAACAGAAGCCGCTGCTCCATCCTTCCCCACACCTCTGCCCATAGCATCCTCATATTAAAGGCAGGGGAGGAAACCACTGATGTCCAGGTAGTTGGAGTGAAGGGTGGGGCTCAGGAGAACCCTGCTCAGGGTCCAGACAGGTTTCCAATCTCCAGCTCTCCCTTGCCTGCCTCTGAGGGCAGCAGGAAAACTGAGTGACTGGAGCATCCAGAGTCTCCTTGGCGGATTAGAAAATGTAGTGACAGATGGGAAAGCAATCAAAACTAATTCATACAGCGCTGGATTTTATCTCGGCTCATGGGAGAAATCTGATTATTTGCAGGAATTAAGTATCTGTGGGTGAGAGCTGGAACTGATACTGGTAACACTAAATGCTGGAGTCATACAAGACTGAATTTCAGCCTTGGCATCCATCAGGTCCCAGTACAGCCATGCTGGTACCCACTTGGAACGGGCTCCCATGTGCTTAAGATGAGTAAATTCTTAATAGCTCTAGTTAAAATGGATGCTGGAGGCAATTTCATCCCAACTCTGCTTTCACAGCAGCTTGGAGGATTTGAGGAGCATGGCAGCACATGTTGGATGTCCAGCACAGAGAGGGGAGGGATGGGATGGGAGACACAAGCCCCGGCACCTGCTGGATGCAGAACTTCCGCACGGTGTAATCCACCAGGACGGTCACATCCTCCACGGACACTCGGATGTTCCCGTACGTCCAGCAGCCCTGATCCGGCCAGTACTGAGCACACTTACACTGCGGGGAGAGAAAACGGGCACAGGTGAACTCTATTCCCTGGCAAGCCTGGGATTGGCTCCAAGTCATGCCGATGGACATGAGATGTGCTGGATTTGGATTTTACATACCAGCCCATGAAGCTTTCTGACACCTACCTCCTTCCTCTCTTTCAGGTTGGTCACCATGACAATTGTTGCTGTGTTTTGCTCCCAAATCATCCTCCAAAAATCGTTCACGGTTTCTTCCTTTGGTCCTAAGGGAAAGGTAAAACGAAACGTTATCTTTGGGATCAACCCTTCAAGTGCTGGGACAGAAACTCGGCATGTGAAGTCCCATGTCGTGCATGATGCAACACATTTTTCACCAATAGATGTCAGCATGGAGGTGCTTTGGTGGCTGGGCTAAACCAAGGAACAATCCTATCACACAATACCTGGGCTTTTTGGATATGTTTTATGATGAGGAAGTCCATTTTTAGCCAAAGAAGGGGAAATCAAACAAACGGAGCATGGGGAAACAGCTTGCCCAAGGTCACCCAGGGAAACTGTGGCTGTTTCAAACAGTTTGCAGAAGTCCTACCCTGGAGTCTTGGGCTTTAACCATGGGAACCTGCTTCAATGTGGCACGAGAATAGTTACCTGCCACCTGCCAGACAAGGAGCTAACTCTACCTAGACTCCCTTACCAAGCCTGAGGTTAGGGGTGAACCAAGTGAACAGCAGAGCCAAAGCTTTACCCCAGCCTGGTGCCGCTGAAGGGCCCGATCCAGCCTTCCTTCTTCAGGAAGAGCCAGGCAAACTGGCAGGTGATGCTCTAACCCACTTGCAAGTCAAGAGTGGAAATGCAAAACACCTCCCATGGGCAGACTTGGGGAAGTTAATTGAGCAGCTCACTGGCAATATTTCCAGAGATCACGACCACCTGCAGCTGTGGGCCAGGGTGGAAGCACAAGGATCAGGGCTGAAATGCTTTGACACCCTCCAGCAAGTGGTATTGCACAGGTAGGGCTTCTCTTCTTCCCCCAACGCATCCAGCACTGGTCTATTGACTGGGAAAACCATTCTGGGAACAAACTGTGGGCCAGCCAAGCCTCCTTCTGATCAGGGGAGCTCTGCAAGGTGCTGTGCTGTGGTTAGACTGGCACAGTTCCACAGAGCAGAAGGACCCCAGACCAACTGCCAGCCGCCAGAGCTACGGGAATAAACAAGCATTTACCTTGTGCAGCAATGAACTTGTTTTTCTCTTGGTACCCCTATATAGAAAATGAGAAAAAGGAAGACAAATGAAAGATGAGCATTTGTCTAACACAAAAGTTGTGAAATGCATCTATACCATTAATAAACAGACCTATCACCTGCTCTATCACTCACTTTCCCTTGTGCGGAGAAGGGGCTGCAGCTTCCGAGGGGAGAAACAGCACAACAGTGGGGCAGAGGTAATGGGAAATTGCTGTGCAAAGGGACCTTACCCTGCAGCAACACCCTCCACGCTCCCATAATGCAGAAATGACCCCACTTGTTGGCATAAAGCGCTAATGAAGTGGCCCCCAACAGCCCTTCCACTGGGATCAGACCCTGCATCCAGAGCGTCATGTGAAAATCATCATTAATCTTCCGGAGACAGGGCTGTTGAACTCATGGGACTTGATTTCGTATATTTCCTAATGGATATTTATTTATTGGTGAAGAAAGGAAAAAGCTCTTTTGGGTCTTGCTTTTCTTCATGTGCCTCCATCTCTCTCAAAGTCTACTTCTTCACACTATCCTTCCAACTTATTTGAACTATATGGAGATAAACATATAGGATCCACCTCCTCCTAGAAGCAGAGCAGGGCAATGTTGTTTCTGTTTTAGCTGGGTTCCTTGATTTCTTTTTCACTCCCTTCCCACGTCCAACCCTGCAAACTGGGAAGCACCGATGCTTAACCGGCCATACCCTTCATCAGCTGTTAATCAGAAATCCTCAATTCCTGCAGGAATGGTTCCCAAATCCCCTCCAAACCACCCAGCTTGGCTTTGCAGTACTCCAAGGAGTGCAAGTGCTTCTCATTATTTTAGAAGTGGGGAAAAAGAGAGGCTGGAAGAGATGGGACTATGGCAAAGCAGCTGAGCAAGGGCATAGCTACAGTTAGAATTTGAGTTCCAGCTCTCAGCCTCTTACTCCAACCACACTCATCTGGGCTCAAGATGTGAAGTGAAGCACAGTGAGCTCTACCATGGCCACACAAAGGTTACAAGATCAAAATACAGCATAATTTATTGCTCTGGAGGAGCTGGGGAGATGTTAATGTAGGAGTTAAGTCCCTTCCTCTCACAAGTCACACGCCATAAAAGCCCCATGCTCCTGGCACTACCCACCAGGGTGCAGCTGGCAGGGATATCCCCTTCAACTTACAAAACTCACATTAATGAAGGAGGCGTTGATGTAGTCGGAGTCAGGAACCCCTTCTACAGGAGTCAGGTGAACCCTGGAGTGATCATCTGGAAGCAAATTAAAACTCTGCATTATAACCAACTCCCTCCATGTAGCTGATACCTGGCACGGCAAAAAAGCCAGGCATTGGAGCGAAGCCTGGGCTCACTGGCTACACACACACACAAACACCTTTATCCCTCCAAATTTTTCTTACTTAAGCCTGGAGAGGTGCTAGACCTTGCCCAAGGAAGTTTTTCTTTTGCAGAGTGCAGACATTTGAGGAAGCCCCTGAGCCAGCCCGCCACCCCATGCCACTTGGCAAGAGCTGACTGTTTCGGCATTTCCCGGCCATTTCATTTTTCCCGGCCTCCCAGCCGCTGACAGCTCTGAGGAGCTCCTCCTCACAGGTATCTAAAGCTAAAGCAGCTGCAGCAACCCATCTGGGAAGCAAAATGACTTCAACCCTGTCCTTGCTCACCCCAAAACCAGAAATGGGGAGCCCTGGCAGGAGCACTAGCTGTGTCCCTCCCCGCCCACCCAGCTCTGACACCTACAGGGCAAAATGTTCACATATCTGTTCTTCTCCTTGTTCTCCTCCTTGGAAGCAGCTTCGCACGTGGCCTGTATGGGACACGCTGGGAGAGCCTGCAATGGCAGAAAAGGGGGGTTTCCATGATGTTCTTACGGCATGGTCGTAACTCAACCAGTGTGTCGGTGCATGCCACATCAGAGCATCCTGCCCTTTGGGACATGTCCCCACCATCCACACCTCTCGCCTCCACCCCAGCACCAGCTCCTCCTCCCCACTGAGCTCTGGGTGACCATTTAAATAGCCTGGGCTGGACCAAAGAGAACAAATCCGTTCCGAAATGTGGTATCTGGACTCTTAAGACCCATGAACACGAGGTGGCAGCAAAGCCTCCAACACCAAACCCACCAGCCTAGAGACCAAGAAGCTCCTTTCTGCCCACGGAGGCTCCGGCTGAGGTTTCCTGTGTGAATGGGGAAGTTAACGGTGACCCCATCAAAGCCCCATCGCCCAAGCACACCCAGCGATGGGCAGGAGCACCCATGCAGGGAGTTATTCTTCATCCAGCAGCACCAGGGACCTTTGGGTTGAGGGTGCTGGGGTCACAGTCAATGCTGTCCTGGTCAGAGCAGCCAGGTTTCACGCTGGAGCAGAGGAGGTGCTTCCCCAGCACCATCACTCCACATCCCCTTTGAATAGCAAAGAGGATGAGAATGTAATGAAGGTATTCACCATCCCTTCCTCCAGCTGGCAGGACAGACATGCTTTGGCAACGGAAGTCTTCAGGGTAATCAAGTATTTATAACCCCCAAAATCCCCCTCCCCGGGCATTCATTGCACCTATTTAGTTTCATCAAAGCGCAGCCAGGAAGGGTATCAAGTTGTGCCACAACTGGAGAAAACTGAGTGGCGTTTTTTTATCTACTCGTCATCCTCATATTGCTGCATCGTGCCTCAGACGGAAGGCTTTATGTATCTGCAGATGGCACCTTTGCAGTGCAGACAACCCGATCAACAATGGATTTTCTTTCATTAATCAGGCTCGTGGAGAGTCCAGGTAGTTCAGCGGCTCCAACACTACACGCTGCAATACTCCAGCTCGTTATTTAACTTTGTCCGCTACCTCAGTACTGCTGTGCCTATTTTTGTATTGCCAAGGTAAAACAGGTTTATCATCACAAGAAGCTGCAGAGCTCAGCAACATCAAGAAGTTGTTGTAGACATCTCAGAAGAGATGATCTGGCATTGTGGGATAAGCATAATACCTGGAATTATTACTCACTGCTGTCCTATAAATTGTCATCATTCTGTTTCAGGGTTAACAGCTCATTGAAACAGACGGGGTCATTTCTGTTTCTCTATCAGAGCTCTTGTTTTGGCTGTTTGTGGATTGAAGCCATGAGGACTGGGAGGAAGAAGGTAGAGCTTGAGACGAAACCAGCAGGCAGGGAAGCTCTGGAAGACCCTAAGACATCCAGGACACCTCCTGAACCCAGAAAAATGTAACATCCTAGTGCTGCTTGCTAGAAAACCTCTGCTTTCCATCGGGAATGTCAGGGGTAGAAGCTTGCCCATCCTTGCTGCAGGTTCAGGGACAGAATCAGTCCTCTCACCTCCCAGCCCTTTGAGAAACCCCCTGAGGACCTGACCATCACTCCCTTTGTGAAGCTCCCAGATAAGCTCTTCTGAAGCACAGCACCCAGCACTGTTATTTTACCACCTCAATTGCCCGCTGGGTTGACACGCCATCCCCAGGCAAGGTACTGCTGCACACTGCAGCATACCAGCTGTATCGTCCCTGCTCTGCGAAGCAAGACCAGCTTTTAACTCGCTGTGTCGTAAGCCCGATGCTGAGAGCAGGCTGCAGGATTCAGGGGAAGAAGCAAAGGCACTTACATTGAACTCTTCCCGAAAGAGCTTGTTGTCATCTGCCATCCGGCGGTTGATCTCCTCTTCCAGCTTATCAACAGGCAGAGGCGGGTATTTACGGTTGGTGCTGGGGGAGCGGGCGAGCAGTGGCATGCTCTGAGGCTCTGCAATGACACCCATGCATCAGAGGTGCCCACCCAGCTGCTCCCCATGTCCAGCGCTCATCCATACCCAGGTGGGCACAGGGAACTCGCACATCTCAGGCTGTCTGCTTTTAGGGCCACCTGGCACCCTCACTATCCCCATATTTTCATAGAGTCATAGTATGGTTTACGTTGGCTGGAACCTTGAAGATCATCTAGTTCCACCCCCTTGCCATGGGCAGGGACCCCTTCCGCTAGCCTAGGTTGCTCCAAGCCCCGTCCAATCTGGCCTTCAACCTTTCATGGCCTTTTTTTCTTCCTACAGGTGGTGCACAAAAATTTGGGGATGTTGTGATAACATGAAAGTCTTTCAGCACCCTGTGGTTGAGTGTCACGCTGTTGCAGAGGCAGGATGGCACAATGAGGACCAAGTCTAACAACCCCCGGCAGCTGCGGGCTGGGGGCAGGGGGCTGGGAACTGCCCGGCGGGACAGGGCCCGGGGGGGCTGGGCGGCAGCGGCTGGGCATGAGCCCCCAGCGTGCCCAGGTGGCCCAGGAGGCCAGCAGCGTCCCGGCCGGTGTCCGAAACGGTGTGGCCGGCAGGGCCGGGGCAGCGCCCGTCCCCCTGCCCTGGGCACTGGTGGGGCCGCCCCGCGGGGCCTGGGCTCAGCGTTGGGCCCCTCACGGCCAGACAGACACTGAGGGGCTGGAGCGTGTCCAGAGCCGGGCAGGGGCTGGGGCACCAGCCTGGGGGGGCGGGGGGGTCAGCCTGGAGAGAAGGGGGCTGGGGGGGACCCGGTGGCTCTGCAACGGCCTGGCAGGAGGCTGTAGCCAGGGGGGTCGGTCTCTGCTCCCCAGGAACCAGCGACAGGACGAGAGCAAACGGCCTCACGTTGCGCCAGGGGAGGGTGAGATTGGGTGTGAGGGAACATTCTGCACCGAGAGGGCTGGCAGGCGCTGGCACAGGCTGCCCAGGTGATGATGGAGTCACCATCCCTGATGGTATTTAAATGATGTGTAGCTGTGGCGCTTAGGGACATGGTTCAGTGGTGGCCTTGGCAGTGCTGGGTTACCTCAATGCTCTTAAGGGTCTTTTCCATTCTAAAGGATTCTATGATTCTATGAAAACACAAAACACTTTCAACAGCCTGGGATCAAGCATTACACTATCGTAGAAGCAGGATAGGGCAATGAGGACCAAGTCATGAATGCTGGTGGAGGAAGACCACCTTGCTTTCAATTTGGATTTCACTCTTGCTCACATGGAAAGTCTGGCACCATCACATAACTCCCATGTAGACACAGCAAAGGTAGATGTTGCTTGTGGTTCCTTAGTGGAGCCAAGAAGGCCATGCAAGGGTTATACCAACACAACTGACTGTTTATGAAGCTCACACCTTCATTTACAGCAATGTAAAACGGGTAAGGAAGGCCTTAGCTGCCAACATAAAAAAAAAACTTTCTTCAAAGGTGTTTGGTTTATGTGGAAGGAGCTTAGAACAAGGAACTGAACTGAGTTTAAGAGGTGAAGGTTCCTCTTCAGCTTTTACTTTGATGCCTACATATGGATGGAGATGACCAGCTTCAGAATCCTCAACAGGTAGCTCTGGCTCAAAGCCATAAAATGAGACAAGCTCAGGGACAGAAGAGTTTATACATTACAGCATGCCTGCACAAGACTTTAAAATTGCATTTATGCATCTTTAAGAGGTCCAAAAATGTTTTCATATAGTAAGTATTCCCTGCTTTCTTTCAGAAATGTTAGTTTGGTGTCTACAGTTAGTGTGAGGATTTGAGTTTTAAATAGCTGTCATTCTAATTTAGAAGGGTAGAAGGATATTTAATTATTTCCCAAAGATATGTTTGTTAAAAAAAGTTTCAGCCAAAAGTAAAAAAAATTATTTGCGTCAAAGAGATATTGTGAAAACTCAAAAAGAACTGTCAGTAGTTTGGTGTTGGAAGTGACCTCCCATTTTAATATTAACTCCTTGAGAGCAAACATTTTGTTGCTGGAACAAAAGCTGGAAAATAAATTTTCATTCTACAAAAGTTTGCCAAAATCATAGAAAAGAGAGAAAGTTCAAAACAAGAAACACATAAAAAGGTAAATGAAAAAATACTTTCCTACAAAAATATGAGGTGGGAGAACAAAGCCCAGCAAGTCCCCAGGCACTGCCATTGCATCGGGCTCAGGTTGCAACAGTGCTGCACCCACGGGCTTTCCCGGACTTTTACAGAGGTTTGTCTTCTGATGTATATATTTATATTATTCTGGTGTATAATATTTATATTATTCCCTCCAGGAATAATATAAATACCTACTCAGGACTGCCTTCATATGCCCATCCAGGACCATACTCAAACAGAACACAATCCTCATTTTCCTTTTTACTTATTTACAGTAAATCACCTCCCCAAACCAGCATTTGGTGAGCATTTTCCTATTGCCATTTGAGCCAGCCAGTAAAACATGGTACCAGGTATTACATCGGCTACATGTCCATCAAGTTGCACGTCTTACTGCTGCGTTGGAAGGGGAAAGGCACTGCACGGTCAGCAGACCAACTTGGGTAGCTCTGCGCTGCCCACAAAGCTGCCCCGGAGGGCATTAACCAACCCTGCTTTTGCCACCTCAAGGGTTTTATGATATTTTTGTAAGTTTTACAATTTTTAGGGAGAATTGCTGGTTATTTCACTAGCTAACTTTGGCCAATTCTAAGCAGGGGAGGCGGGGGACCCTAAAATATTCTGTTGTTATTCTGAAGAATGTTTGCATTGACCCATTTTCATCTGTACAAAGCTTATTCCTTCTGCGAGATGCATTTTTACTCCCTGTGTAGCACCAACACGAGCCTCACCTGCATCATCCGTCCGGCCGTTGGACAATCGAAAGGAGTTGGAGTGACTCCCTGCTTGCTTGTATTTCTTGAACCTACCAAAAACAAGGGAGTGAAGAACATCAGTAGATACCCACAAAGAAGCCAGTGTTACCTTCTCAATGAGAGATGCAGCCACAAAGGGTGTTCTGCACTTTCTCATGGCTTGATGAATTAGCTGGTGGGTCCAAGAAGCTACAGGACCTCAAAAATCCTGCCTACAGGCCTAACTTTTAACTGACCGCATCTGGAAAGGCTGCAGGAGACCAGAGCAAGGTGAGAGCCAGGAGGAGGAGCTTTAAGGCTGCTTTTTATAGAGGACACACCAAGGAGTTCCTGCTCCACAGGCTGATTCAGCAAAGCCCAGAAACCCCAGGCTGAGTCGTCCTGCTGCAGCAAAGCCCTTCTCCATGAGCTTTTAACTTGAAGCAGATGCTCCCTTTGCCTGAAGTTAAAGGTTTTGCTGAATCACTGGGCAGGCAGCAGCAAACAGAAACCCTTTTTTTAAAGGGCTGGAAGCCAGGCGGGGAGGACTCAAACTCTGCCGAACTCCTGAGGCAAAACTCTCATCAGGTTCACTGCTGCAAGGACAGGCCCAGAACCAGGAGATGAAGGGAATTTTTCCACTGCTAGGGAAATTGGGTTTTCTCATCTTTTCACTTATTTAATCACCAAAATGGTGAGTAAATGGTTTACTGCGGGTGAATAAACATGTTCCTCTAGCTGAGCAGATATGCACTCAGGAGCTGGGAACACTACGTTGTGAGCAGCCCAGATGCCTGGATTTTTAAAAAATGAACCTAGGGAGGCTTTTTTTATGCTGTATTTTCAGGTACAGCATCACCTGATGCTCCTAACAAGCTCTGGTCATACACCACCTTGCAGCAGAAGATGCACAGGGCACGATGTGCAGGTTTGGTATCTGAGGCAGAACTTGGCTCTGGATGTTGGACCATGTTTGATATCAAGATGGGAATCAAGGAATAACACACCTGGTTATACACGCAAAGGACCTTCTGGCGTGAGCGCCATGTTCAGCTTTCCTGGCTTACTCAATCTAACACCCTTAGCCTCACAAGGAAGCCTTACCTGCTTTTTAACTGCACTGACAGGACTTCAGTTTAATCTACCCGACTAAATATGACATTTTTAGTAGCAGAACAGGCGTTACTCCACACGAGGATCAGCTTTATAGAGAAAGGAATAAGCACCATTTACTAGATAACCTCAAACATCATTTTCAGTGTCCCTACAGGTTTCTTTTTAAAACATCGGCTGTGTCAGCCTTTAGTTTAGGAAACAGCACAAAAGGCTTATTCCTGTTCATCCAGTAATTAATTGCTGTCAAAGAAGGGACGTCAGCATTAAAGCATCTCTTACCTTAACATGTACAGCACAATAATAATAAATACTATGACTAGAAGGGAAGACAGGGCCACCATCACAGCTATAATTGGAGTCTCATCTGCAACAGGAAAAGAAAGGTGTGGTTACCTACATCGAAAAACATCTAGCACCATCACTTAATAGGGAAGAGCTCTACAATTTCTGCTTGCAAAATAATAAGTACTGGGTAAGGTTACATTTCTCCAGTCTGACAGTGAAGACAGAAACACGACCTGAGCGAGCATCATGTATCTCAGATATTCTAAGGTTAGATTAAAATCTGTAACCGCTATTCAAAGCACCTCAATCTTCTCTAGGAGTTTTCTGTGAAGTTGTGACCTTGCAGATGAAAACAGCAATTGAGAAAGTTGTGAGCGAGCTATTTTAGAGGTTTCTTCTGCACAATTGAATGTGCCCATGGTGGCCCCCCAGCCACCAGTAGAAGTTTTCTCTGTCACCTGGGGAACCACAAAGTCTTCTCCTGAGACACAAGGATCCATACAAGAAGTTTCTGACAGAGTTTGGTATAACATGGTAAGGAAATTTATATTAAAATAGGTGAAAACTGTGGTCTTTTTAAGATCCCACAGATAGTACATTTGTAAAACTGTCATGAGTTTGCTTGCAGTTCCTGGTCAAACAGGACAAGAGGGCAACGCTACACCTGGGCTCTGAGCACCTCCAGGGTGAGGTGTGCTGGAGAGGTGCAGAGCTGCTGAGCTACTCATCATCTGCCTGGCTCATTCCAGAGAGCTGGCTCCTGCTAGGGCTTCTTTCATTTAATCATAGAATAGTTTGAGCTGCAAGGGACCTCCAAAGATCACCTAGTCCACCCCCTATTCTTTCCTCCCTGGAAATACTGAGTTTAGAGAGAAAGTGATGGTAGACAACTCGTTGTGCATGCTTTGTGCCACAAGGCCACTGAGTATGAACTAATATGGCTCACTTTGTTGTTCGCTCCCTTGCAGATGCTTCTTGAGGGCAGGCACTGCACAATTCCCTTGCAAACACACTTAGATTAGCTAGATCTGAAACATTCCCATCCTCTGGAACCCACAATAGATTTGTTTAAATAAGCTATTTGTAACTTGTTCTGGAGGTCAGTGAAACAGTGGCTGGCGCAAGCAAATTACCCAGATGGGGCTGGAAGCCAAGCAACACCAACCAGGTAGGAAAATGGCCCTGAAGGACATTTTTTCAGATACATGTGGATGCTAGCAACGCCACTTTTCATTTTTCATCAGCTCAATCAATTTGTATGTGCCACTGCACTGTGTCTACATGCCTCAGCCCCCCAAGACTGCAGGGCACGACCCCCCTTTCCACCTTCTGTGCATCCATTTCCCTGCCAGGGCAGATTCCTGCTCCACGTGTCTCAGCAATTTCAAGCTGCAGATTTTTTTGTGGGATTTATTTTGTCCATCTCTGACTACTGAGCTACCAAGGGGGATGCTGGTTATATTCCTGCATTTGTCCCTCTGTGGTTGTGAGGTCTAGAGATGTTATTCTAACCAAAAGATATGATTTTTGTGTAATGATTTGAAGGCAATGACCTGGTATGGCAAACAAAAACATGAAAACCTTCTGGTCTTGCACGTCTTTGCTTTTTCCATCTACTGTCCTCATGTGCTGGCATCTCCCCCAGCCCAGCAGCAAAAAATCAAGGAATTTATTGGGAGACATTTCTGCCTCCTGCACGCTTGGTAGCTCCTTGAGCCTTTTAGCATTACCCACCGTGAGGCTTTCCAAAAGCAAGACCAGGAAGGCAAAGCAACCACAGAGCATCTTAGCCAAACCACAGCCAGCCCTTGCCTCTCCTCTCTAATGTGTTTCTCCTTGAGACCTCCGACCGTAACCATCAGCACCACCCTGGCTGTAGGACAGGAAGGTGAGCTGCCTTGCCAAAGCCCATGGTGATATGTCCCCGCTACACTTTGTTGGACCATTTCTCCTGCCTTGGCTGGAGTTAAGCTCAGCCTAACTGATGCTGAGGTGGGCAGGGGCCACTGCGGCAGCACCAGTTGGCAGCAGACATGATTTACGGGCAGGAGTTTTGGCAGGGGTGCCTCTGGCAGCAGGATGTAGGGAGCCTGGGGGGTTGGTTTCTTTTGCAGCCGTTCTTTCGACACATCTGGCTGGATGAGTTAGAGCTTTTCCACCGCGACCACTAACTGCCGGCATGCTGCCCAGCCCACCCAGCAAAGCCCAGGCAGGAAACAAGCTGGAGGGTCCCCAGCCGGTCCCTCCTTCCCCAGCCAGCCCTCGTGAGAGATGCCAACCCCCTGCTCCAGCTCCCGTCCCGCTCAAGCCTCGTCTCCAGGGGTTTCATGCTTGCAATTTGCTTGGAGAAGGGATGAGGACTCAACACTCTGCTTCTACAGACCTGCAGTGCTGGAGCATCCACTGTGGTCCAGAGCCTGGAAGGCATCAGGATGCTTAAATCTTGTCCTGGCACCTCTGAGAAGCCAGAAAACCATCTTCTGGTGTTTGAGATCATGTCCCCAACTGTATGTAGAAGTGCTATATAGCGGTCTATAGGTTGTCCCCTATACATCACGCAGATCTGAGTGCAGCTGCACAGCAGAGAGGGACAGGGTTGAACAGCCCTCCTTGCTCATCGCTGTCAATGCCTGCCCACAAAATGTGAGTCAAATTGAGCAGACAAGAAACTATGGGATCATGAGGAAAAGAAACGTGCGTAAAAGAAATGGAAGCAAAGACGTAGGGTCAGTATTTCTTAAACAAAACCCCCAGGGCATGAGATGCAGAACTCCTGGAAAAGCAAATCCTGTGAAATGTTTGCAGAGGGGGAGCAGAGCAGAAGCAAGAGTTTAAATCCTATCTCTGAGATCCCAAATAGGGTTTAAATCACAGGCCAGATACATTTCCTGCAAACATTGCAAAGAGCCTGCAGGAGCAGATTTGTGATGCAACTTTTGTTGCAATATTTCCTTCCCAGCTGTGTTTGGGAGGTGCAAGAAGCCACCCCAGACACCGCAGCTCAGGGTAAACCAGAGAGCGTGTTCACAAAACACCTTAAACTACTCCCTTGGGACTGCGTCGCATGCACGCACATGCTTTGCTTGGGACAAGGCCAGACTGCTGTAGTAGGCTGCTCAGCACGGCAGTCCTCCGGCCCCATCTCCTACAAGGAGCTACCACGGCAGTGAGGAGCATTGGGAAAGTAATGCAACAAGTAGAGCAATGCTTCAAAGCCAGAGGATCCTCCTGAGCTCCAAGTGTCTCTGCTGCTCTCTGTCCATCCTGGTGGGATACGGATGCATTATTTCAAACCATCCATAAGGAAATGGGAGAGGATTTGTTGCCTACTTTCTTCAAACCATGCCGAGATGCCTTTCAGGAAGGCAGGCATGGCCCTTTCTGCATCCATGTGAACCTCGGGAAGTTCAACAAGGCCAAGTGCAAGGTCCTGCCCCTGGGTCAGGAGAATGCCCAGGATCAGTACAGGCTGGGGGTGAAGGGATGGAGAGCAGCCCTGCCCAGAAGGACCTGGGGGTGCTGGTGCATGAGAAGCTGGGCATGACCCGGCACTGTGCGCTCGCAGCCCAGAGAGCCACCCGTGCCCTGGGCTGCATCCCCTGCAGCGTGGCCGGCAGGGCGAGGGAGGGGGCTCTGCCCCTCTGCCCCGCTCTGGTGAGACCCCCCTGCAGCGCTGCCTCCAGCTCGGGGGCATGAGGGACATAGACCTGCTGGAGTGGCTCCAGAGGAGGCCACAAAGATGGTCAGAGGCTGGAGCAGCTCTGCTGTGGGGACAGGCTGAGAGAGTTGGGGTTGTTCAGCCTGGAGAGGAGAAGGCTGCGGGGAGACCTTAGAGCAGCCTCCCAGTGCCTATATGGGGTTTGTAAAAAAGATGACAAACTTTTTAGAAGGGTCTGTTGTGATAAGACAAGGTGTTAAGGGTTTTAAATTAAGAGGGGAGATTCAGCGTAAATACAAGGATGAATTTTTTTACAGTGAGGGTGGTGAAACGCTGGCACAGGCTGCCCAGAGAGGTGGGAGATGCCCCAACCCTGGAAACATTCAAGGCCAGGCTGGACGGGGCTCTGAGCAACCTGATCTGCTTGCAGATGTCCCTGCCCGTGGAAGGGGGTTGGACTAGATGGCCTTTAAAGGCCCCTTCCAACACAAATCATTCGACGATCCTATGGTGCAACCATCGGATGATCCCTTCAGGAGGTGTCACATCAGGAGACATTAGTGTCTCACCAGCTAAGGACCAGGGTTTTCTGCTTACTGAAGTGACTGTTTTATCCATCACACCAACTCCAGGCACAGAGCAGGAGAAGGCAGGGCACTTCTCATCCCCACTGCCTCACCAGGAAGGGATCTATCTTGCTGATGCATCCCCACGGCTGTCTCAGCTGTGGAGCCTGAGCCTGGAGGATGGCATAACCCCTTGAACAGGTAAAGTCATAAATATTTGTGCAGCTTTACACTCTTCCCCCTGGGGAATGCAGGCAAGACTTCAGGGAGCCTGTCAAGGATGCCTAGGTCAGCCTCTCCCTTCCAGGCTTGTGAAGGATCAAACTATCTCTTGTAGCACAAAACAAGCTGACAGACACCATAAAAGGCCACGATCACTAAAAGGCGATGGGGAAGGACTTGCAGGATTTGCAAGAGTTGGGTGCTGCTGGGAAAGGCAAACCACTGATTTCCATCAGTCTGACTTCACAAAAAATCCCTTTCTGACCCCAAATCAGAAGACCAGCATAAGCATAGCCACCTGCAAATGTCCTTCCACGCTGCCCTGCTCAGCATTGATGCTCCTCCATGGGCAGCTCCATCACTGAACAGCCCCAAAGCTTGCAGAGACCTCTTCTACTGATGCTGTTATGGGAGGGGGGGGTGGGCAGAAATAAAAGGGCTACTTGCTTCCTGCAAGTGTCATAAATAATAGTTGTACAAGTGTACTTGGTGTCTGAGATACACCATGGGGGATGGATTCATGTGACAGTATGAGTGCAACCAATAAGAGGCAGCACATTTTCACTACTTCAGATAAAAATGACTTATCCACTCCTTATTTTCAAAATCAATCTCCATCAATAATTTCGAGGAAATTAAAGGCAAGCTTTTAAATTTGGAAGGTTATTACTGTTAACTTTCCTGACAAGAAAGCTACCTAGTTCTCCTCTTTCCAATATTAGAGATTAAAAGTCTTCCAGTGATTCCCATGGCACACACACCTGAAATGAGACGAGATGTATTCCCTTGGCTCACCTTGCTGTAAAATATTGTTCAGAATCCTCCTGAGATTTAAAGAAAATCTCCAGCACAAGCTCAAAGGCCTTCAGCTATGAGCAGAGCTTATCCTGTGTTGGTGAGCCCTGCAGAAGTTCATGTACCTGGACTTAATCTGCTACAGTTTCACTGTCTAACCTTAAATGTGTTCAGTGGCAAAGCCCCCTTCATCTAGCGGAGACTCACCCTTTAAATGGAAAAGCCACACAAACTGATGGGAGGCTGGCTCTTGCTGTAACCTGCATCAATTTTCTCCATGATATGATATGATATGTTCTATATATGATATGATATATTCTGCATAAGATGTGATATATTCTATACTGGTTAGGGGGTATAATTTGGGAAAGATGTACTTATGTCAGAAGAACATACATGTTAGCTAATCCTGTGTCTAACTAATCCTGCATCTAGATGCAAGAATAAATCAAAACAATTCTGTGTCTTTTCTATATCCTGAAATGATTAAAATATCAGAGAGGATTGTTTTCTGGAACAAATCAGAATCGGGGCACTGACTCCAACTCCACCATCTTAAAGCAGGAGAAGAATGACCTGTAGAGACAGAATTAGTCCCTTTAGAGTCACTGGGAAGGCAATACACCCCCAACAGGACCCAAGCCAAGTTTTAAGCAGCCCCTCCACTTTTTGCTGTTACAGTTTTGCTCCCAGTGCTGCTCCTTGGTGCCAGTGAACCAGGAATTGTGACCAAACGCCCTAGAACAATT
Organism: Falco biarmicus; assembly: GCF_023638135.1. Lineage (NCBI taxonomy): Eukaryota > Metazoa > Chordata > Aves > Falconiformes > Falconidae > Falco > Falco biarmicus. Next base: position 86,372,167 of record NC_079288.1, on the reverse strand, counting down.
CTCCAAGTCACAGGACTTGGAAAATAATTATTTTATTAACATTACTATTAGCAATTAGGATTGTTAAGAAGTCAGATTTTTTCCTCATTTTTCATATCTTTGCTCTCAGGAGAAGGGATGAAACACAGCACAGAGATCGCAAAATCAGACCTAAGCCATGCCAGATCCGAGGGGATTACACTGTATATTTCTACAGCGACTTAACCATTATTTTAAATGAATTCACTCAGACCTGCATCCCTTTTATCTCCTCTGTGCATATGTGTATTGACTGTAACTATCGCAGAGCATCTGTCTTTTCCTCTATACCATCAGTGGGACAGTGTGAGCCAGGCACACCAAGCAGCATAAAGCGGATTGCCGTGGGGTTTACAAAGCTGAAACACCACCACAGCAACAATGAAAACACACAGAGGAAACTTGTTTCTATAGGTAGCAACAAGACCGGCTGAACCTCCGCTCTACCCACTCCTATACTTCTAAAGCAATGAGTAAGGGCAAATATTCTAGTAGCCATGCCAGTTCTCAGAACTCAGAGACGGAAAAATGCACCTAAGTGCCACTATATTAGAAGAAATGGACTTGTGCTACTGCTTGCCAACAGAATTAAGGAGAGTAATAATTATTCACAACATTTGCAGAGTGGGTCTGGATCAAACACAATCAATAAAGACAATTCATAAGCAAAAAAAAGAAGGAAATTCATGAATGGCTTCTTAGACTTTCGTCATCTAACTCTAGGGATGGTTAAGCTGATGTTTTTGGAGCATTCAGCAGGAACATTTCATATCTAATAGGACATGTACAAATTGGTATGGGATTGTTTATTTCTACAAAGAAAAGCTCAACACAAATTAAGATACCAGTGTGTCACCAGCTCTTCTAAAGAGCTTGATTAGGCTTTGTAAAAACAAGTGTGGAAGTGTGTCATAAGGAGAGCTATCTAACAGCAGAATACTTCTGGAAATGTTTTTACTGAGGGCTTGACTAAAGAGCAATGAAATACAAAATTCTTACCTCTTCTGTCAGAGTTACCTGCAGAAAGAGAAAACAAGTGTCTCTTAGCAACAAAGAAATACACATTTTAATAAGTCAGGAAGGATCAAAGACCAAGACAGTAACATATTTACTAACTCTCATCATCTGCTTGTAAATCTTTCCTTTAAAACATCAGCTAAAAAGCCAGGATGTTACAACAAATTTCAGCCTTCACTGAGTAACAAGGAAAAAACAACAAACCCCAACTTTTTATCAGCAGAGCAGGGAGCTGAAGCCAAGCTGTAGCACCGATAAACACAACTTACCACCTTTAATCAATAACACAGTCTGTTTAAGCCTACAACCAGCAAGCCACTGGCAGAATTCATTAGCACTTAAATATTAAGAGATAACAATCGTGCATTATTTTAAAAGAGTAGCTGAGCCAAGAGTTCAATTAAGAGCAGCTGGGCTCAGGGATGGGGACGATGAGCATCCAAGGAAAGCCTCTACCTGCTTCTTTGGATATCTCATCTGGAGGAAACCAGAACAAACCCGTGCCAATGAGAGCCCAGCCCAGCTCTCCCGCAGCAACGTTGCTGGCACAGGCACCCCACACCGCTCTTTTCCATGTGAAGAGCTGCAGCACGGGGTTGAGGACAGTCTTGGAAGGTTTGGAGAAGCAGGAACTGCCTGTACAACATGCAATTCATGCGCTGCCTTCTGTCCCTGTCCTTCTCTTAAGCACCACTTAATTCTTCCATGACTGATATTCAAATTTCCCATTAAGATTAATGGCAAGGGCAGCCCTAAAACTAATTTTGCTCCTTGACAAATTACTTGAAATAAAGGAAGAATTAGGTTTGGTCATTTGTTCTCAGGACTGATGTCAAGCGAGAAGCCCCATCTGGCCTTGATGGTGCAATGGTCAATGTGTCATAACATACACCAAGGGAGTTCACCAAAAACAGTAACCCAAGCCATAAAAGTGTAGCAAAGACAAAAAAATGACAAATTCAGTCCGCTGCTAGCAGGCATTGTATTACGAAATCCAGATCTTGGCTTTTGCCTCCATCATTCCCATTCAAAGGCTATGTTTATTCTAAATTTGCACCGTACATGTACCTAAGGTTAGTCTGGACTCCTTCACCCTGAAAAAGAGCCTTGAGGATTTGGGTTTGGAAGGAAGCTGGATGAGCTCAGGGGTGGAAGGACACTGAGAAACTTGGGTTGCAAAATTCCTTCAGCCACATCCCTTCTGATGCTGGTAGCAAATATAACTTCACTGCAGCTTCACGGGCTGTGGTCCCCGAAGATGTCCAGAGGAAGAGGGCACACATATTTCACTGATGTGAAGAGTGCTTTAGATACCCAACACCCAATATCCCTCGATAAATTTATTCTTAAGGAATGTACATTTGACATCTCCCTGCATTAACTCCAGTATTATCTTCTTCCAGTCTTTTCCACCCCATCACCAAGTTACCCATCCTGTTTTTCCACTAAAACCTGCACTGCCAAGGCTTTCACTATAAGCTCTAGCAGGCATGGCTATGTAACTGTTGCAGCTCAGAGGCACGTAGTATCAAATCTGTGTCTCAAACCATGCAGCAATGGGCAAACCATGACTGAAAAGGCACAGATCAGCTAAGATTTCTGATCACCTCAGCCTCTTTTTGCCTGATTTTTACTCTTAACCTACATTCAGCAGCCAAACTACATTCTTAGGGTTCAATTTTATGATGTGCCAAGAGGAGAATGACAGCAGGATGGCAACAGAGACAACTCTTGCTCGTCTAGACCTTTCAAAGATTAAAGTAGCCCAAGTAATGGGAAAAAAAAAAAAAGAAAATGTAAGCATAGAATCACAGAATGATTTGGGTTGGGGAATGGACTTCAAAGATCATCTAGTCCAACTCCCCTGCCACAGGCAGGGACACCTTGCACTAGACCAGGTTGCCCAAAGTCCTGTCCAACCTGAGCTTCCAACACTTCCAGGGAGGGGGCATCCACCCCATCATCAGATCTGCCAGCAAATGCAAGACCAAGACATCCAGAACATGGCATACTCTTCTCAGTAAGGTCTCACCACATTGCTGCTGGTGCTCATCACAGTGGAGAGCACCTTCAGATGATTTATCAAATCATACGCAGCAAGCGGTTTAGCAACCATCAAGTGGTGCGCAGAGATTACCCAGCCAGATGGGCCATCATCATCCCACTGCATCAACCTTCATCCCCAGCTTCGCTAGTTCTGGATAACATCCCAGCTTTCCAGCCCTCCTCAGGAACTGGATCTTACCCCTGGCTGGCCACCTCTAGTGTAAGCCTTACATCCTTTGGGACAGGGACTGCCTTGTGTGTGTGCTTGCACAGTGCCAAAAAGCATGGCTTGAGACCATGGTGGTTACCAAAGTACATATAAATGTAGCAACACTCTGGATAACCCAAGCTCTGCAGCTGAGCAGCAACCTGGAGTGATTTATTGCTGTTGCCTACATAGACCCGTTACAGATCAACTTTTTAGCCAACACCTGGGAGCTGTGCAGCACTGGCCCTGTTTTACACTACGGAAACCACAAAAAGCGATGAAATTCTACTGTGCCTCAAGTGGAACAAGATCCTAGGGTTTCTGGTGCCCCAGCATTTTGGCAAGAAGCCCAAACCTTCGATAGGATAAATCTCTCCTGATCTGCTCAGTTCAGGGAGGTACATTGTTTCCTATCACCATGGAATTTGCCTGGAGGGGTCTTCTCATTCCGTTCAGCAAAACAAAAAAAGAGCAAAGAAACAAACCCGGAGGCAGGGTGGTCTGGGGAAGAAGAGGTGAAGGAGATGCCTACCGTTGTGGGAAGCAGAAGAGGTCTCTTGAGTTGTCACTGTCGCATTGAAATTCCTCTCTGTCGTCTCCGCTTCTGTGCTGGGGAGAGCAGTGTGTGGATTAGATGGCGTCACACTGGGTAGCAGGAAGGTGGCTGGAGGCACGGACACCGATGTCCCCAGGGTGGAGGTGTTGAGGCTGACAGTGGTGGTGTTGGGGGAGATCTTGGTGGCTGTGGTTGTAGGTGGCTTTGACACCATGGTAGAAACAGTCACTGGAGTGCTAATGTTGAGGCTGTTTGCGCTTGTCATAGTCCCATCCTCAGGACCTACTGTAGGAGCTTTGGTGGAGCTCCTGGGAGAGGTGGGCACTGTTGTGGGTGGCTCTGTGAGAGGAGAAAGCACAAGGGAACCTCCATGAGATACCTTTGTGCAACACTGGAAGTCTGAGATGCTGGAGATTCACATGAGTATAAGGGTAAAACAGCCAAAAAATCCCGAATCCAGGACAGGGAATGCTCTGCACAGTATGGTGGTGCAAACTTTATAAAACTTGAATTAGTATTATGATATTGAGGAGGTACAAAGACTAGAGCGCCTGTAAGAGAGGATCAATATTTGCTAGAGGTAAAAACTGCAGGTCCTGTTTATGAGCACCTGCAGCCCATCATCCTCTTTCCAATACTTTATATTACAGTTAAGTGGAGGGCAGGAGGAGTAAGTCAAGCACATGAGCACTTCCTCTTTTGATCCTAAAGATAGTTTAGGGACAAGAGAGGAAACGACAAGTATAGTTTACCTGTTGTAATGTTGTTAGCCCCTACACTTCTCAGGCCACTTCCAAGCAAAAGCAGAAAGAACCACAAATCCATGTTGACCTGGGGAAGAGAGCAAAGAACAGTTATTTAAACCCTCAGGCAGCATTATCCCAAAATAATTCAAACTGGAGAGATACCGCTGCACATCTTGCATGTGTAGAGCTGTAAGGGAGCAGTGAACGGTAGCTGGAGTCCCTGCAGGTATGTGGATGGCAGGGATTTGATATGTTCATACGTCCCCAATGGGAGAGCGCATGGAGAGATGTCAGTCTGGTGGACCAGCAAAGGTGACGAGAGATGAAGCAGGCAATGGGCAAACCGTGGGAGAGCACGCGAGGAATGAGCTATGAAGCTGAGCGCCAAAGAGAAGTACCTGGGCTTAAAGGAAATTAATAATGTGTTCATATAGTGGTCTGCAAATGGGTGCACTTTGAACAAACCGAAATGCAATACATGTGACAACAACCATGGCAAGGAGCCTTGAGCCAAAATGCCCAGGAACTGGAGGCAGGGAAGGAGAGGTCAGCTCCTGCAGGCAGTGCCCAGCCTGTTTCTCGGCATGGGTAGAACACCCGCATAAAGCCAGGCTCAGCTCCATTCAACCCCCATCAGATTCCCTGCAAGTGCGGACAAAACAAATATCCATAAATAATAATCCAAGATCATCTGCAAGCGCAGGCTGCACATTCATCCCACTGTATGCTTCTTCCCAGGAAACATCCTGCAAAATCACAGGACGATGACATTAGTCAAGTTGCTTCCCCATGGCTTTCTCCCTCAGCTCCTTTAAATACAATGTTTTAATGGTGATTTCTTTCCTCTGTAGACCTCAAAAAGCTCCTAAGAAATGGGTATTGTTATCTACTCTAAACAGATATGGATCGAGAGGCTCAGGCAAACGACAGTGAGATGCAAGACATCATCGTCCTGGCCAGGAGAGAGCCCAAAGCTGCCAAGCCCCACACCAGCACATGGCACAGGGGCCTCCCAAAGAAGGGCCAGCATCTTGCATCTGCTGCAAGCCCAGAGAGGGCTCGAAGACAGCTCTGATATGCGCCATCAACCAGCAGCTGCCATACAACTCTCTCCTGTCCTTCAGGCTTTTGTCACACGTCCAGCTGCATCTTCAGCATCTCCTGGGAGAAGGCTGGGAGATCTCACTGCCAAGTCAACTTGACATGCTGCCAAAAAAGGTTTTATTCCTGATATGCAGCCTAAACCTCCCCCTCTTAAATACATCTTGTGTTGTTTGTTCTTGTTCTATTTATTTAAATCTGCTTCAAACTAGACCCATCCCAAACTCCGGGCAAAAGGACAACACTGAAGTCATCAACATGCTGGAAGCGGTATCAGAAATACAAGATCCTCCCCACCCCACCCGGGAGTATCCTCCCACCAGCACCACCCACTTACATGTTTTTCCTCCCCCCACAAAAGAAAACCTGGCAAAAATTGAACTTACTCAGTGACCAAAAGGTCAGACAAACCCTGAAGCAGAAGGAAACCAAGCTCCAGAGATAAGAGCTTTCCTTCGGCTCCCTCCGCAGCCAGCCCTGCTGCTGCATGCAAGGCAGGGCTTTCTCCAAGGGGTCCCACTGGTGTGAGCAGCAGCTTTCCAGAGGGTTTCATCACCGGTTAAAATATCTGTCTGGATGAATTTGAACTGATTCAGTAGTCCTGCTGTTGGTGAGAGCAGGACTGGTTCTGCAATGCCTCCCTGAGGATCTGCTCCAGGGGGGGATGTCCTCAAAACCTGCAAGTGGTAGGGTTTTGATGACATGCTCCACTCTTGCTGCTTAACACACACCATGCAACTTGTTCAACCACCTGCCAGAGCCTGAGATGCGCTTGGCCTAAATTCTTTTGGCTTTGGAGAGAAAACTCGATCTTTATAAGGAGAAAATTTATTGTGCTGAGGGTGGTGAGACACTGGCACAGGCTGCCCCAAGAGCTGGGAGATGCCCCATCCCTGGAAACATCTAAGACCAGGCTGTACGGGGCTCTGAGCAACCTGATCCGGTTGCAGATGTCCCTGCGCATGGCAGGGGGTTGGACTAGATGGCCTTTAGAGGTCCCTTCCAACCCAAACTATTTGATGATTGTATGATTCTGTGAGTCTATATTTTTAGAGCTGATGGCAAGCCAGGGCAGCTGGAGCTTGAGGAAAAGCACAGTGGCAAGTACACCAGGGTGCCGGCTTTTGCTTCAAGGCACTTAACAAGCAATCACACTCTGGAGCTGAGATGGTCCCAAGCCAAAGAGGTTCTCCACCCCCACAGTGTAGGAAAGGGAGCTCGTGTCTCCCCATGTTTAATTGCAACTGGGAAGCATATGAAGCTGTGCTAAGAACAAAGGCAATTTGCTGCAGGAGGCAGCTCCTCCGAGCATCCTACTATGGAAACCCACAGAAATGGAGTGCTCACTGTGATGGGACCCGCATGCAAATGCAGAAGGAACCTCAGCCCATGCTGAATCCCCAGCGAACATAGTGGCAGCACTGAGATGCTCCTAAAACCTTGCACGGGCTGATGAAGGTGGGAACCCATCACTACTGCCACAAGCAAACAGTAACAAGGTAAAGGGAAAGGCCTGGCTCTTCTGAAAATAATACTAGGAAAAAAAGTGACTGTTCGCTGTGTTTTGATGAATATTTGTATAGAAACACCATTCCTGTAGGTGGATGTGGCTCCTCCCCTCTTCCCCCAACTCATTTCTCAAAATGAGAGCTTGCATTCATTTGGGATCAAATTCATTTGGGATCCCATTCATTTGGAATTCCTGTTCACTTAGGGATCATGTTAATTTGGGATCTCCATTCATTTGGGATCCCACAGCTATGTCAGTACTAGCCCTGCAGCCGCAGTTTGCCCCAAGAGCAGAAAAACTGGTTGCTAATGGTGATGCTCCCACCACGCTGGCACCATACCAACTCCTCACACTGAGATCTTGCTCCTCAACGCCTGGCCCATAATTAACCAATCACTAGAAAACCATATAGACATTAATCTCTTCCAAGCCTTTCTTAATGGCTTCAAGGATCTTTTGAGCTGGCTGCTCCAGCTCTTGCAGCACATCTCAAATAGCAGGGGAATGAACTTGCTCACGGTCGCTCTGTAAAGGAGTGCAGAACTGGGGCTGAAGCCCAGGGGACCTGGTTCCTCTCCCCTTTGTGGTCCCTGGAGTCCTTTTGAGAAAGTTAAGGAAGGAAAGGATGATGGGTTAGCCCGTACCAATCTCGCACCTCTTCCCTAAGGCCAACAGCCAAATGTCCCATTAACCTCTGAAGCTCTTCTCCCCCATCCTCAACACATTTTCCCTTGGTATCAAAGGCATGACATGGAGGGTGGGTGGGTGGAAATGAAAGCTGTGAATCCCCTCTTCTTTCTGCCCTTCGTTACAGGGAAGTAACCCACATACAATAAAAGAGCTTGGATTTATTTTCATGACCCTGAATGCTACATAGACAAAAGCTACAGGCAATTCCTGGACTAGCCATGAGTACTGGCTGCAAAATCCCTTTGGGATGGTGGGACAATCATAGAATCAGAATCATTTAGGTTGGGAAAAATCCTTAAGAACATCTAGTCTAATCACCAATGCAGGTCCCTCCTTCGCTGACCCAGCAGCACAGCTCCGATGCCCTGGAATTACATCAGGGGCAGCTGCCTTTAAACCCCCTTGATAGTCCGTTTCATAAGTTCATTAATCCTTGGGTGGATCGCATTAGGAGGAAAGGGTTGGCAAGGGGAGAGAATACAGAATTTCCCCAAGCCTTACCCCATTTTTGTGAAGAAAGCTGGACGCAGGCAGTCCGTGTGGATCCTGAGTTTTTACGGCTTTATTACTGTGAATGTCAAAAGAAACAGGCCGCCGGGCAGCCCCGAGAGCACCATGGCTTGCTGTGCAGATCACTACACAAAAATCCTGGGAGTTGCTCCTGTGACCAGCAATCAGCTGCCAGCGCTGCTTTATCACCTTATAAACTGGATTTGGAGCAGAGAGCAAGCGAAAGAGCCCTGCGCAAGGGGAGGGCTGTGCCAGCCCAGCTCCCGGCTCCCAGCCCCTGCTATTAAACACTCCCTATTCCCAAATGCAGTATAAATAAATGCCAGCGGTACACCGTTACCCGCTTCTTAACATAAAAGGCCTCGAGAGTCCTACCCCAAAGCTGGAGAAACCCAAGTCTCCCTTCCCCCTCGGCTCCCTCCCTGCTGGTTTCGGAAACGGAGAGGAAATACTTGTAATGTTATCAACATAAACACAGCTCTTGGCCGGCTGCGACATCCTGCGAGCTCTGCAGAAAAACACCCTGACGTCACGGCGCCGGCTCTGCCGAGGAGAAAGGAGCCGGCTTCAGCACCGCTGCCCCGGCAGGTTGGGATGCTCAGTATCATGTCTTCATTTTAAACCATCTTTCTCAAAAATCAGGATTAGAAACTTGAATAAATGCTACTGGTGTCTCCAGCAATATTTTATATATATGTATCTTAAAAAAATGTATTTGTAAATACATACATAGAGAGAGTGTATATGCCCTGCACTCTCCCATACACTGCTCAGGATCTTCCGACAGAAAAGGCTGGGTTTTAGGCTGCAGGACATATATTTTAAAATAAGCTCATCTTGTCAAGACGATTGATACTGAAGGGGGGAAAAAAAAGGAAATAATCTCTTTATAAAGTAGTAAGTGGCTTAAAAATGGCACTTACGTCTGCTGCTGCTATAGCAGGGTTAGGCTGCAGGACCACCTCCCCGTGCTTTCAGAAAGCAAAGAATTAGTATTTAGTGCTGCAGGAACGGCCCGGAACCCACCCAGAAACAGCCGTTCACAGTCAAAGGCAGGATTTACCCCCACCTCTGACATATTCCTAATTCCTGGAAAATGAGGCAATCTTTTTCTGTGTGCAAGGAGGAGACACAACCTGAATTCTAACTGTCTTTCTGGGACTCCAGAAACCACTGCTGCTATCAGTAGGATGCTAAAACGTAGTGGCTCAACCAAGACCACCCAACCGCAGTGAAAAATAAAAAAAAATCATTCAGTTTTCTTCTTTTTTTTTGGCAGAGAAGAGAGCAAAACTAAGAACAAGGTTAGCATTTGCACTGGTTAAGTCTTTGAAGCAGCTCACAGTGGGACGAGAACAAGCATTAGCATAAAGAAAGGGGAAAAAGGTCTTTTTTTATTTTTTTCCTTTTTGGTGGCAGCAAGCCATCAGCATGGCTCAGCCACCCTGGAAAACAAACCTGCCATTCCCTCTCCCACTCCCTGCTCCTTTTAAATCCCATTTGTGGTTTTCCAGCCTCTCACTGGAGCTGTGATCCATGGCAGAGGAGAACTGCCCATGGGCTTATCTGATGGCAGGACAATTTCATCAGCACGAGGTTCCCCTTCCCCATAACTCCAAACCTCTCACATTGGATGAGATATAAAGGATGTAAAAATAACAATCAGGATGAGCCCTGCTGCTGGGAGCTCTGCACCGAAAAGCAAAGCCTGGTTCTGTATGAGAAGTCATGCAGAGGAGCCAAGCATCTTGTATGGGGGCTCCTTACGCTGTGCATTGATTCCTTCTTCATTAGCACCACGCAACAAGCTGCTTTGGCTCCAAACTGCGCTGGGACGGCTAAGGGCTGTGGCGAGCTGGCCGTCGCAGGGAGAGGAACTGTTCAGTTTAGGGAGGGAAAAGGGTTTTGTTGCACTAAAGCAGCAGTGACTAATTCCTTGCATGTGTCTCCGAAACTGAAACGAGGCCTTTGATGTGTCACTGAACATTATTCCCCCACCCCACCCTCTGCTTTTCCACTCTTCAACAGAAAAGATGAATCACGGCAACCATTCACCCTTTCTGAACATCCACTTCTTTTTTTCTTTCTTTTTTTTTTTTTTTCCTTTTAAATAAACAGGCGGCTTTCACATGAGTGACAGCCACTGTAACAAGTGGCGCATGAGGAGGAGGACAAGCCTGCGGTAAAGGCCTGGGTTTTTTTCTCCACCTGCCCAACCTTCAACAAATCACCTAGTTCCACTCCCCTGCCATGGGCAGGGACACCTCCCACCAGCCCAGGCTGCTCCAAGCCCCGTCCAGCCTGGCCTGGGACACTGCCAGGGATGGGGCATCCACAGCTTCCCTGAGCAGCCTGTGCCAGTGCCTCGCCACACTCATAAAAAATTTCTTCCATACATCCAACCTCAACCTACCTTCCTGCAGTCTAAAACCATTGCACCATGTGCTCCATTGCACCATGTGCTGTCACTACAGGCCCCAGCAGAAAGTCTCTCTCAGTCTTTCTTGCAAGCCCTCTTTAAGTACTGAAAGGCCACAATAATGTCTCCTGGAACCTCTTCCTCTCCAGGCTGAACAATCCCAACTCTCTCAGCCTTTCCTCACAGCAGAGATGCTCCAGCCCTCCAACCATCTCCAAGGCCTTCAGTCCAACAGGCGAGTGCAGTCCTCTTTCAAAGAGCAACCCCATCATACGTGCATGGAGGGAACCCGACCCTACCACCACCTGGCTTTCTGGGCAGCCAGAAATATCTAGCACCATTAGGATGATGTTAAAAACTGCTGGCCTGAACCAGCATCAGTCTTTCACATGGATATCATCTTTAGCGAGGTGTTAGTCTATCCCATGCTGATCACGCAGGCTCTCAAAAGCACACACTGGTAGCAGCAATGTGTGTGAAACTGTCGTGGGTGGATGCAGAGGATCAGGTGTTCACCAGCCAGAAGCTGGAAGGAGGTTCCCCAAGCTCCCTTTCTACCTCTGCTGCCAAAAACTGGAAATCCCTGTGCTTCATCCTGATTTACCATGAAAAGGCTCCCAAATTGGCTTTTTTACTCCATAAGTGAATGACGCAGGTTTCATTAATTCAGAAATATTTGCAAGGACATTTAAGACCACAGTTAAGAATAACTTGGTGGGTCCAGTCCTGCTTAACAGCTTCATTAATGATCTGGAAGATGGGGCAGAGTGCACCCTCAACGAGTTTGCTGATGACACCGAACAGAGGAGTGGCTGATACACCAGAGGGTCATGCTGCCATCCAGAGGGACCTTGACAGGCTGGAGAAATGGGCCAGCAGGGACCTCATGAAGTTCAACAAGGCAAAGTGCAAAGTCCTGCCCCTGGGGAGGAACAACTTGAGGCACCGGCACGTGCTGGGGGCCACCCCACTGGGCAGCAGCTTGGCACAGAAGGACCTGGGGGGCTGGTGGACACCAGGTTGTCCCTGAGCCAGCAACGTGCCCTTGCTGCAAAGGCGGCCAGAGGTGTCCTGGGCTGCGTCAGACAAAGCGTTGCCAGCAGGCCGAGGGAGGTGATCCTTCCTCTCTGCTCGGTGCTGGTGAGGCCACACCTGGAGCGCTGGGACCAGTGCTGGGCTCCCCAGTACAAGAGAGACAGGGACAGGCTGGAGAGAGTCCAGCGAAGGGACCGGAGCATCTCTGCTGTGAGGAAAGGCTGAGGGAGCTGGGGCTGCTCAGCCTGGAGAAGAGAAGGCTCGGGGTGGATCTCGGTGTCTGTGAACACCTGCAGGGAGGCTGCCAGGAGGACAGAGCCAGGCTCTTGCCGGTGGCGCCCAGTGACGGGACCAGGGGCCGTGGGCACAAACTGAGACCCAGGAGGGTCCCTCTGAACATCAGGAAACACGTTTTGAGTGTGCGAGGGTGACTGAGCACTGGCACAGGTTGCCCAGGGAGGTTGTGGAGTCTCCATCCTTGGAGATCTTCCCAATCTGTCTGGGCACAATTGTGGGCAGCTGGCTCTGTGGCCCTGCCTGAGCAGTGGTTGGACCAGTTGACCTCAAAGGTTCCAACCTCAGCCACCCTGAGATTCTGTACCTTACTATCCTACAAACTTTTCAGAAGGCAAACTTGCTGGGATTTAAGCTCATAGTGGAGTAAGCATCCAGCACTGAGAAGGAGATCCCTACATTGCGCAGGATGTATCTTGGGATCTCACCAGTGTCCCTTCAGCTCTACGCTGGTTTTCAGTGAACAAGCACTAGTTACTGCAAACCATGACAGCCCTTTGCCATGTACGAGACGACCCTCCCCCAGGAGCCACTAACGAAGAGACAAATGCTGCTCAGAGGAAAGAAGCCCATTACAGCTTTCCCTAAAGGAGCTTGGAGCATCTCAAAGACTGGTAAGAGAGCCTCCTCAAAAAGCACTGAGACTAGGGAATTGTTATCCCAGTTAGGAGACAGGAAAACTAAACTGATGAGGTTTTAAGCAGAAAACCAGAGACAAACACTAATGAACATGGATGCTTAAGTATTCCAGACATGCAATAGTTCATGGTCCTAGAGAGGCACAGTAATGTTGATGGTGGGTATCTGTCCTCTGCAATTGTGGCAGGTCAGATCGTAGTTTTCTGTATTGCCTTGCTTTTAGGAAAGAAATCTCTCTCCGTATGTTTAAAAACTAAGACAGAGCATAGAAACTCAATGGTCTCACGCTGACAATACAAAAGTAAGAGCCAGGAGATGTAGGCTCCATCCCCAGCTATGCCAGGGGCAGATCAGTGGCACGTCCAAGACCAAGGCACCCAGTGATGTCCAGTCCTTGCCTATCAAGCTGCATGGACAGGCACTCATGGCCGCACTGCCGGCACAGCAAGCAGAGTCACCATCTGGAAGCTGCCCAAGTGCCTTGGAGGGGAAGAGCTACAAATGTGTCCCATTATTTTCCTAATAATAACTTTCTTAATAACTGTCATAATTAGGATGGGTTTAATTTGCCCTCAGCCACTCTTTTCTGCTGGTGCCATGGCTGTCTGATCATGGCAGCATGTGCCAGTTGCTCTTGCAGCTTTTGCAGAATAAACTGCGATGGGTTGGGGAATAAGTTGTGCAGGGAGACAGAAGGGGATGAAAAACTTCTTGGAGCTGTAGCAATGGAGAATGACCAGCTGGAGAGTGTTTCCTAAAGGACATGTCATCAAGGAGTGTCAAGGTGGGACAGGTAATAACTGGGAGAAGGCGAGGTTCTAAGACAGAAGAGCAGTGGGCCATGCCCAAGGGAGATGTCAGGTCAGGGAGGATGAAGATGAAAGACTGACTCTGAGCCTCGACCAGGAGGAAGGTGCTGGGGGTGAAAGGTTTCGCTGCAGGCCAGGCTGATGAGGGATGGTGGGGCGGCAGGAGCTGTCACAAAGGGGAGAGGGAGATGAGACCTCCTTCTGGGGTAATCAAAATGCATCTGCTGAAGCAACACCCCCAGAGCTTGTAAAAACCCCTGAGTAGTATGAGGCAAAACCCCATGGTCTCCTGGTGTGCTTTCCCCTGCGGGATGGGCATTGTAGCTGCAACACAGCACTAGGAAGCAGAAAGCAACCGCCTGAGAGGCACAAGAGAGGGTGGTTCAACTCATTATTCAAAATAATGAATTAGTAATTTAGAAAAAAAAAGAAGTCATATAGGAATGTATTTCTTTAAATATTCCATTTTAGAGTGTCCCCTCTTCTTTTGTCCCAGGCATCGTTTCGTAACATGTACAAAGAAAACATGAGTGCAGTTCACACACCAGCTATGACAAGGACTGGTTGCTTTTGATTGAGGAGTCAGGATGAAGCATGGCCATTATTTAGCATAACAACATCCCGACCTAGCACGATGCCTTTCAGAGAGCAAGCAAACGGTACGTGGGGAGGAGAAACAAGGTTTAAAAAAAACACCAAAAAAACCCAAACCAAAACAAAAAAAACCATGAAAAATTAAGCCCAGCTTTGGGGCTCAGCCCTTTCTGCAGGACCGAAACGAAGTCCCAGCTCCAAGCCACGACCAAGCTGGGGAGAGGGAGCATCCTACTTAAAACAAAGGTGTCGGAGGGGATCATTCGCATGACAGCCTTAAAATCTCATTACAGAGGCTAAGCTCCAATTAAAAAGCATGCGTTCGGTCATGCAGCTTAATCGCTGGTTGTGCTTACCCTGAAATCCGCCTGGGACACCTGTAGGGTGCGGGGATCAGCCAGCCCGTCCCACGGAGCAGCCCCTGAGCTAAGAAAGTGCCGTGGATCTGTAAAATCACCAATTTACCTGCAGTAATTCTGCACCGCTGCTCAGTTCAGCCCTGTTGCCACAGTAACACTTCTGGTGTAGCCGAGATCACTGATTATGAAACTAGAAAAAAAATCAGAGGCTGCTAATTAGGATATACTCCAGTTCTCAAAAAGCTCCATATTAATGACATTATGATTGCAAGCGCAGGGAAAATAAAGACGCCAGAAAGCATCGCCTCGGTCAGCACCGTCCACTGCCGCCAGCTGCTGCTCGGGTTTTTTTATATATGGGTCTTCAAATAGAGCTTGCAAATTCCCTGTAAATTCAGCTTGTTTTCCTTCTCTCTGAATGAATGTGCAAGACCCGGTGGAACAGTCTTTACTCTTTACATATATTTGCATGTATTAGACTGGAAAAAAAGGGTCAAGCGTGATGTACAAATGGTAATAGCCAGAGTGGGACCAAGGCTGCATCCCCTGCATCTTGCATTAACTGTGTTTCTGTTGCAGTTTGCCAGAGAAAAAAACCAAATCACACGTGGGGAACCAGCGCTGAAAGCGTTTTCCTTTCTTGGCTTTTATTCGAATGCCAGAAGCATTTGGAGGCATGTCTTCTGCTGAAGGCTTCAAGCTGAAAAGTCTGACTGGGAGCAGTTGTGCTGCCAGACACAAGTGTTTTTCAACACAATCTACAAATAAGATACTGGAGCTTATTTCCAGGTGAGAGGAAAATGGCCTGACTGGTATTTCTGGAGCTGCAAATCCAGAGCCATGGTGTTTTAAAAAGTCAGCTCATCAAAACACCTTAGTTTTTCCATTCTCATTGGATGATGAATCTCCAAGAGGATGAAATGGTGCTAAACAAGTGGGGCCAAGGACCAAAACTGAGATAATAGCCTATAATATTCATTAATGCAATGGCAGATTCTGCATTTTTCCATCATCCAGGGCTGCCACAAGACACAGAACCCAGCAGCCTGACTTCAGCCAGATCCACCGATAAGAACCGGGAGCCATCACCTCTGAAAGAGATGCAAAGGCTGAAAAACAAATTGCTGGTGAAAGTTGTTCCTTGAGCTCAGGCACAGCTTCTGGTTTGTCCTGGGGAAGGGCAGGAGCCAAGCAGTGCCAGCATGTTCCAGTCCCAGACTATCAGGCTGTGGTGCCCTGACCCAGACACGCAGCAAAGCTTCTGGGCTGTGACTTTATACCCCTCTTTGTCAGCATAAGGGATTTCAGAAGCTTGAGCTAAAATTTTGGTCCAAGAAAGAGAGAGAAAAGTTCTCCCCTGCTAGCAGTAAGAAAGCTTTAGGCAAGTAAAATGTAAAAGTCCAAAGTGGGAAACAGAATCATCAGCTGAAGGTGACCTAGAGACTTCAGCTACCACCTGGCTGGCACCAAGGATGCCGGTTTTGTAAGATTCTTTTGCCCAGCCAAAGGCTATCATGGAAACAAGCTGCATCTTATTTGTAAAGCAGTGGGAACGGCTGCTGAAGCTCTCATTCAGGTTGCAGGTGAAATTTGGATCAAAATGCAACACTGCGAGCTCCAATGCAGTTGCTGGAGATATTAAAAGCTGGAGCAATTGTAGATCATATGGGACCCACCAGAAAATAAGAAGAGAAACAATCACTCTTTGGTCATCCCAATTTATAGAAAGCATTCCAGTCCCTAGTTCTTAAATGAATAGAAATAACCTGAGGAAAAAAAAAAAATATAAATATATGAAAAGCCTCTGAATGCTGCAGGGCTGTGCCCTCCCTGTAGCACAGGCAACAGGAACTTCACATCCACAGCAAGAGCTGATGGCACCCACCAGCAAAGGACAGTCCAAAAGCACGGAAGGGCTTTCCAGAAGGCAATGCTACCCCCACCACTGGATGGAGCTTCTAGCAATTACCCTCCCATAGCCTAATTACACCTGGTTCAGACAGTGCAGGGAATTAATGCTGGCAATTAAGCTGATGACTCATGTAAGGGCTTTTCCCGAGGCTGCCTCAGGATTGGTGCTGCACAGCTGTCGATAACTCTTTCCTCATGAAGGGTGAAAAGCAAAGTGCTGCACTTGAAGAACTGGGAAAACGTTTTTCCCCCCAACTTTGAGGCAGGAAAATTAAGATTACTTATTTTCTTTAGCAGTATCACTTAAAGCCTTGAAAGGACAGTCCCTCAGCTATCGACTGCATGAACCAGTCTCTCCTCCCGCTCACCAGTAGTACTGGGGATATGTTAGGTGTAGTGTTAATTACCTACAAATGTGATTTATTAGCTGGAAACAATGCAAAGGGCTGATCTCATATGCTAAGACATCCTTTAAACACAACGTAAGAGCAACAGACCAAGCACGACGGCATCCCAGTCCCGAGCAGACAGGGATTACCACATTACAAATAACAAATTAATAAAACAAGCGGAATTCAGCTGCTGTTGATGGTTTAGTTGGAGGCATTATTTCTAACCTTTTAATAGGCTTATTTACAGGAATTAGTCCTTTAATGCTGTGTGCTCATGTATATAGTACTGTATAAGCCAGTTCAATGCGACCACAGAGAGAACATCTGCTTTTGTGAGCAATTAGGGAAATTATTGCCAATTACAGGGACTGCAGGTAAGAGCAGCTGGGGAGAGAGGCTGTCTACGAGGAGGGATGGGAAGCTTTTCAAGATGCTGATGTGAACAGGAAGTTCACTGGCAACAGAAATATCCCGGCAGAAAGGAGCCTGTGCCCAGAGAGCAGCCAAAACATCGGCAGCAAGAAAAGGATTTCAGAGCCAGCAGAGTTTGGGGGCAATCCCCATTATCATTTACGCTGTTGGCATTTTGGGCAGATCAGTCTCCCAAACATTTCTCCTCATCAGCCCACGCTCCTGAAAAAGGACCAAACTCTGTTTGGCTTCAGTGGCTCTGCTTCCACTTTCCATCTTTTTTTCCCATCTATTTTCCATCTATTTTTTCCATCCATCTTTTTTTCATCTATTTTCCTTTCCATCTCCCATGCCCAAGAGGGGTGTCCTTGTTCAAGAAGCGATGCTGTAGACACAGGTTTTAGAGCCACACTAACAGGCTGGGAATCTTCTATCACTGCTGCTGCTATAAAATTATTATATATACATTTATATATATTTTTTACATATATAGATATAAACCCAATATCATAAATCTATTTTTTATATATATATTGCTGTAAAACTATCATAAACCTACTGTCTTTGCTATAAACCTATTTCTTGCTGACACAAGATTATGTGAACTGAAACAATCCTAGTCTTAAACAACAGGGTGGCCATAAGCTCCTGCAGCCCCTGCAGATACCAACACAAAACCTAATGCCCAGTAGTTCTGAAAAAAAATATAAAAAACTTAAAATGCCTTTTCTTATCCTTAAAGTAATTAAACAACAGCCTGGGACGACTAACCTTTAGCCCTCCCATGTTACAATTAATTCTCTATTTTAATCTCCCAACAAAAGGCTGAACTCAACTGTATTATTGTCAGCAAGGGCTTTTATCATCAGCCTTCAGAACGGTCAAGGCATGGGAGAGAACAATGACTCTCACAGGACAATAAATACAATCTAAACAAAAATACCCTGTTGCTAAGGTTTAAATCAGACTTTTTTGGGGGCGCAGCCGGGTAGCTGGGAATCCCGGTGCCACCCTATACAAAAAAATATGGGAGAGGATTAGGACTTGGACAGAGGAAAATAACCTGACACGCAGCCTTGTTGTGTTTTTCCCTCCAGGATGGCATTTAAAATATGAGTATCACATAGCGGACCTTAAACGAAAGCCGACGGCTGGAGTATGCTGCTCTTTGCAGCAGGCGATGCTCTACCTAAGCCCACACACTGCTCCAACCTCTGTGGTCCTGAGCTTCATGTCTTGCTCCAGCAAGGGCAGGGGGTGAACCATGACCGAACAGAGTCAAGGTAATAGTGCAATTCAGTTTTTATGACCCATTCTGTTCTTTTGCCAATAAACAAGGTCTCCCTGAGCAAGCATTAAATATTACCTTGTGTCACTTAGATTTCAGTGATATTCAAATAAACATTAAAAGGCTCTGACAGAGCTCAAATCCCCCTGTATTAGGCACATAGGCCAAACAGCTACCAAAATTCTGCTAATTTAAATTAATTTCAAACCCATCCAGAATGACGGAGCACTCAGGTTAAATATTTTCATTTCAATAGCAATGCAGTGGATAGCAACCGAGACATCACCATCTTTGAAAGTCTTTGCTGTCCCAGCATTTTCAAAAGGCTTTGAAAAGCAGCTTTCCTACAAAAACACCCATTTCCATCACGCCCTCGCTAGGAGCATAATACACAGAAGGCTCCTCAGTATTGCTGTTAAATAAGAGAGCCCCCTAACCAGGCATTAAATGGTACAGGAGCTCACACACAACAACAGAGAGTGCTTTCTGTAGCAGTTTGTCACTGCACAAATACAAGACAAAGTCTGTTGCTGAAGACCAAGACTGCATTGGTGGCACAGTGGTCCAGCCTAATAAACTCATCTCTTTTTCATAGCATCATGGCATCATTTGGGTTGGAAGGAACCTTAAAGACCATCTAGTTCCACCACCCTGCCACAGGCAGGGACACCTTCCACTAGACCAGGTTGCTCCAAGCCCTGTTCAACCTGGCCTTGGACACTGCCAGGGATGGGGCATCTACAGCTGCTCTGGGCAGCCTGTGCCAGTGCCTTACTGCTCTCATCATAAAAAAATTCTTTCTTATGCCCAGCCTTTCGGTCTAAAACCATTGCGCCTTGTCCTGTCACTACAGACCCTGGTAAATAGCCTTGCTGTGTCTTTCTTAGAAGTCCCCTTTAAGTAGTGGGAGGCTGCTCTAAGGTCCCCCTGGAGCCCTCTCTTCTCCAGGCTGAACCCCCCCAACTGTCCCAGCCTGTCCCCACAGCAGAGCTGCTCCAGCCTCTGACCATCCCCGTGGTCCCCTCTGGCCCCGCTCCAACAGCTCCACGTCTCTCCTGTGCTGAGGACCCCCGAGCTGGAGGCAGCGCTGCAGGGGGGTCTCACCAGAGCAGGGCAGAGGGGCAGAGCCCCCTCCCTTGATGGTTGGCTTTCTGGGCTGCGAGCACACATTGCTGGGTCATTTTTTGCCCACCAGTACCTTCAAGTCCTTCTCTGCAAGGCTGCTCGCAATCCCTTCATCCCCCAGTCTGCACTGATACTGGGCATTGCCTCAAACCAGTTGCAGGGCCTTGCACTTGGCCTTGTCAAGTCTGATAAGGTTCACAAGCGCCCACTTCTCAAGCCTGTCAAGGTCCCTCAGGACGGCACCCCTTCCTTCCCGTGAGTCACCTGTACCACTCAGCTTGGTGTCATCAATTTTGGCTCCATGAAATGCAGCCTGCTGAAGAGCAGGGTCCAACCTGGCCCAGGTTCCCTCTGTTCCCCTTAGTTCAAACCAAATCCAGTCCAATCAAGTCCAATCCTTCATGACACACATCCATCTTCAATCTGTGCCCTGCCTGAAATCAGATGCTGAGCATTTCTAGGTGATTTATCTCTGGGTCTGGTTTATCTCAAGCGAGTGCTGTTGCGCCCCAAGCCATCCGGTGCTTGTATAGCTGTGGGGTGCGAGAAGAAAGAGGGATGCTCAGCTGAAGACCCCCCTGCAATGTTGCCGTAACAAAATGCAGGGATGTACCAAACAGGAGGGAGAAAAGTAGATGTCATTTTGGGAAGTGCACAAGGGTTGAAAACAGAGTCCTACAGATGGAAAAAGGGCAACATCTAACACGTACACAAAGCAAGAGGGATGTTATGAGTAGTCAGTTGAGTACAGGGTTATTTGTGTTCATTTCTGCCTTAATACCTTCTTGTTAGGGCACTGTTCTCAAAAGCACTATCTCCAAATAATTTCATAATCTAGACATCAATTCCAGAAGTGCCTTAATGTAAACATGAGCCCCATGACAGAGTGCTTGCACTGGGTCTCCAACCAACCTCTGTTCCTCTCTTCCCACAGCTTTACAGGCATCCTACAGGTTCTGGGTGCGATTTAGCTGGCTTTAAAAAACAAGTCTCCAGATGTTATGGGATCTCTTTTTATCCTCTTTATATTCCTGGTGCTCCAATGCTTGTATACTTACAAGGGTGGATGCTGACTCGTCTCCATCTCTGACTCTGGCATAGAGCACGAGCTATAGGAAAGGCAGATTTGGAGGCTTTGGAAAATGTGGTGGCAACTTCATTCTCAATTAATTATCCCAAGAGCAACACAAGAAAGGGTTTAGCTGTAAGTGCCTGCCAGTTGCTTTGCTGAAGGAAAACCTCCGTATCTCAGCCACCACTTTGCAGAGGCTGCCAGCATGCTCATGAGTGCCATTTTGACCGCCTCCCAGCTCTAACATTGGCAGCAAAGACAACGGGCACAGCTCAGCCTCTAAAGCAGATTTTGCACCATTTGAAAAGACATGCTCCAGAAAGGGAGAGAGCAGGCAAAAGCAGGGCAGCCCTTGCTCTTTCCAGGTGGCCTTTCTTAGCAGCAGAAGGGCATTTCAGGTGTGGGGTGCTCTTAAAGCAGCTGGACGAACCAGTTATAAATGGCAGGATGCTGAGATACTTATTAAGAGTCAAGCAAGGAACACCAGCAGTGGGGTGACTTGTAATCCTTGCTGGTGTGGACTGGAATTAAAATTAATGAGTTAGAAATAAATGGCTAGCCATCCCAATTTGCACCCCAACACATCTCTGACTATGAGATGTATGTATAGACAGAATTAATCCAATACCGTCTTCGTCCTGACCTATTTGGGCATGGCGATAAGACCCACAAAAAACATCTCACAAGATCCGACACAGTGCCACTGCCCCTGACTGGTTTACATCCCCACCACTGCTTCTCCCCCTGCCCCAGACGACACTTCAAGGGACCCAAGAAGCAGTAACATCTCTGAAAGCTGCTTTACTACAAAGGGAAAGACCCCTTCACCTGGAGGGAAGGGAAGGAAAGTTTCAGGTGACCCGGTTCAAAGATGCAGCTATTGCTGAGCAGCTTTTACTCCTCTCATCCCAGATTAGCTCCTCTAAACTCACCAGTGGCAAAGCTGTTTCACTTGCTGGAAAGATGCCATGTTTGTGTGTCAGATTAAACGTCTGTGCTTTTAAGCCCTGGATTTTCAGATCAGATCTGCGTGTTTGGAGGGGTGAAAAACAACACAAACTGTCTGTTAGGGGAGTTTCATTGAACAGACACCATTATTTCTTCTTCCCCATCCCCCATATCACCCCTCCTCCCTCTACAGCCAAAGTGATTCAACAGATTTCAGGAAAATGCAGAGAAAAAAACATATTATACATTTTCTGTGGTCAGTGTTTTCCTATTAAGTCAGAGAGGAGCTACCAGAAACACAGTGTGCAGTTGGCATCTCCCCTTCCTGGCTCACCACTGCAGGGAACTAACCGACTTGGGATCTCAGGTTTGAGGACCAGGTGGATGGTCTCACCTGCAAGCATCTTTCTGGGACAGGTACCCGTGCAGCCAGCCCTGGGATCAACTGTCATCCTCAAACTGCATCAGACATGGTGCCAAAGGCACTCAAACCCAACTGGACCTCTACTGCCAAGCAAGGATGCTCTCAGCCTTGGCGAGCTGGTTTCCTCATTGGGAAGGTCAGCAGAAAGTCTGAAGACAGAAAGGTCATCTCCAGCAACAACCCCAAAGGCTTTAGTTGCGCCAGTAAGGTGGGGAGCAAACAGATGGAACCATTCAACAAAATATGGCTTGAGGGTCTAAGATAATTTTATTTCATAGAATCATTTAGGTTGGAAAAGACCTTTATGATCATCAAGTCCAACTGTTAACTCAGCACTGCCAAGGCCACCACTAAACCATGTCCCTAAGCCCTACATCTGTGTGTTTTTTAAACAGTTCTAGGGATGGTGATTCCACCATGTCTCTGGGCAGCTTTTCACGCTATGAAAGCTATATTTCTCAAGCTGTGGCTCAATAGTTTTATCTCAGCAGCAGAAAACTCTCTGAGAAAGTAGAAAAGAAATCCCAAAGCCATAAATGTCTTCGTGGTGTTCACTGCTCTGTTGGCATTGTATGAAAAGAAGGGAACATTTCAGCATCTGATTTACTCCATCACATCACAGCATTGCACAGCTGCTCCTTCAGTAGGTCCAGGCATGAAGGTGGAACCAGCTCAGTGGTGAAGGAGGAGCGACTCATGGGGACCTCCCATCAGGGTGTGCCCATCCCTGACGCCACAGCCAGGACAGCCCACCATCTCCCTGTCACACATCATGCAGAGGCAGATGTGGCCTTCCTTCCACCATGCCAAAATACACAAGGTTTTCCTCAGCAAACCTCTGTGTGTATGAGCCTTCCCACGTTATTTCTGCTGTCCTACAGAGCCCCCCTTCCCATCCATCGTCCTTCTTCAGCTGCAGATCTCTGTATGAGAGAAGCAGCAGCCATAAAGTAACAAAAAGCGATGATTCACCAACAAAGGGATGCGCTGGTCCTTCTCCCTCCCACGTTCACGGCACCATGCAATGGGACTACTCTGTATGTATCAGCTCTTTGGGGCAGGGACCATAATTCTGCTCAGCACATGCTCCAGTAGTTTTCGATGCAGGACCTGGCTCTGTGGGACCTCTACGTGGTATCACAAATAAAAGATGAATCACACTTTATGAATGCAGCGTACCCCGCCTCTGTCAAAATGATAATGTTTTAGGTATGAAAATTAGTCTGAAACTGGGAAAGGATGCTGGCTTATCCTGTGAAAATTGTAGGTGGAAACTGCACGTGGTCTTCCATCCCTGCTCTTACAGGGTACTTCAAAGGAGACCCCACTGTAAAGAGATAACAGGATCCATCCAGTTTGGATTCTGGGGCTCTATCGGTCTACACAAGCTCCACGTCAGCCCTTTCACCACCCTCCCAGCTCCCCATCAGCCCTCGCTGCCGTAGCAGACTTGCTACAGGTGCTGACACTTGTCCCCACCCTCTTTCTGAAGACAAGAGTTAAGTCTTTCTTTTTTGGCAGCCAGGTCTAATGCATCTCAGATGATCAGTACAACCACTAGGAATACGGTCTGCGCTTCTGGTCTGATTGCCCACCAAAGGGGCACCCAATGTCCCACCATCCTCTCACGTGCCTCAGCATCTTTGCTCTCTCTCTTCTCATCTAGTTTTCCTGCTTAGGTCTCATTGTGGTGGTGGGGACATTTTAATGTAGACAGAACCCACAGAATCAGTCTCCATCCCTGGAGATCTTTAAAAGCCATCTGGACATGGTCCTGGGCAACTGGCTCTGGGTGGCCCTGCTTGAGCAGGGGGTTGGACCAGATGTCCCTTCCCACTCAACCACTCTGGGGTTCTGTGAATTTGCATCACAAAACCTTCATATGGCTCTTCTAGCATATCACCTCCCCAAAATGACTCTCACTGGCTTCAACGACAAACAGTAGAAGTCAGCTCTGAGGCTGCTGGTGAGCTTAGGCATCATTTCCAGCTGTTTTGGATCTCTTCAAATGGTCAGTGCTCTACAATCCATGTAGAGAAGGGAAGCCAAATCATCACTATCCTCCTTTACATATGGCACACACAGCTACAAAAACACTAACTAGCTTGTCAAGAGGTTCTGCTAGCTCTATCTACCCAACAAAGGCATCCACCAAGGAGTGATCCCCAGCCCCTCGAAACAAGCCCACTGCTCAGGATCAGCCCATCTGGAGCAGGCTCTGCCCCTGCTGCCCAGCACTGTGCCTGGCTTGTCCCCGAGTCCCAAAACATTCTCATGGCCCAACAGCATCTTCCTGTGGGGCATTTTTTGCTTTTCCATTTCAAAAGCCCTGAGATATTACAAGAACTGTGATGCAGCACACCAAAATTGGGGGTTTAACAGCTTGGCAGGTAAAACCATGAGTCACACAAGCACAGGAGCACATGGGGCCATTTAATTGCCCAAGCTCTGCAGTAACCAGAGGACTTGGTGGGGCATCAGAAGGGAAATCCGGTGCCTCTTGTTCACACCAAGTCAGTCCCTGATGCAAAGTATTCCCCAAGCTATATCTATGGTATGAGGATCTGCTTGCTTGCCATGATGGGGAGCTGGGGAGTCAGGGAGCCAGCCTGGAAACAGGCAACAAGGGCAGCCAAGGACAGCAAGGTGTCCTGAGTCCCAGTCTTTGGGCTTTACCATCATCTACATCCTTGCTGCAGAGAAGCTTTGGTTTCAGGGAGCCAACTATTGTTTCCAGCATGCAAGAATAATGGCACCACTATTATTTTGTGTCTTGCTGTGCACCCACCTTCCGTCTCCCAGACCAAAGGAGTTGCCATTCAGTGTCTTTCCACTCATTTTATATAGGAAAGCAGCACAAGGATCAAAGGAGGCTCCTGGGCAGGAGCGGCAAGTGTCTGATGTGAAAGGGCAGTAACTGGAGAGGTGGCATCAAGAAGACATGTTAACAGGTACAGGAGCTCAGTAAATCAAGGGGTCACTCCTTACTGCTGCAGCCTCTGGCCATGTAACCTGAGTACCAGTGCAGAAGATGCCGAGAAGCAGAGGAAGGAGAGAAAAAAAGACCTATGCTTGAATTAATGAGAGAACTAGGTGACAAAATAAATGGATGAACTCCTTCTTCTGCTCCTACTTAGTGTTGTTGCACTTGGTCATCCTCAAATGACCCTCATGTTTTACTGGAAGAGGAAAATTTGATTTAAAGTCCTACCCTGGAAGTCCTTTGGTTGCACTAGATGAAAGAAGCTCTACTCAGGAAGCGAAGCAACCACAACGAGGAGCTAAGTCCCTGCTGAGCCAAGCCCCAGCATTCCTGCAAAGTGGACTAACAGAAGTGGCCTTTTTTCCTTCCTTTTCCTCATCAAGACTGCAAAATGAAAAGCATCTCTGGCATTTGGCTATCCCATGCCCACGAGCAATGCCTGTGGTTTGTGTGGAAGAAGAGCTAAAGGTTTCCCAATGCAACTTTGTAACCTCCCCACACGTCTATCTATCTCCTGTGTGGTTTCTGAAGCAAAATCCACAGTAAGGCAAACAGAAGTGTATTATTTATTTTTTTTTAATGGATCCTTTGTGCTGCTCTGATCCTAAGTGCTCTTCAGCAGCTCCGGGAGGACAGGTCCCAGCCTGCTGCCTGCTCGTATACCGAGGGAGAGAAGAATGCTCCCACGGTTTTGCATCGCTTGCTCGCGGATGTTCAAAGCTGTCTATTAACCTCGGGCTGTATCATCCCAGCTGTTTTCAAGCAGGACTCCTCATGTAATCATGATGGCCTCGAGTCGGTTAAAGGCAGGGCCCAGGCTATATTTACCTTGGCACCTGATTGTCAACGCTCTGCCTTCCAGAGTCCTCCTATTTCCTCCTCGAGTAATGAGTAGCCTGTCAGTGGGGTGAGGAGGAATGAGGAACTTCACCCCATTATTGCTGTGTCTTTTACCACCGTTGCCAAACCCTTGAGCACAACCAACAGCTGTAGTTTGTTGCAGTATTGGAAAATACAGAAGTTATCAAAGAAAACTGAGATCCTTCTTTTTGGATGTCACAGGGATTAAGCTGCTTCCAAAGATGAGACCTAAGGCCCCCCAGAAGTGCTGTTGCCAATACATAGCCCCACTATAGGTTTACAATACATGCCAAACAAGCCCAGTATATCCAAATAATGTTCAGAAAGGTGAAACACCTGCGGTATATTATTTCAGAAGTTCCTGTTGGGGGAAAAAAAGACATCACTCCTTGCTGCTGCTGAAGAAAGTGTTAATCCCAGGCTCCGTGAACTTTCCCATCCCAAATGTAGCACACCGAAACACACTGCTGGCACAAGCAGTTGTCCAACTGACCCAGTTTTTTTTACAAACTGGGTGAATAGGGACAAAACCATCTTACTTTCTTCGAGAGAAAAATAATTCACATTAAGCAAGGTATGATTCTGGCATCGCTTTCCACACTGTACGCCACGCCGTCCTCTCCTGACCTATTTACGGAAGTGCTGCAGCAAGTGTTGCTGCGGGGGGGATGGCGTTATCCGCTGTGTAAAAGCCTAAAATTACACTGCCCTACAAAGAGCTGGGATAAATTGACCCCTCTAAGCAAACGGGTTGCCAAGCTTTTATCTTCTCTTCATTGTTAACTTACACTGAAGCGGAATAATTAGACGATACGGGGCTATACAAGGCACTATTGGAAAGCCCTGCCTTAGCAACTCAGTTGTATCTGTAATGCCCACGTTGGCTATTATATATAGCTACTGATTTGGAATGCTGCTTTTAATTTCACACTCATTCAGTATAGGTACATTTATGATTTCTGTCCAATTACCGCTTCCTAATATTATGGCAAAGGGAATGAGTTGTGAATTTTGGATTAGGAAGGCAATGCGACTTTAAAAAAGACTGGGGGGTAATTGCTCCGGCTGCGTTTTCCTGCACTTCATCCAGTCTAGACATAAAAATCTCAGGACACCGATGATTTCCGTTTCTCTGCAGCGGCTCTGCCATGGTATTAAAAAAGTACAATGCAGGGAATAATAAGCATCAAGACCTGTCTAAAATTAGTGGTTTACAAAACAATCTAAGTTTATAATATCCTGAGTACAATAAAAGCAAAGAGCAACTGGGCCATTTATTTAAAAATTGCAGGATAAAAGGAAACCCTGATCAAAACCATTATCAGGAAAAAAATAATCTATCTTTATTGTGGTGCAGTTTTGATACTAACTGACTTAGCTTTCATGAAATTACCATTATGCTGCTAAGAATTAGCTAAATTGAGGCAAGACACCAAAATCACACTGCCCTGTGCAAGCGATCAATGTGCAGCCCACAACTGCTTCATTATTTTCTGCCAAGTTTTAAATTCCGGTATATTTGCCAATGTTTTTCTCTTTGTACACCTCAGTTCCTCACACAGGAGGGCAGAAAATGGATGGTTGATTTCCACGTGATCTTTAGTTATATTCATATTTTGGGTCTCAAGTGGTAGCAAAGCTGCACCTCCCAGACTGTAAGTGAACAGGTAATTTAAGAGGAAAACACCAAAGTTGCATTTCCATTGGTGTTGCTATTATGTTTAATATAAATCTTAAACAAGGAACAAAATTCGATACAACAGTAGTCCCAGAAAAATACTCCTCCTTCTGCCAGGGACTATAAAAATGTCCTCTAAAATACTGGGGGAAATTAATATTTACAAATCACTGCCAAGAGGAGTGATGCAGAACTGCCAGGGGATCAGAGATTATGCAGTATCCAACTTCAATTGTCCCTCACCACTGGGAGAATTCTGAAGGAATTAAAGTTGTCAGGGAGATAAAATAGCTGTCAAGGAGAACAAACTTTTTCCCTGAAAAGCCATCTCCTCTTCCAAGGGGAAAACCAGATCCATCAGCAACCTGACCTTGCATTTGTGTAAGGTGATGGACGTGTTCTGAGCCCATCCTGCTCACAAGCAGGGATCCAGAGGAGGTCTCTGCAGGCTTTTGCTTAGGAGAGGACACCAGAGATGGACACGCCCACTCTCTGTGGTTCAATTTCTCGCTCTTGAAACAAAAGAATATAAGCCCTATAGCACAGAACCAAATAAAGATGGACATCAGAGTTCGCATCGCCTCAAAAACAGACACATGCAAACTGGGTTTGCATGCACCTATGTGTCAAGAACAAATATAACCATGAAGCCAGCACCGGCAGAGAGCTACTCATACTCTTCAGAGATGCAATGAGTAATCTTCCTTCTGCTGGGGATAAAATACAAGGTTTCCTTGTACAGGCTTTCCACATGAGCCCTGCTGGGCTTTGGCTGAATGCCCAAACCCAGCATCCTACTTCTTGACCATACCGTAGACCCACGCTGAAGTTGCTCCTTTATCCAATGCTCTACAGTCCTCATCCTTCCTGCTCCAGCTATCCCTTTCCCAAGAACAACCTTCACATTTAGCACTAAACCAAACTTTAATCCACCTTCTTCCTACATGTTGTGCATAGTCCACTCTCCCGTCCTTTCCCCCTTCCCAGGCCCTACAACCATTTCATCACGTCGTTTCCAGCTTGGCTGCAAAGCCACACTTCCTAGGTAAGAAATTATTCTCAGATCTCTCCATTCCTCCTTGGAATTTCATACCAAGTCATATAGCCTTGCTTTTCTTCCCATCAACATTAACAGCAGCCACCTTGGTAGATAAATAAGGCTAGTGGTAGACCACTTGCAACCTTAGAGCCATGATTCAGCCCCAACACATCAAGAGCTATTAGCCACAAAAATTAGCATTTCAAGCAGGTCAAATCCTACCATGCTTCAAAAGGTTTTCTCAACACCAACCTGTATGATGACCAAGGTTAGAAGAGAGGGGAAATAAAACATTCATGGCCAGCTATGTTCTGCCCCCATTTCTTACCTGTTCTCAGAGCTCTGTACCATGGAGCGAATAGGAAACACAATTTCTTGTGTGTGAAAGCAAAGAAAAAACTATTAAAACCTCAGTGAAACAGAATCCAGTTATTAAGCTCCAGAGCTGACACCCTACTGACACAAGAGTTTTGGGAGATGCCTCAACTGCAGCTTCAGGAAAGCTGAAGAACAATCATTGCTAAGATGGTTACACCCTTCTTCCTCTAGTAATAGAGCAGGGACTAAAAAGTCCTTTTTAATTTAAAATGTTTTGGAGTAGCAGAATCACAGCCCAGAAAAACATTAACCCTCTAACAAATGACAAATCCCTAATACCACCAGACTCCTCACCAGTCCACCTCCCTTCCCCACCTCTCAGCAGAAGGAAATGAAAACCATATGAACTGGACAGGGAAGAGATCGATTAGATCATCTTGTCCTACCCAGCATGCAGCAAAAGACTGTTCCCTATAAGAAACTTCCTAAATTACTCCATCCAGTCTCACTTGCAAAAGTCCAAAGCAATGGAGTTTCCACCTCTTCTCTTGGGATATTATTTCTCCCCGCAGCCCAAAACATCTCACTGCCAGGAAGCCTTTCCTATCAAGACTTTCCTTTTGAAAATTCCTTCATTTCAATTTGCAGTCCCCCTCTCTCCCCTGCACATATGCATTTATTAACTACATTAATTAAATAGATTAATACCAAACAAGAATTAAAATTTCAGAATAAATTAGTTTATTTTCCTTTTATCCTCTACGAAAAAGCCCAACATGTCAAAGTAAGTCTGAGTCTCTCCAAAATCTTCCACTTTTAAATTGGTCCCAGTGCTCATAATTACACCTCCTCTCCATCCATGCAAGTCACTTTGCTTTTCTCCCCTTCCTTCCTCACTTTTTTGGGGGAGGAGGGAAGGAAGGCAGAGGATAAAATGAGAAAGGGAGGGAGAAGGGGAGAGAGGAGAGGGACCCATCCCATCAGACCAGTCTAATTGCTTGCAACACTCTCCAGGCGTATGAAAATGCAGGTTACGATACCAGCTTTGCCTGATGAATATTCCTAACCCCATTTCAGATGCAGAATCAGCATTTATCCAACGACTGGCTTTCCTGCAGCAGGCAACAGCATCCATTTCACATAAATACTAAGGAAGAGAGAGGCTGACTTCCGGCCAAATTGCAGGCAGCAGCTTGGAAGAAGAATGACCAAGGTCTGAAATGCTGCTCAAAAAACCCCCCTAGCTTTTCACAAAAATCAGAACAGCTGCAAGAGGCAAGCACACCCCCAAATATCCATCAGGCTGGTGGTTACAGCATATACTGGTAAAGGGCATCACAAACGCAGCAGCTTCGACTGAAAACATCCTAAAGAAAGCCTTGATTGGAAAACTCAGCTCCGATCTGCCAGTGCCTTTCCCTAGCAATTTGCAATATAGAATTTTATGCCCAGATCTGCCTGTCTGATGGCCTGCTGTTGGTAACAGCCATTCTAATTTACTAAAACAAGATGGCTATCTTACGGCTTAATCATAATGGAAATTCTCACACTTTAACAAATAATTACCCATTCGATCTAAGAGCCCTCCTGCTTAGATCAGAGGGTCCTGATCTGAGTTGTCCAACCAACACAAAAGGAAAGTAAATGACAACACTCAACACTTCCTCAGCCTACGCTCTTCGTTATCAACTTCAACATAAATGCATGTTCTCCATTTCCAGGTAAGTCTGGAAAGCATATAAAAAAAGACATTACAGGGAAAGGTGATGGCAAATGGTTGGAATTGTCCTCTTGGGTTTACCTACACGACTTGACTTGGTTTGATGGGCTAACATTTGGATGTTAACGGGCAATGGCCTCTCTTTTGGAGGTCATGCATTCAGCCTGTCCATATTACAAGCTAATTAAAGGCTATTCCCATCACATGAGTGTTCCTGCTGCCTCCATTGTCATTGCAGCTGGTGTCCAGATCAGTTCAACTTCAAGTTTCAAAAGTCTACGCTCGTGTTCGGGAGGTTTGGTGGCTGGCTATCTTAATTCCTTCTTGTTCAAAACATTAAAGCATATGTGTAAGTCCTTTTTGTGTTCCACCAAATAAAAATGTCTTGCTATACAAGGGTCTGAAAGCCAAAGGGAATGTTTTTGGTGAGAGGGCTGCTCCAGGTAGGAATCCTCATCCAGAGGGATGGGCGGGATACTTGCACTGCAGAGGGACTATCTGCTTGCATTAGCAGTGAAGTTTATTTCCCATCCTTGTACAGCACGGTCTAACATTTAAACATACTCAACTGACTTCAGTGTGTCCACATCTCCTGTGCCCTTTATTTTTCTGACAGCTTCTCCTGGATAGGAAGTATGGGAACATCAAATTGCAGCGACCGAGCAAAGAGCCAGGAATCACTGCAGTCACTGGCCTGAGGCCAACTTTGGGTTTTTTGCTTAAAATGCAACTTATAGAGGGATATATGAAAAAATATGTATTCTAAATGCTCTAACAGTTATTAGAGATCTAAAAGAAAGCAGTCTTGGAAATAGGAAATGCATATCCGAAGGGAAAGCTGGAGCACAAGCAGGCAGCCTGCCCTTCCTTCGCTGCATGTCTCCCTTTCTTGGCTGCAAGGAGTAGCAAGGAAGTGATTATAAAGCATTTATTTGCAAAATCACAGCCAATAAATCCAATAGTAACAATACCCTCCCTCGCATTGCTTGTACTTTGGTGGGGGGGGAATGAAGGAAAGGCATAGGTCCAACAGGCAGGCAGGTGCATGGCAGCAGCAATCCTTTCTGAAGCTTTCCATGAAACGTTCAAGCTCATAAGGTGCAATATTCATCCTGGCTGTCCCCTAGCTCTGCACACACCGTTTTGAAGTCCTATGAAATAAAAAGCCCTAGAAAGGCTATGAAGATTGTGATATAAAAACCTCTGAAAAGGCTAAAAAAAAGACTGGGCTGTCGAGTGAGGAAGTGAGTAAGGGAGAGCATTAGATAAAATAAAATGGTACAGAAAAAGCCATCTAAATTCTCCTCCCCTTTCCTGAATATAAATACCATCACAAGAAAACCATAGGAAGCGAATCTGACTGCTTTGAAAATCACTGAGGTCAAAACCATGACAGAAGAAAGGAAAAAGGATTAAACAAAGGAATGATATAATCTACAGAGCTATAATTCAAAACCTTCGAGGTATAAATAGCTACACTACAGGGCTCGAGTCAACCACTAATTTACAGCACAATCAGGAAGGGGGAGGCAGATACCCATCCCCACAAGCAGATTAATCTTTAATTGCTCATTTCTGCATTTCTGACACCTTTCTTTGAAGTACCAAAGCTGGTACCATCTCACAAAGGCACTGGTGAGCCTGAAAATTGCAGAAATGGGCCTTGCTGCTGCTTGTTTGGGGCTGTGATGGCCCATGCGCAGTCCCAGATGCTTTTGTGGGTCCTCTGTGCAAACAAAAAAGGAGATGGCTCCATCAAAGGCTGGTATTTGCCAGTTTGACAGAAAGGGAAGCAGGACTGGGATGACGGCTCATGTTTCACAATGTTTTTACAAGACCTTAATTGCAGATAAATACTTACTGGGATATTCAAATATTTCTGAGCACTTAAATCACTTCAGCAGCTTTGTAAATCCCTCTAGAAATACTCACAAGGACAGCATGTATGATGCTGAGATAAGAGGAACAGGATCACCAAGATCATCAGCTGGCAGAGAGTTTGGCTTTCCAAACAGGTCCCCCAACCACTCCTCCAGTTTTCCATCCCTCCCCCTTGATTCATCTTTATCCATGTGAGGAAGGTGATGACAACAATGGAAACATATCTGTACATGTGTTTCTTCAGTCCCTGCATACAACCCCTCTCCTATTACATTACTTTTTCAGGGGAGAAGTTGCTTCACTCTTCACTGCATTGCTAACTTCTGCACTCTGGTTCAAGAGCACATCCCTGGATGCTGGGAGATCAGCTGTGTGTCATACCAGCTGCATCCAGACATCCCTTGCACATCCTCACGTGTCCAACAGGTTAATTAACTGCCAGCCCTCTGCCCCTGCTATCGTGGGTCCTCACTGCATCCCAGCCTATCTAAATTGAACAAAAATATCCCTGGGATTTTTTGCTGATGAGATGCAGAATCCAATGTTTCGCTGTACAAGATGAAAATTACTATCCAGTAATACACCAGACTTTGCTCAGTCAACAACTTTCTTCAAACACCACCTAATCAGTCACTAACCTCTCGATGGTACCCAACCTCTGCTACATGGTAGCTGGGCTCATTGCTTTTGGGGAGCATCCAGCTTGGGCCCACTATCAGGGGTGGCTGCTTTGTGCCCCCAGTGGGTTATTTCATTAAGATGTCCCTCTAGAAACTGTACACTGGGACAAGTGTGCAGGTAGTGGGAAGAAACACTTCTTGACGATGCATACTTTCCTACCGAAATAGAAGCAGCATCTTTAAACACAAACAACTTCTAGCTTATAGTACAGCAGTCCTTGGGCAGGAGATTCAAGCCCACTTCTTCAACCAGCTTTAACTACTGATGTCACACAGGGAAGAATTTGTGGAAGACAGAGTCTTTTTTTCTGTATCACAGCTGCCTTGTGCTCCAGTTGGATTAAATGCCATGTAGGCTGGTAAGAAAAAATAACTTTGCTCCCCCCCAGAAACAGAAGTTGGACTTCTTCACCAAACCTGGTTTCACATCAAAACTGGATCAGTTGCAAAATAAAAGTCACCAATATAAATGCTTAAAAAGTAGCATAATTTACCAAATACAGATGCTAAAGCATCGCTGGGGAAAGAAAACAAATCACCTTGTGGTACAAAACCCTCCAAATGTATGTTAAAAAAAATGTATAACAGAAAATTCTTCCATATTTTTGCTCTCAAGAATAAAGACCAGGGCAAATCAACAGCTGTAAGGGTCTGAAAGTCATCTTGCTGTGAGCCTTGCAGCCCCCAGTTACTACCCTGTCCCATGCTGTGCATGCTGCTGCTACCCTGAAGACAGACACAGCTGGTGCCCTTGTTTCTTGTGGCCAGTGACCACAGCTCCCCGTCACCCTCACATGTACAATTAGCGCTAAGTCTGTTATCCACCCTGCACATTTAAAAAATCTATTCTGTTCTCACCAGGGGAAAGGGCAGTTACATGGAAAGGAGCATTTAGTTGTTAAAAATCCCAGTTAGTTAAGGACTGAACAGTTCAAAGAACATTCAGATTCTGATTTAAAGAATCTGATTTAAAGAAATCATAATCACCAACATTTAGGCATAAATCTATCCAAACTCTTCAGCAAGTTCTTTGTAACAGCTCTGACTTTTGAAAGAAAAGCAGAATCACAGCAAAGGGGATTTCATGTTGATGTTGGGTTTTGCAGATACCTGTCAAAGCCAGATGGAGCTAGCCCCACTGCTCTCACTCCAACGCAGCACCAAGGCCACACTGCCGTATTCCAGAAGTCAGTTTGCTTTCTATCCTGGAGGAAGGCTTTCGCCTTGGTTACTTTTGCTTTCTGTTTAGCTTACACAGAAGATATTCTGCACTTGGGATGAGCTCAGAGTGCAGAAAGTACTGATGCCTAAGGAAAAGTGCTTGGTTTATTTCCCTATCTGTTAATAAAAATAGATATATGGATGAAAAAATTCAATCAGCAAGGCTGAAAGAGTGCAGATTTTAAAAGGTACTTCTTTTAACAGGAAGAATCTGGCTGATGGTGAAGAGAAGCAGTAAATCGGTTCATGATATTTCTTCCCTTCTGTGACTGGGAAAAGTTTATTAAAATTATCATGATTGC
Organism: Falco biarmicus; assembly: GCF_023638135.1. Classification (NCBI taxonomy): domain Eukaryota; kingdom Metazoa; phylum Chordata; class Aves; order Falconiformes; family Falconidae; genus Falco; species Falco biarmicus. The sequence continues at coordinate 86,337,362 of NC_079288.1, read as the reverse complement.
TGCACAAGAAAATAAATTCATTTAATTACAAGCAAGACATGAACCACTGAGGAAGGCCTTATTCCCCTGCTAATGTTCAAAATACAGGGCTGCTTTCATTAAATTATAAAGCAGCGATGCTCACAGCACAGTATGTGGACCAAAGGTGATCCTGAGCACGCCGGTGATCATCTGCATCACATCACTTAAACAGCATTTTCAATTAAGCACTTGATAAAGATTAATCATCATCTTCAGCAAGCTGACAGCCATTCAAAAAGCACAGAAACAACCACTTTAAAAACAATGAAAACTCTTAAACACCTGCCTGAGGGATGAAAAAACTAGTGTCCAGCAGATACTATCTTTTTTTATTAAAGCTCAAATAAAATTGAACCCGGGAGTAGATGTTTTAAAGCAGTTAACGCAAAAGAGAAAGTGGGTTGCCATCCAACATCTCACAGAAACGTCTTCCCAAATGATACATTTCAGGCCCTACTCAAAGCACATAAAAATAAAGAAATAGCTATTAAATAGGTTTTGACTGAGCCTCTGGCTGGCACTCAGGGAAAGGACTTAACAGATTCACCTCTGAAGCAAAACAGCATAACTGGGGAAGCAGCTACCAAAAGAAGGTGGCAGCATCCCCCAGCAAAGCTGATCTTCCATCAAGCAGCTAGGTCAAAACCAGTGGCATACTGGATTTCCCAGTCTGCTTTTGTGCCTGTGGATACCTGTTAGCATCCCCACCGTAAAACAGTTGAGGGTGGCTTCAAGGCTGCTAACGGCACCTGAGCCAAGCCAGGCACAACGGGAGCTGGGTTGCCTCACTGCAACCCAATGGGCTGGGCTGGGAGCTGAGGAGCAGAAAATTCGTTGCCTGCAACCGGTCATTTGGGGAAACAAACCTTCGTTATGCATAACGTGTGCCTGAGCTTTCAGACAGCAGACCTGAGCCATTTGCCAGCTCTGTAAGGAGGCAGAGCCGTACCAGCAGCATGGGTGTCAAGGTATTCTTCACCCCAGGACCTGCAGGACCAGGGCTCTGCTTTTCTTCAACAGCAGTTATTTTAAAAAGTGGTGACAAGGCAGTGAGGTGGCCCTGATGCACACGGTTAGTGCCCCTGCAGCTGAAGGCACTGATCCATTGCGACTAGAGTTTCAGAATGTTTTTTTTACTGTAACTGGTGTCTTTAAGGGGACACCTGGTCTGTCAATAGGAGGAGAGCACACAAGCAGAATTGCTGTCCTCTCCGCTGCACGTTCCTTCAAAGATGCAGACTCAGAAGAAAACACCCAGCCACCACCAGTCCCAGTGCAGACCTCCACAAGGACCCCCGGTGCAGGAGCCACTCCTGGGGTTCCTGACTTGCATGTCCTGTTTTGGGGAAGCACTGAGAGGCAGAGCTCCAGCCCTTCCAGATGCTTTGCTTTTTCTCAGATTTAACTCCTTCCCTCCAGATCCTTTCAAGCTCACACTGTTCTTGGTCATGATGTCCCACCATCTACCTTACCATGTCTATAACTTAAAGAGTTCATCTTTGGGACAAAGAAATCGAGATGTTGGGCATTCTGGCAAGTGCCTGCTCAGCGCCTATCATTTCTTCCTCCCTGTGCATCTCTGAACGCACCTCTCCAAGTCTTCTTGCACAGATTAAAATGCACCAACACAACGCGCATCTTGACCAACTTCTCTACAGAACAACCCAATCCAGGTTCAACACTTTCATGAGTCATCTTTCTGCGGCCCCATCTCTAGGGTCATTTCCCTTTCCTCCTTCAGAGCTCTCAAGTCCCCTCAACTTTTCTCTGCAAGAAGGAACACTGCACACAGTAAGACGCGATAACTAAACCCAAATGGACTGCAGCTTCAGACACCTTCCTGCTCAGTCACACCTGTACCTCGGAAGCTCAGATGTCAGTTTAGATCCCATAATATCCAGTCGTTTTGGGGTGGACAGCAGCATTTAATCCTCAAAATTAGTTTGTCTCAAATACAAAGCTCTTTGCAAAACCTAAGGCACTGGTTTCCTTAGCAGCATGGTCTTGTTCACACAATCTTGTTGACTTCTCCAACCCCCTGTGTACTGAAAGCAGCCCACATGTAATTAAAATTAAATTAAATAAACAGTTGGGTTTTTTAATTTTTAATTTTTTTTTAAAGGACCACATCTAGTTTAACTGATAACCTACAAACTTCCTTTAGAACTACCACAATTTGACTTTATGCTTCCTCAAAGCTCAGCCCAAGGTAAGACAAGGTTGCCAAGAACATCTGCTGAGCAAGGTGCAGTCAAGCCAGCATCCCGTACCAGCAAGGCACCTCACAGTGGGGAAACAGCAGCACAGAAGTAAAATGCAGTTTTATTGTTGTATAAACCCCATATATATTTGAAGTATTTAACTTTAAAGAGCTTCTTCCCTCCCTCCAGCTATTCAAAAAGCTCTTCAACCCTGCTGAATTGCTCATCAAGGCACATGCATCACATCAAATGGAAGCAGAACCTGGTCAAGCTGCAGTGTTTGCTCACACACAGCCCCCATCCCCACAAATGCTCTCTGCAGCAGCAAAACCATATGTATTACAATATTTGTTTCCCCAAACATCATACGCTTCACCCAGTGCACCCCCACCCCCACCTCCTGTAGTGCACCAGAGCCCACTGATACACTGGGCAGAAGCACCTGAGTAACACAGAGAATGCAAGAGAAAGGGAGTATGACTTGCAAAACACATCAACCTTGATAGAAATCTATAAAACACACTGCAAAAGTAAGTTTGAGAATTAAATTCCCTGCCACTGAGCAATGGTCAACCAAAAGCTAATTTCCCTCCAAAACTGTCCTCTTCCTTGGTCCTCAAATAACCCTTCCACATTCCTCAAGAAATAATTTACCTCCTTCCCCAGTGAGCACATCCCTCAGATCCGCAGGTGCCAACTGTCCTCTCTCTCACTTGAAGTGTTACTCTATTTGGATGAAGCTCAGAGCAACTGGCTGAGCTTGTAAGACCGATAACGCATTTTGTCTCAGGACTGGAGGATTTACGCATCAAAAGCTTGTCTGCTTCTCCCCATCTGCAGCAGTTTACCTGCTACCAGATATTACTTCCCATAAAATGTACCCACCTTAGACCATCACGAGTAAAGCATCACAGTACTTGTAAAAACTCTGTCCTCCCAGAGACGAATGAATTCTTCCAGTCTGCCTTATCCCTCCATGTACATCCACATACAGAAAACCCCAAAACAAATATCTGCTTGCCCTCAGAATGACTCTGTGTGAAAAGGGAACAGGTCCCTGACCAAGCACTAGCAGTTACTCACCACAAGTCAATCATACATGCGTATAATGTAAGTATGACAAATCCATCTAACCTCTGACTGGAACTGTGAGAGGTCCATGCGTTGCTTGCCAAGTTCCTGTAGCATTTTTTTTCTTTCTTTCTTTTTAATCAGTGCATAGGCCACAAGATTTAGACTGCAGTATTACAGGAGAAGTCACTGGTCAAGGGAGAGAGGAAAATACCAGTAATGGTGCCAGCCCGAGGACAGGGGATTTCAGTGCTTAGCTCTTGGAGAGACCTGATAGGATTGATACATTTGTTTCAGCTTTTAGCAGAGAACTTCAAGGATTTGGACTACAAAACACTTAAATAACATCACGAGAACTGAGTTCTGGAAAAGGAGATATGAGAAGTTAATGGGGTTAGTAATCACCGACCTGTCTAATCCCATTGCTGACCTGCATTCAGCTGACTGAATGTATTCCTGAAAGCAGGATGTACTTTATAGCACATGGTAAGGTCCTGGGGCAAGAAACCTACTGGGTGCAACTTGATAATGACATGGCTTTTGCTTTATATCAGCTGGGACCAGATGTTCTCATCTGCCCCTCCAGCTTCAGTGTCCTCTATGAAAAAATTGTCACTAAAGCAGTTGGCACCAACAAACCCAAAGAACATCCGATTAGGTGTCCTCTTGTCTTACTTAACCAGGCATTTCTGCCATCAGGTCTACCCAAGGTTATGCATACCTCTGCACAGCCACTGATGGACCTCCTGTGCTACAAGGAAGCCACTGCCATCTAAAGCTGGGGTTGATGAAGACCTTTCATCAGCTCTTCTCTGTTTTCTATCATCAGATAGCAGGGATTTCTCTGTTAACACGTTCTCCCAAAATGGTGAGGATGGGAGGATGAAAAGCTAACAGCATGAAGGACACCCTAAAAAAGCTGGAAAGGGCACCACTGATTGAAAAGAAAGGTGATGCCATGCCACTCCATCCTTCAGAGGCACCTCCTGGCTCCTAGCAATGACAAAGGAGCCTGAGCATTATCCCTTCTGTGTCTTCACTTCCTCAACTTGTCATCTCTTATTGTTCTGACCACGAGTAGATAAACTCTCCAGCAGTGTGGACCTTGCCTTCCCATCTGTTACACAATATGGATCAACCAGAGCAATGCAGGTTTGGCTGGAGCTAAACTTGCTCAGGAAAAAGATCCATTTTGAGCTGTAAAAGCAGAGATTTAAATTGCCTAATATGTTATCTGCCCAATTTGAAGGATCTATTTTATTGAAGGATGGTGCGGATCAACTCAACCCTTTCATGGGACCAAACATAATCAAAGCAGAGATGTGTCTGAAGCCATCAACGTGAAAAAAAATGTTCCTATAGATTCATGTGCACTAGTATTTAGAGTAACTGTGTTTCGCTGTAATTACCACTGCTTGATCTCTGTGGAGACATGATGTTGAGGAAGCCCTTAAACTCAGCAAGCACACACAACAAAAAACCTGAACACAGGTTGCAGACCACAGCTGCTGAAAGCTGAAGCTGTGGTTGCTACACCCTGCAGAACAAGGGCTGGCAACATATTTTTGAGGCAACCACCAATTCTGTGCAGTTTCCTATATGATTCAGGTGACAGATACATCAGTTGCTGGTATCAGTTTTTCAGGACTGAATTTCAAGAAAAATCACAAGTCTCAGAAGGACGCAAGAGCAGTCGATGTTGTGCAATGATAGTTCCACAGAACTAACATAAAAATGAGGTCTTCCTAAAAACCTGCATGAGGAAACCTGCTTGGAGAACAAGCTACTGGAAAAAAATGTATTACTACTCCGGGAGGTAGTTGTCAGAAATAAGATGGAGGGTGGATATGTTTATTTATACACAGCAGCTCCAGGTATGGGTTGCAGGTCCCAACACGCTGCCCGGTGTGGTTTCTGTAAGCAGTTGTCTCCTTCACGTCCCCAGCCTGCAGTCAGCAGTTCAACAGCTGAACACCAGAGTGTATGCTTAGTACTGACAGTCTGTATGTATGTAACAGCTCATACAAAAAAATATTAGCATGCAGCAGGCCAGGTCAGCTACCTACCATCAGTGATGTCAAATTCCATGTAGAAGTTTGAAGCTTCATAGGAAGAGGTGGGGAAAAGTGCCTATGGGATTTAAGAGCACCAGTAATTTGTGATTTCTGGTCTCAGGGCAACCTCTGTGTTCCCAAAAAGCACTCCAAGGGTCAGCCTGCACATCAACAAATGCCTAAATCTGACAGCAATCTTTAAAGGGTTGGGAAGGACTACAGCTGGGGGGAGCTTCCTCTGAAACTACAGGAGCAGATCTTCAAAGTGGGGGAAAAAGCAATTCTTGGCTTGGTCACCCTCCAACGCAAAAGCCATCAGGGTGAACCAGTTCAGGACTGGTCCTGACCCATCCCCTCCTCTTCAGTTCTCCTGCAGTTTGCTCACAACTGCATGTACTCAGCGAGAAGATCAAGCTATGGCACCAAGGCACTTATCTGAAGAGCAGTCCTTAAGGGAGAGGGTGCAGGGTCCAGCCACTGCAGCAGCTGGTGCCTCCAGGCTGGAGGGGACAGCTGGAGTGGATGGAGCCATGCAGCAGCAGCAGCACTCAAACAAAAAATTCAATTTCAAGTTAATACGGGAACGCATACCAGAGGAAAGAGCCAACTACAATTACTGACTCTTATCTCGCAGTAAAGATCTTTCAGTTATTGTGGGTAGCACCAAAAACATTAGCTTGGCAATCAGCACTGCTGGAACCAGTGAGAAGAAAACCACACATGTCAATCACTTCTGAAAATCCACAGGGCACATCGGCTTGGCTCCCATCTCCCAGAAGATGTTGGCAACACAGCTGGAAAAGGCACAGGGAAGGATATGGATGGTGTGAAGGTAGCGAAGGGCTTTGCATGGACTTTGTTGAAACAGGATATGTGGTTTTATTACTCACCCTCAACAAAACATGGGGCTCAGCTCAGCACTGCACCAGCATTGATATGACTGTCACTTCCATGCCTGGATGGTTTTCTGCTCTTTTGATTAGCTCATGTAAACCCGTACTTACCCCCGACCATATGCACAACTGTAACACACCCAAAAAACCCGCTGGTGCCAGGACACACACACAACCCGAACAGCATCTGCATTAGCTGGCAGTTATTAATCAGCATATCTGGCAATGGCACACTCAAGTACAGACGGCTCAACACAATGCCACGTCTTCAGCACATTACACACGCTGCTCCTCTTGCTTTCAACACACACTGGTGCTCTTTCTGAGCATTTCAGGACCATTCACATGAATGCTGGAACCACTAATGCCCCACCTGTCTCATTGCTCACACCTGCACCTGATGCTCTGTGTCATGGGTATTTATTTCAGCAAAGAAATTCTCCTCCTTGTTTTCCACTGTCAAAGCCAATTTTTAAGAAAATAAGTACATTACACAAAGTATTTTACATGAACATCCCAACATGTTTACCTTAACCTTTTGTCTTCAAAATGAAAATAGAGAATTACAAGCAAATGATTTAATACCACCAGGTTTAGCTAAATTTTAAGTGAGGATGACAGGTTTGGCACCCATGTAGAATTTTGAGTAAAATAAAAAGCTTGCCTTTCGACATGAAACCTGGTTTCAAGTCACCCAAACTTCAAGTGATTCTTCCATTGCTCCTCCTATTCCTATGAGACATTGTAATTTTAAATATTGGCTAATTTGAGCCTGCAGCTTGAAGGTTTCTTCAAAACGTCAGCTTCTTGCTTTTTGTAGACAGACTGATGAACTGTAGCTAATTTGCTTAATTAGTGATTTACAGAAAAGATCTCTCTGTGAAAATGTGAAACCCTTCAAACAAAATGCTTTAAGCGCAGAGTCAAGAGACCATCCGTAATGATTGTTTACTCTCATCCTCTTCATATTTTTGGGCCACACTATTTCAGTCAGCAGCTCCTGTGATTCACAGCATTGTACTTCCTAAATATAAAACTGAACTCTGCAAGAGGCCAAGCATAATTGTCCCAAGTTTTTCCTAGCAGAAGGATGTTGCTTTTTAAAAAATCACACTGGGATGAGAAGGGAAGAGGTCAGCATATAAAGTAAACACACGCATCCAGACACCGTCCCACAGCCCAGAAGGAGTTTTCCCTGTGATTTCAGCAGCTTTGTTTCTATTAATCCATCTTTCCTTCCCCCAAGCACTTGCTTTTGCTGACCACTGCATCCAAGCACACAGGTCCTTCTAATGGGTGCTCTGGTACTGCCGAGCACAGGGAGAAGGCTTGCACAGATGTTCATTTTCTAAGTAACAATAATTCATGCAAATCCCTGCTCCAAGCAAATTCCACAGTAGTGCATCTTATCACAAGCCAAACAAAAAGTACAAATACATCTGAGAACTGTAGACCTGTATTAAAAGAATTTACTCTTGTTACAGCTTGAATTTCTCCCTCTCCCTCCAACAACTCAGCCACTAAACTATCCACTGACACTAAATGCCAACCAAACCACTAATTCCACCCAGGCTAGTAAGAAGTGTAAACCCCAACTGCAACATAAAGCAAAGCCTGTGTTAAAGTACAACAGACATAACATACCCCATGTTCACCCACGACACTTTCTTACACATTTACAGTCAGAATAAATGCAAGAACAAAATCCTGCCTGTGATGTCAGCTCCACCAAGCACCTCACCAGGCTCCAGAGCAGAGCATCCATCTTTGCTGTATTTGGGGTATTTGCAGATTGCAGAGGTTTGATACTGTGGTGGGAACTCAAAGATACCTCTACCACCTCTTCAAGCTTGTAAATTGAAATTTATCAGTATGTAGAGCAAAGCCTGGAAATGCACACAGTCCTCTTGCCTGAGTGAAGTCAAGATGACTTTTTGAGGTATTTTGACTGGAAGGGGAAAGGCCAACTCATTTAGTTGGTCTATATGGTGACTACAGTGAAGACCCTCTTTCTTACTTCAAGAGGAGGCAGAGACCAGCAGTGACCACTACACCACCCTGAACCTGCTTCCGAGCACCACAGCCGTGGCAGAAATGACCAGCAGACCAGAAACCAGATATTAAGGTATCATAAAAACTACTTATAAATACATCTAATTCTGCACACATTTCTATTTTCTTTTCCAAGTTTGTCCATTAGTTTACTGTTTTTAACATCAGGGATTTTCCTCTGTTTCATTAATCAAGAACTGAGTACTCTCTTGCCACATTTGGAGATAGACCAGCTTTCCACAGAACCTCAAGATGATGAAAATAAACTAATAAAATATATTTTTAGTTTTGGGTGGTTGTTGGTTGTTGGGTTTTTTTTTTTTGAGATGGCAAGTTAGAACCTGAATTCCAACTCAACCACTACGTTTCAGCAGAACAAAAAAATCCCTGTTGCTGAGCGCTCTCAAATAAGTCATGCCCCTTCCAGCTCTGCACCAACAGAGACCTTATTATCCTTTGAGGGAGGAAGTCAGATTTTTTCCACTGAGTTACGTTCCCAGGTAGTTCTTAAATAAGATTTCCCTTCCCTCTGTGTTTAAAAGGACACTTTGACACAAGTTAATGCCTTGGCCGTGTCCTACTCCATACTGCCATTGTTGTGTACTAAACCCTAAAATGGAGTGATGACTGGCCAGCCACCAGCCAGTGTGATTTTATTTTGAGAGGAGAGTTGCCAAGATGCCATAACTAACAAAGCTTCTTCCTACCTTCATTTTCATAAGTAAATTGTCCACCTGCACGTCATTAGGAGCCCATAAAGGTTCTTCCAGTGGTGCCCCCTGCAAACAACAAACAAAAAAGCTTTTAAAACCAAAGAGTTAAAATTCAGTAACATCTTTGGAAAACAGTATTTTTGCTGCTGTCAGCAAGGTGATTCCACTTCATTTTATCTATATGCAAAATGCACCTTTTCACTACTGCTTAAGCCAGAGACACACTTTAAAAACCTGAAAATAACTTTTAAATACAGAAGGCAAAACTGTGGGAGCTTCTGGGGTTAAAAGTGCTTTTGGGCAGAGGCAGCAGCAGGTGATTACAGGCCAGCAGCAGCAATTACAAATGAGAAGGAGACTCTGACTTCACATCTTCGCTTGATCTGAGGACTGCTGTTTGAGGTAAAGTTTAGGAGTGTCCACAGCTAGAAGTGGATAATTTTTATCATAGTGAAGGTACAATATTTGCTTTGGGCTGCTATGAGTGTGTATTTACCCAGACACAAGTGGCTGGGGCATTTGAAAAAGCAGTTCTACGTATGTTCATTCGTTCCTACCCCAAGCGAAGGGGCCAGAAAGCCGCACGGCGGTCACCAGCGCTCCTGATGGTGATGTAGCAGAGACACAGCCACCAGCTTCCCCAAGCCTAAACCTCTCTGGATATAGACTTTGGCTGTAGGGCGCAAGTGCACTCCTAAAGGAAACAGGCTGAAGCTTGTCCCTGTGGTTCAGGTGTTGTGCAGTGATGTTCTCACACCTCTGCACAGAGCAGCCTCCCTTCCCACCAGCTCTTGGTCTTGGATTCCTCACTCCATCAGCATAGCCGCACTGCAGGGGCTCATGGTTCACTCACAAAGTCAAAGACCATTGCCAGTGGATCCCGCCTTTTACATGACAAGCCAAGTCGCTCCCACTCTCTGCATCTCTGTTCTGTCTCCCAAAATATTTTTTACCTACACCAGCTTTCAGGCCACAGTGGGCTCCTTGCAGGAGTTTGAAGAACCAACCCCTCCTTTCACTAATCCCATTTTCTGGGCTGATGCTATAAGGTACAAAATTAGAGACCCGAGGCACTTCTAGATTTAGAGTTGAATATATTTAACCAAATTAATATTTTTTTTCCTATCGATGTCTTTTCTCCCCAGCCTTGGGCAGGATGCGACCCAGCCATCTGCTGTATTGGTGCCAAGTAGCTTCTCAGACATAATCCCTGGGTGATCTCCTCACTGCTTTTCATCCTACTCAAGTGTTGACTCGAGCACTTGTTCAATTAGACAAGTCTCAGCACTTCAATCAGATGGGCACACAAGGCTGATTTCTACCTCCACAGAGAAGAAAAAGTCTGATTTAGTTGAGTGTGATAGAACCAGAAGCTTCAAAGTAATGAGTCCTGGAGATCACGTCTACTCTGAAGTCTGACAGAATAGCTGCTTAACACAAGCAGACCACCAGCAAACAGCAACTTCCATTTTAAAAGAAGTTGAGAGCAAGCAGATTAAAAAGACATTGGATCTGGCAGAGAGTAGGAGAGCTGTGTTACATTCCTGCTATCTCTTTTTTAAGGCAACTGGAGAAACTTTCTCTTGTCTCTGGCTCAAAGCAAGCAACCCACAGATGTGCTGAACTCACTGCTCCCCCTGTACCACTTGCATTTTCTTCCTTACAATCCAGCATTTCCTGATACCTCCCAGCAATGCTGCTGTCCCAGGGCAGAGGGGTCTGTCTTCCTCTCCCTGTGCAATGGGGATAAGATCCTTCCATCCTTCAGTTAGCTATACGTATTTAAAACGTTTTATGGGACCAAATCAGGAATCTGGCATAAGCAACTTGTGCTATCAATATTTTCATGGTCAATTTATTCCTTCATTCACAAAGCTGCCAGTTTCAAAACACAGCCTTGGACAATGTTAGGTGCAAGAAAAGTTGGAAGACTTTGCATTCAACTCCAGGTTCAGAAGGCCTTGATGGAACGCAAGACTTCCCGTCCCTGCTGTTATTAGCATCATCTGTGAGTTAAAAGGGAATCGGCAATAAAGCTGAGTTTTCACAAAGCTTGGAACAGAACACATTCAGTGTACACTCATGGTCGCTTGCAAGGCAAGGACACCACCTTGCTGAAGGAAAGACAGACACTGGGAGGTAACAAAAACCAGCAAATGCAAAGGCAGAATGAAAACAAAAGCCTATAAAAGCTTGTAAGTCAATGCAACATGTTTGAATGGGTTTTAGAGCAGACTGTGTCTTCAGACGGCTGTAAAAACAGATCAGTAACAGAAGAGAGTAATTCATGATGCGTGACTTGCAGTGACTCATAAACCTTTTGACAGGTACAGAGCGCACTGCAGGCATGCACTCAAGCCACTGGAGTATGTAAGAGTAGAAACATCTTATGTTATACATACTTACAATAATATCTTATATCCACATCTGTTCATAGAAATTAGTCATACAGCCGGCCCACAGAGGAAACACAATTGCCAAAGAGCAAACATACAACAGAACCGAAAGGAGGTGGCGTGTCCCACATTTGGGTTATGCAGCCCCAGCCACACACAAGCTTTTCCAGTCATCTGCCTGGCTCCGGGCCCACTGTGCCCCCCACGTGCCGGCAATGTAATCCGCTCGCCAGATAATCCTCCAAAAACGTGGTATCCTGAGGATCTGGTGCAGTCAGCTGACTGCGGTAAGCCATGGCTGCAACTCACCGGCTTTGGGAATAGTATGATTACTATTTGTAATTACTATTTGTATATTTACTTTCATATGTCTGGATGAAAGCAATTTAACCAGATAAATGTACACACTGTTACAGCACAACAACAGTAAGGAAGGCACGCTGGCTATAGGAAAGAGCTTCCACTCTCTACAGCCAAAGTCCGGCAGCATTGGGAAACCCAACAGTGACCTAATCCAGGTGTTCCTGGACAATGCTGTAGCATAAAGCTGCATCAGAAAGAGCTTCAGTTATGAAAGAGACCTTTGGACTCATCAGCCAAGTGTCTTCCAGCATTGCTGTCCTGGTTTTGGCTGGGAAGGAGTTAATTTTCTTCCCACTAGCTGGTACAGCACCCTGTTGTGGATTTAGGATGAGAATAATGATGATAACACACTGATGGTTTTACTGGTTGCAGTGTGGTAGTCAAGGACTCTTCAGCTTCTCATGCTGCCCTGTGAGTGGAGAGGCTGGGGGGCACAAGGCATTGGGAGGGGGCACAGCCAGGACAGCTGACCCCAGCCAACCCAAGGGGTATTCCATACCATAGCACATCATGCTCAGTGTAGAAACTGGGGACAAAGCTGGCCGGGGCTGCTGCTTGGAACTGGCTGGGCATCAGTCGGTGGGTGGTGAGCAATTGCATTGTGCATCACTTGCTCTGTATATTCTAATTCTTTTATTCATATCGCTATTATGAGATTATTATTACATTATTATTATTTTGCATTATTATGATTATAATTAATTTTTTTAAAATTCTTTTTCTGTCCTATTGAAGTGTCTTTATTTCAACCACCAGTTTTACCTTTTTGTCAATTCTCTCCCCCACCCCAGCCAGGGGGAGCGAGCAGGCGGCAGCGCGGGGCTGAGCTGCTGGCCGGGGTTAAAACACAACAGTGCTTTTTGGTGCCCAGTGTGGGGCACGAAGCGTTCAGGTAACGACAGATCTGACCAGAGCGTGTTAAAACAAACTTGTTATAAGCATTCATTACACTGGTTTAACAGTGGCTGGTCACAATGCTGATGTATTTGCTCTCAGAGTTGTTGCGCAGTGTGTCCCACCTCCCTCACTGTACACGCTGCCTGTCGGGATGTTTATCATCGCGGGGGGCAGCGTTAAGGTTATCACTGTGTTGTACTTTGCAACGCTGGCTTACATCATATAATTATGGGTCGTGAGATTAATCTGGTATTTGTAGTCAGCACTGCTGTCATCTCCATAGTTCAGGAACCATCTCTTGGAAACTATTAATAATTACACCCAAACTTTTTTCCCTCAGATAAAATGTCTCCCCCAAATTATGGGGGAGACAAGGGGTGACACTTGCCACTGCTACTTCCCCTGCCTTTCTCCTCCCCCTTCCCCTTCTCCTCCAGGCTAGTTACAACAGCTCTTGGGAATTTTGAATATTCTTGGGATGTTCAAACCAGCATGTTCCTGTTGATGTGTCTCCTATTTCTGAATGTGTTTCAGGTCTTGCTTAAAGTTAAACAACTATTTAAGAATGCCACCCAGAGATCGACCCCGAGGCCATAGCTGTGACTGGCAGGATGTGTGGGACAGTACGGGCACGCACCTACGTCAGTGGGCAACTTGGTATCTTTGTGCAGGAGTTAGCAGGGCTCGTTGAAAGACTTAAACTAGATTTGAAGGGGAAAAGGGATAAACCCAGGCTCACTAGAGAGAAGCCTGGGGAACCACAGCAGAGTTTGAGGGACGGCACGCTCACGAGGTCCTTTGGTCTGCCACCTCAGTGGAGGCAGGGGATGGAGATCCATGCGGCAGCAAAGACGCAAGGGTCATGGATGTGTCAGAACCATGGAACCGCCTGAAAATGGTCACGCAGGAATTGGGGCTTCTCCCCCCAAAAAGGTGGCGGGATCAACAGCCCAACTGAAAGGCATCACAGTGTGGGCAACAAGCAGGAGGAGCCGGAAGCCACTGTGCAGCAGGGAAATTAGGACGTAGTTGCCATCACAGAAACACAGTGGGATGACTTGCACGACTGGAGTGCTGCAATGGGTGGGTATGAACTCTTCGGAAGGGATGGGCAAGGAAGGAGAGGCGGTGGGTAGCCCTGTAGGTTGCAGGGTGTTTTGGTTGTCCAGGGCTGAACAAAGGTGACGACAGGGTTGGGGGCTTATGCGTAGGAGTCAGGGAAAGGCCAACAAGGCAGATACCTGGTGGGAGTCTGTTACAGACCACCCAGCCGGGACGGAGAGGCAGGTGACATATTCTATAAGCAGCTGGGAGAAGTCTCACAATGGCAGCCCTTGTTCTGGTGGGGGCCTTCAGCTTAGCAGCTGCCCGCTGGAAGTACAGCCCGGCAGGGAGGGACCAGCCCAGGAGGTTCCCGGAGCGTGTGGAAGAGACTTCCCTGGCCCAGCCGGTGAGGGAGCCGGCGAGGGAAGGCGCCCGCGGGACCGGCTGCTCCTGAGCCGAGAAGGGCGGTGTGGTGGCTGGAGGCCGTCTACAACAAGGGCCAGAAAGAGGATCAGGAAGCTGCAGCCCTGTCAGCCTGACCTCGGTGCCGGGGAAGGTTATGGAGCATCATCCCAAGTGCCACCAGGCGGCACGTACGGAACAGCCCGGCGATCAGGCCCGGCTGTGATCACCTGCTGTGACAGGGTGACCCGCTCAGTGGGCAGGGAAAGGCTGTGGCCGGTGTCTGCCTGGGCCTTAGTGAAGCCTCTGGCACCGTCTCCCACGGCATCTCCTGGAGACACCAGCTGCCCGTCTCTGGACACGCTCCAGCCCCTCAGTGTCTGGCTGGGGCACCAGCCTGGGGGGGGCGGGGGGGTCAGCCTGGAGAGAAGGGGGCTGGGGGGGACCCGGTGGCTCTGCAACGGCCTGGCAGGAGGCTGTAGCCAGGGGGGTCGGTCTCTGCTCCCCAGGAACCAGCAACAGGACGAGAGCAAACGGCCTCACGTTGCGCCAGGGGAGGGTGAGATTGGGTGTGAGGGAACATTCTGCACCGAGAGGGCTGGCAGGCGCTGGCACAGGCTGCCCGGGGACGGGGGTGTCATCATCCCTGGGGGTGTTCAAAAACCATGTGGCTGTGGTGCTTGGGGACATGGTTCAGTGGTGGCCTTGGCCGTGTTGGGTTAACGGTTGACTTGATGACCTGAAAGGTCTTTTTTTCCAACCTAAATGATTCTATGATTACTGTGATGGATCATCCTGCTTGCTATGGAAAAAAATTTATGGTGCAACATAATATCTTTTAGAAAAATGAGGAATAGAAATGCACAAACTAAGAGGTCTCTTGTGGAAGAACCCCACTGAGATAGTGGTTTGGGATCAGTTGCACTATGTGGGACTTCAGGCAATGACAGCACGTTTGTTAATCTAGAAAGTCAACGGCATAAAACACAAAAATATTCAAGATCTTGGGTTGGCAAAGGTGGCCTACAGTTATAGGACTCCTCCATGTCTTATTAAAATAATTACAATAAAAGTAAGGCAAGTATTAGTTGGCTAGACAGCCCCAAACCCCGCCGCCTGTTTAATCTACCTGAAAGCCAAGTGTATCAAGGAAATTAAAGCTGCTTTTAATCCATGCAAATCTCAGTGCAGAATCTTTTATTCTTTTACCTCCTACCACGAGTTTAGTCCTGCCCCACAACCCTTCATGCTGCCAGAGCTGCAGGAGCAAAACAACACAAAGCTCCACATTTTAGTTAACAAGGAGAATAATTCTGGACCTTTTGGCCTGGACGCAGCTTTATGCTTCCCCATTTGGGTTGAGATCGAACCCCGTTCCACCTGTGCTTGGTTTAATCATTTGTATTGACACATAAATTAGGGCAATTTGTGCATAAATTAGCAGCGTCATTATGGTAATTGGAATGGTATGATTGTGCCGAGCGTGTTTGCAATCTGCCACAATCCTCTGGGACAGTGCTGCAAGTGAGCTGCTGCATCTGGAAGGGCCAGCGCTCCGCCGGCATCTCACTGCAGCAGGTTTGGCCACACACCAACCCAAAGCAAGCCTAAATAACGGAGGAGAAGGGGTGAGCAGACCTGTTGCTTTGTCTGAAATGCTGGCTTCTTTTCTAGGTTACAATGCCACCATCAAAAAATAACTCTACTTCCTAAACATCGCATCCTGACCTCCCCTGTGATGTATGAATGAGGTTGATTTATAGACAGGGGCAGAGAGAGGCTGCTAGCAAAATAAACCACCATGGTGCAAACACCCAGATGCATGCAAGACAAAAAAGGAACAGGAGACTCAAATCCCCTGCTCTTTGCTTTATCAAACCTAACATGAAGAAACAAAGTCATCCTCATGAAAAACAGAGCCACTGCACTTCACTCCTTCCAATCCCCACCGAAGCTGCAACAGAGGTTGGGATGCTCACTGGGATCAGGGACTTATCATAGATTATCTCTGATGATCCCTGCCCTCAAAAAAACCAACACAGCAACTAAATCTTAAGAATTGAATGAACAAAGAAAATGGAAGAACAAACTGCAAAGCAGTTTTTGAGATTCAGTTAATTAGTCACACATGAGTAGGTCTATCTATTGTAGGTAATTATCAGGGTAGACTTTCAGGGTCTCTTACGAAAACATGAATTTTTTTAAATACCCCATAGGTATCCTGCACCCTGAGCCCTGACAACCTGCAGGTGCACGGTCAGTGTCCCTGTGCGTTGCAGTGCTGCTGGTGATGCTCAGCTCCAGCTCCAGGGCCTGGGGGTGGGTCTGGGGCTGCACCATACTGCCCTCCTCCTTATGGGTACCAGGAGATGCTCCTTAAGTCATTCAGTTTTCCTACCAAAACTGGTCACTAATTTAGCTGCTAAATGGGATCATTACAATGAAAAATCCTACCTGTGGGACTTGAGCTCTCTCCCTTCAGAGTGAATTCAGGCTCAGTTTATTCTCCAGGATCCAGCCAGGAGTTTTCCTCCGACAGACATGCTGGCACTTTGCCTGGCTTAAAAACATACAGCAGAAGAGCACCAAGCACTAACCTACCACTAAAAGCGTTAAAAAAAAAATCAACTTTGGGCAAACCATATGGTAACACTCACTGCGCCACAGGTGAGAGCAAATACAATACGCCCTGTACAGCATGAAGTAAAAATAACAAATTTTCAGAGAATAATGGTGCTTAAATACCAAACCAGCCAAGGAACAGATGCCCAGGTGAAGGGTTTTTAATGCCTTCGGCCTCAAGTGTTCCTGGAGTTTTGCATTTCTTTGCTGCTTCAACCTTAAATATCAGGAGATGGATTTTACAGCAGCACCTCGAAGCTGCCCAGCTGCAGCACAGGGACAAGCTCCACAGACCTTCCGGGCTGAAGATACTACAAAATCCTGCAGTAGAACCTGGAGGATCAATGATCAGAGAACAAACCCTGTTTATAAGCAGGCCAGTGAGCACCCTAAACTCAACCCAAGGCAAAGGAAGCAGGGATAAAAATGAGTTATTGCAGCAAAGGGAAAACAAAGGTGAAAGGATGAAAATATTAAAAGGGCAAGAGTACATAGGAATCGGGGGATGCTTCATAAGCAGCAAGAACAGGGAACAAAATTGAGCTGCCCCAGCTGCAGGGCCAAAGGAATTAGCAAGGTATGAAGCAAAAAAAAACAACCCAACCCACAGCCAGCTTCCTTCTGCTCTTCTGCAGCTCCCCTCAAGCACAGGTGGCTGGGTGGTGGGTTCCCCCTCATCTTTAAGCAGAACCCCCCCTAAGTAGTTTAGCAGTGAAAGCAATCTCATCTCTTCCCTCCTTACGAAGTAATATGGATACTAGCACAGGCCAGCATCGGCGCCTTAGCACCCAGTAATTCCCAAGCCCCTCCAAACACTGAATACCTTGTCACAGCAGGAGCTTTAAAAACTCTTCTCTCCACCCCTTGGTGATAATTAGTTTAAGTCTGTCAGCAGCAGATCAGTTTTGCACTGCAACTAAGCCAAAGCTGTATGAAAAGGCTTTGGCTGAAGACTCTTCATACCAAATCAGTTCAAAAAAGGAAAATACAAAACACAACCTGGCTGCACCATCAGTTTGAACAGTTTCTGCTGCTAAGAAGGAAATACAGCAAGATTTGAAAAACAGGTTCAATGAAGTTATTCTTCACTGTTTTATTTTCCCATAAAGCTTAAGACCAATTTGGTTTCGTTTCTATCACAGTTTCTTGAATTGTTTCTGATGGGAGCACAATGCGGGGACCCAGCATGTGAAGCTGTGCTGGCCCCTGCCAGCTCTCAGTTAATGGCACAAGGAGCTGATCTGCCTCGCTACGGCAATTCCTGTAATTCAACCCTAGCAAACAATTCCTAATCTGAAAATGGGACAGCATCCAATAGTTATCTCCTTTCTGGTAAAAAAAGAATTTAAAAAATCCAGCCTATTTACTCTACCTGCCTATTTACCTGCCTGTTTACTGTACTGGCAGTACCACTATGCAGGCATGACAGCAACAAATGCCGGCAGTTCCTGCAGTTTTGCCTGTTGATGTTTTTCCTTTCATCCTAGCAAAAAGCATGTCAAAGCTAAACAAGCAGTCGAACAAAGAAAGCATCTGGCTGCTTCCCTGACAAGTGAACAAGCCCGCAGTTTTCAGAAAGTAGAGCTTTCCTACACTTCTAACCAAGGCAAATAATTTTAAAGTTGGACTCAATGATCTTAAAGGTCTTTTCTTACCTAAATTATTCTATAATTCTAATATGCAGTTACCTTAATTTTGCTGCAGGTGCTTCCATACATCCTCACTAATGTTTCTAACCTCCATTCATCTGTACTAAACCACCCTAGGATTTTCATCCCCCCCAATAATTTATTAAAGACCAAAAACGTAATCAGTTTTCCGGTAGCTGCATTAATTGTGGACCTATTCCACCCCTGTGCATACATCAAACCCTGGCTAAACACATGAACGCAGAGTACCACGCACAAACTTACGTGAAAGGATTTTGTTTGAATGGTTTCGCTCACCGTGACACACCTGATAAGAGCCTGCAGCAACGACACACCCAGAGATAAACCAGACGGTTTCAAATCTTCAAAACCCCATTACGCATCCTGAATGAGGTGGGGGAAACAAATACACAAAGAAAACATGATTGCGTAACAAGACCATTTCCCTTGGCAAATCCTTCTGCTTTCCTTTCCTCACCATATCTGTGTGTGCACATAGAAATCGTTCCCTTGCATTTTCTGAGCTACCTTTGGCTCTGCTCCCGTGGATGGGCTGCAGGGCTGACGCCTGAGCCCCAGCACAGCAGCACTTCCAGAAGCACCTGGCAATCTTCTCCTGGTGCTTGCAAAATGTAGGTCTTGCTGTATCTTAATACTGGAAGATGTAAAGAGACAGGGCAAAGCTGTCTGAAAAGCGGCATCCTTTACAAATCCAAGTGATATAGTTAGAGAAAAAAAAGAAACCCAGGCAGGCAGAGGTGGCCACTGACCCCAAAAGCCATGTCCCAGAAAGCCAGTGGATGCACAACTGTATGCAAGAGGCGCTCATCAGTGATGATTTGATAGTCAAATATTGGCACCTGGGTCAATATGGATATAAGTAGATATGTAAACAAGCTGTGACCCTACCTCAGCGCATCTTGGGAGGGCACATTAGTCTTCCTGAGCTCCATGCCAGGGATGCTATCGTTGCCGAATGTATCATACACAGAGCAACGCGCAGCCCAGTCACTGAGGTCTCATTTCTAACCCAGCAAAACATTTGCAACCTTTTTATTCCCCTTCCTTTTTTGACTTCCTTAACGAATAAACATACTTATGAAGGGGGGGGGGGGGGGGGGGGGGGGGCGGGGAACGCCATTCACACGACTCAGTTGTCCTCTGCGCAGCCTGGGTTTGCTAGCAGCAGCTTGGAAAGGGCAACGAGACGTGAGATTTTTAGCAGTGCAACAGGGACATGAGCTGCCACGGGGCAGATGGTGTGGCAGAACATGCACACTACTACAGGGGCAACTTCTGCTGGTGGCTCAGGGCTGGCTCCGTCTTCGTAAGGCATGTTAAGCCAATCCACTCAATGAACAGGGCTGTCAGGACATATAGCTTGTTTGCAGGAGGCTTGGCTGTATCCTATACATTTTTCAGAGTAAACGAATGCAGCACACCGGCATCTGTGCTTCCCCAAAGGTTTTGGGAAAAAATCCCACATCCCTGTCATGCTGTTGGCTTGCCAGGTCTCAAATTCAAGAACTTCTATGTCTGACCAAAGGGAATGGGGGCTACTTGTACCCCACACACCATGCCGGTACAACAAACACTGCCACGTACCGTATTGCCACCACCTGTTCTGCTCACCAATGCAAATCACCACAATGGAAACCTCCTTGCTCCTGCCAGGAGAGGTTTCAGTTTCGTGACCCACACACTGGGTTTTCCTGTCCATCATTTCACCAAACCCCAGCCCAAAGACTGCCAAGTCACCAGGCAGAGCTCTATCCGCTTGAAGGAAACCAGGAGCTGTTTTCAAGGCAGACCCACGCGATGCAGCTTGTATGATGGAGTCAAGCAGTGGTTTCAGCTGTGATTTCCATGCTTGCAGGTGGTGAAGCCAGGGCAGGGAGAGCAAGCGACCCTTCAGGAAGCCACCCAAGAAACAAGCTCCAGCCAGATTTCTAAAAATGGTTATAGCATCAGGCAGTGATAGGATGTTCTTCATTCCTCCACACAGATGGATTTCTGAGCTTCGGATATAAACACAACGTTGTTGTAGCTAGGATATTGCGCTTTTCTCCTCTGGGTCACAAGTTCAGAGCTACAGCAAGTCATGCTGCTCAAAAAGCAACAGCTCCTTTAAGGCTGTCATTAATGCTTGGATTCCCCAGCAGCTTTTTCTAGGGACTCAAGGTTAATGCAACAGCCTTGGCCCCTTTCTGAGGGCTGGTCATCTGTATCGCAAGGTCTTTTATCAGTGCTGATCAGGACACCGTGTTACACACCTCTGTGGCACCTTGACCTGGTCCTGCTCCAGCTGAACATCAAATAAACCTTCATCAGGTAGTGACAGGGCAGAATAAGGCTTTTTAAAAAAGCAGAAGCTGAACATGAGGGGAAAAAACTAAGCCACAGCAGCAGAGAACAAAGGAAAATGGGTTTTCACTTCTGGCATTAGCACTGCACCACTCCAGCGTGTTCATAGAAGTTTCACCTCCAGGCTTCACTATCAGGTTCTGATCTTAGATTCACTGTCAAAATAAAGCTTGTGCATAAATCCACTCAATTTTACATAGAACAAGGAACCATCAGCTTCTTTTTTTTTTTTTTTTTTGCTTTTATTTATTTATAAATGGCTTAAAACAACATGTACTCACATACGATAGGGGTTGCCTCAGCAGTAACTCCAAAAAGGCAAGGGACCGACCCTGTGCATGCTGCAAAACCAGGCTTTTATCTCCTGTGGATTGCTCAGCAATTTGCACCAAAGAATACTGTTGGCTCTGTTGTAGCTTTTAGGCTGGATGAAATTCAGAGTTTTGACACCCCCACCTCTGCAAGACCACTGAAGCCCATGGGGACTCAGCAGACCTAAGGGTCAGGAGAATTATGGCACAAATCTTTACGTGCATCAAGGCTATAGGGCAGATTTCTGGAGGCACAGCCCTGGAGGAGCCACCTCCTAGTCCTTACCACCCAAATTCCCCCAAACAGTTGAAGATCCAGACCTGATTTTTTTTTTCTGCAAGAGTTTTTGATGTTTCTCTTGGAGGGATACAGTGGACGGCACAACAAAACCTGCAGGATCCATCATGCCAGTAGCAGGACCCCTGCAACACTGCACGAGGAGTCCTACCATGGGAATTTCGTAACCTTTAGTCATATTGGAGATGGAAAGTGGAGCCAGAAGCCATGGATGAGACCTCTTTATGGGTGGAAAATCTTTGACGTGAGTCGTGGTGCCAGATGTTGTGCACAGCTGTGGGGCTCTGCTTTAATCCATCATGGTGACCTCCCGTAGTCTTCAGACAACCAAACGGAAGAGGGCTCAGTTTTCTTCAGGGGCTTCTCATTTGTTTCTTTCATGGAGACACTGCTCCAGCAGTAAAGTCAGTCATTTGCTTATCTAGAAATCCTCTCCATACCACCGTATTCTTTGTTTAATAATACAAAATGCTGCTTTAAAAGGTTGGGTTTGGTTTTTTTTAATTTAAGACCATGTATTTTCAGTTTGAATTTGCTCAGGTCCTTCACCCGAGCAAAAGCAAGGCTCTAACCAGGACTTCCCCCCCCACAGATAAGTTCCTACCTGAGCTACCATCATTTGTTTGATATGATTAATTACCTAAGCTTTAAAAAAATAAATTAGCAGTGAGGATGCCAAGTACTGACGCACTCCCAACATCCTCAGCTGGAATACCCTGTGGCTGTCACATGGAAAGCCACCTTGGAGGCTCCTGCCCCATCCACGAGACAAACCCGTGGAGGGAAGGTGTGCGGGGAGCACAAGGGTGACAGATTAAACAGCTGATCTGCATGGAAGAGGTTTCTCTGGCAGGGCTAAATGTGTTTAGCCACACACCCACATATCATGCTCTTTGCTGCATTACACACTAAGGAAGTGAAACCTGTTTCTGCAGATCATATGATGGACAGTCACTCAGTGCCTGAGCCAATCTTCCAGGCTTGGCAGCAGGAGGCACTGGGGCAAGAGCAGGAGCTTGGCTTTGCCTCTAAGCCCAAGTGTAGCTAAGCCACAATCTCACCAACACATCAGATGAAGACCCTTGAGCAGTGAAACTTATCCCAGCTGCTGTAGAGTCCAGGACAGTGCCAGAAGACCCTGTGTATTTATGGGTCCAGCCTACCAGCAGCATCAGCTGCAGTAGACATTAATAATACAGGCTACAATGAGACATCTAAATCTAACTCTTGAGATACATAGCTGCTCCTCCAAAGATCCTGGACTTTTCACAAGCCTAAGAAAAAACAAAGAAATCCATCTACCACCTCTTAGGGAAGGTACATGCTCCAGGTAAGACAGCCACCTGGGAAAAAGGAGATTAATTTTCTTTTTCTATTTCCAGAACTGGCCTGCAGCATTAACAAAACCAAATTGCTTTACCCTAATCTCTCCCCATTCTCCTTATCATCGTAAACCTTGTCTATTCAAATGAAGGTTTTGCTGCAGAAACTTTCACCACCGGTGAAATAATAATCTACAGGCAAGCATACAGATGGGGTTTGACTCTGCATACATGTAAATAGACAGCAAAGCTTCCAGCATTTCCAGGGTACAGGTTTTGCAGCAGCTCCAGCTGGGACTAAGCACACTTGTGTTCCCACAAGACCATAACAAAACAAAACTGACACAATTCCTTCTCTATGCCTGATAGTTGGAGCATTAGCAGATTATTTCTCTTATTTTCATTCTAATAGGTGAGATAATGATTTTCAGAGACTTCTCTGATCTGAACAGCTGTTTCCCCAATGTTGTTGATATACACAATAAATGAAGCTCTCTTTGTATATGCTTTTTAGTCTGGTTGAATTTAGTTAGGAAAATGCTGTATTTTGAGCACGTTAAGTGCCAGCAGAAACTGAGAATGAGAAAACAGAATTAAAGTGCCAAGACATTACGGATATCATATTGCCCCCCTCAAAGATGCAGAGGAACTTCTGGGCTGAATAAGGGTAAAAACTGTGCTCAGAGGTAGATCTCCACTTCCATGCAGGATGGGGAAGCTCTGAGAAGGCAGGTGGGGAGGAAAGGACTTTCTTGAGCTGTGTAGAGATATTCTGGGTTATCCCAAATGACATAATGCAGCCATAAAAGGCTTCTAGAGGAATAAGGTGATGTGCACACATATTCCAAGCTGTTCTTTTCCTCTAAGGCTGTATCATTTAAACAGGAGAGTGATGGTGGCTTGGAAACCCTGCATGCTCCTAAAGAGTTAAAACGTAGTTATGGAGACTGGCACAATTAAAATTCTGGTAGAGTATATTTAAATTGCAGGGAAAGCTGAGCTTGTCCAACTGGATAGTCAGACCGCAAGTTCCCCCAAATAGGGCTTTGATTTTCCAACACAACACCTGAAATCCTGTTCTGCTTTTATAAAACACATGTGGAATCATGCTCCCTATTGCACAACATGGCTTGAGGAATAATTCCAGGTATATAGGTATAAACCAGAGGTCATGGCTCTGGAAGGGCTGAGAATTTCAGCAGCAACAGAGAAGACGACAAGCCCGGTCCCTGGTGGCAATGCTGCGTTGAGAGCTACCCACAACAGCAGCACCTACCAATGCAAGCAAGATCATGGGTGGTTTCGCTCAAGCACAGCACTCAATGGCAAAAAAATACAAACAAATACTGAGAAGAGCACTAAAAGCAAGCAGCTTCCATGGTCTACACAACCAAACCCAGAATTTATTTACTGGGTACTTTGTTCTCTTCCTGGCAGTACTTTTGAGCTGCTAGGTCAGCCTTACTGGAGGAGTCAACTCAGAGATGGGAAGATGCCTACATGTTTTGTGTCCACGCAGCTCATTACAAGGAGGTCAACTCACCTTCAAGGGCTTCTTCCAGATGCCTAATTCTCATAAAGTTGTTCATACTTAACTGAGCCTTCTCTGAAATACACTGCTGCCCAAAAGCCACCTCTTACTATTTCTGTATACCTGCATTTCCCCCACGCTGCTCTAACAATTCCAACAATCGCTACTGCTTCGACACCTTTTTTTCCTCAAGTCATAGTATCACAGCATGGTTTGGGTTAGAAGGGACTTTAAAGCCCACCCAGTCCCACCCCTGCCATGGGCAGGGACACCTCCCACCAGCCCAGGTTGCTCCAAGCCCCATCCAGCCTGGCCTTGGGCACTGCCAGGGATGGGGCATCCACGGCTGCTCTGGGCAGCCTGTGCCAGCGCCTCGCCGCCCTCACAGGGAAGAATGTCTTCCTAAGATCTAATGTAAATCTGCCTTCTTTTAGTTTAAAGCCATCCCTCCTTGTCCTATCACTAGCCTTGTAAGAAGCCCCTCTCCAGCTTTCTTGTCAGCCCCTTTACGTACCAGGAGGCTGCTCTAAGGTCCCCCTGGAGCCTTCTCTTTTCCAGGCTGAACCATCCCAACTCTTCCAGCCTGTCTCCATAGGAGAGATGCTCCAGCCTCTGACCATCTTCATGGCCCTCCTCTGTCCACTGTTTTTGCCAGTCTTACTTTAAAAATATGCTGCCAGGGTGAAAAAAAACCTGAATGCATTTTGCTTAGCTTGCAACAGGCAGCTCAGCACCAGGAGGGGAGATCTCCCCTCAGCGAAGGGTACTCTGACATCGCCATGTGCTTTAGCTGTGCAGCCAGGACGACATCTGAATACACCATACACAGGAGCTCCCAGTTATTACTTCGGGAGGGGACCACACACCACCATGTCCCTTCTCCACTAAGCAAGGCTGCAGTTAAAACTGGTTTTATCAGACTTAAGTCTAGAAAGTGCATACAGGATCAAGGTGCTCCCACATTCAGATTATTTTCAAAAGGAAAATAACTCAAGCTCTGCTGCAGATCACAGCACTCAGACATGGGGTGCCTAGAGCCATCCTGCCCTTTGCCATCTCTGCCTGAACTGTCCCCTCCAATGCTGGCATTTTTATTTTGCTATGTCTACTGCCACACCTCAGGCAGGCAAAAATGATTGTGCAAAAATGGTGGCACATGGCTACGTCTGTGCACCAACAAACCGAGCTGTGCAGTCATCGCTCCAGAGCTGACACAGGAATGATTCTGCAGCTTTATCCCACGCGTTCATTTTAAAAGCATCGTTGATTGACAGGAGCCAGTTCAATGGAGTCACAGGAAGGCAAGGGCAGGAACGAGCTGAAAACAAGGCTGACACTTCCCTCCCAACAACAGAATGCAGCACACAGAAACCATGAGATGCTTTTGTTTTACATCTCAAAAAAAATCCGCCATCGCTCGCTCCGGGACTGACAACAGCCTGTGCAAGTGGCAGGGCTAAAAATCAAACTGCATCTTTGCTAAAAAATAGTCTTCATCAAGTTTCAATCCTGTAAAAGATTTAAGAAAAATTAAGAAAATTTCAACCCAAAACAAGTCCCAGAAGCAAAAGCCTCCTCTGGATGCTGTTGGGAGGTCAAAGGACTATAAAACATCTAGAACCCCAGTAAGTGACATTAAGGGATGCTGCACGAGTGTGGGCTGGAATGGTCTCAGCTGTACCCCTACACCACCTGCTCAGGGCACGTCCTTGCCACCCCATTGGGTTCCCAACCCTCTGCTGTGCTTTCGGAGAGGAAAGACAAGCGGCCCCGACAGCGGAGCCTCGCTGAGCCGGGCTGTGCAGTAACCAGTAGCAACTGTGCTTAATCCAGCCCAGAGACAAAACTGCCAGGGCTCATTCATACCCACATCACGTGCAGAGCCAAGTCTGTGCATGGTCACAACCACTGCGTATTTTTTTTTTTCAGTTTAAGCTTAGTTTTAGAACAGTTTTTATTTTACATAGAGCATATTTAAATCAGCTTTTACAAAGATGCGATTTTAATAGATGAGGTTGGGGTCAGTTTCAGTATAAAGGATGCACAAACCCTTTTTCCTTCGCGTAGTCACTCTGTACAAAAAAACATTTATTTCAGTGATTTATTCTCATAGTATTTGAGAAATTACCAAGAAAGAAGCTGCTTTAATGCTGACAGTCTTGATTTTTTGAAAGAATTACAAGAAAGAACAGAAACAAAAACACTGAAGAGAAAAGGAAGAAATCAGCAGTTGCTCTGCCCCATATTCAGGTCACAGCCCCAAAAGCCACCTCACTGACAAAATGAGGCCAGCATCACATTACCTATCGGGTGTATTGACAGCAACGAATGTAAAGACTGGAAGCAAAAAAAAAAAACCAAACACATTTTCTACTGACGTTTCAGAAGAGGTAAGTCAACAGGCACATGGGCTAATGGCTGGGGACGAAATTTCACTGAACTGTTAATCCAGATTTTTGGTAGCTTCTTCAACAAACTTTTATTTTAAATTTTAATCTAATTTAGCTGATTCTAAGTTGAGAAAGCCAAAGATTAAATGAAGACCAAAAAGCTTTTGCCCCCTGCTTTTGACCTATGAATACAATGGAGGTGGGATGGACCCAGGGACATATGAAAAGATAAGGGAAAACTTGAGGTATGTGGTAGCTGCACAAATACACGTTTGTTCCTTTCTCTCTCCAGGCACACTCAGCTACCAGCACCAGGTGAGAAAAGGGGCTCAGCAGCTATCCTGCATTTCCAAGGAGGTCAGGCAGAAGAGGGTGCCAGGCTTTTCACAGGACCACATGGCAGGAGGACACGATACATTGGGCAGCAGACGAAACAAGAGATAATCAAACTGTAGGGAGAACCTTTTCCACCGTGAGGTCAGTCAAAACCCAGAGAGGCTGTGCAAACTCCATCCCCGGAGGTTTTCAAGACCCAATTGAATAAAGCCCTGCGCAGCCTCATGCAGCTTCACAGCTGAGCCTGCTTGGAGAAGGATGTTGGTCTGGAGACCTCCTGAGGCCTCATCTAACCACCTGAACCACTCTGCGAGCCTGCCCTCCAAGGTAACCCATCAGCAATTAAAGCTTGTGCCACAAACTCAATCTGTCATGCTATAAACACCCAAAAATCTGCATGATGGAATTATATTAGTCCATATAAAAATGGGTATACAAGGGAACCGAGGTCCCAGCACCTTATTTAAGAGACATCCCAGCTCCACCATGCTGAAAACCTTCTAGATAACAACCTCAAGTCCCCCCTTTCGATGTCACCCCTTTCCTGAGATTCCCCTCCATGCTACAACACTTATCCCCCAGTGCTGTGCATGCAAACAGCCTGCCGCCTCCCTGGCCAGCCTGGGGAGATGTTATTCTTCTTCCAAAAAAAAAAAAAAAAAAAAAAAAAAAAAATCCCCTCAATTATTTATGCCGCTCTTTGAACAACACCAGCTATTGTCAGGGAGTGTTTTACAGCTCTGAATGTCACATTGAGAGTCTGGTCATGCCAGTAGGAAAGCCTGCCGCTGCCACGTCCCAGCAGAAAATGCTTTATTCAAGGCACTCGGAGTCCAGCGCTGGGTAAAACCTAAAAGGAAGCTGGTGGGTGTGACAGACACATTTTGTACAATGATATGAGAAGAAGCAGGCAAGGGCACTTGATTTTTTTGAGGTGTAAGGTGCAAAAATTACAAGGAGCGTTGTGCAAAGTCAGGTGAGGCTAAGTGACCAAAAGCTTTGGTTTGATATTGCTCTAGGGGAATTGCATGGACAAGAGCGGGGGTGAGCAGAGCTGGAGACCTTCCCAGCAGGACCCGGGGAAAAAGCAAGGAGGGAGCTTTCGCTGTTGAGAAAACCAGGCTGGCTCAGCGGACAAGAAACCCGTTTCCTGCCTGATTGCGACTGTGTTAAGGGAAACAGGGCTCTGGAGGCAACCGCGCAAACAAAGCACAGCTACCTTCAACTCCCACCAGGCAGGAGCAAGAGCTTGTGAATGGCCAAAACCCACCCAGCCCCTACAGTCTTTTTTTAAAAAAAAAGTAAAAAAAGAAAAAAAAGGAAAAACAAGTTAAGAAAAGCAACAGCCCCTTTTCCATGGTGTGTTACATTACAAAGCAGAACTGGATGGGTTGCAATCTTCCCCTGCCGCACCCGAACGCCAGGTTTCAGGTTACTTCACCTGATGTACCTGCAAAGATTTTCTCTGAAGCGTGTTATTTCTACCATCTCTGGTAACACCTAGCTCTTACAGCCAACCTTTAATCTGCAGATCTTTAAAACGTCCTGCAAAGAAAGCAAGTGTCATTTCCTTCCCCCTCCCACACCCCCATGCACCAACGAGGAAGTTATAACCCAAGTGAAATAATAAATATCACCTAGTGAAAAGGGAACGCAGTTAGCAATAGGAAAGCCAGTGTCCCCATGTTACTCTAACCTACAGGATCCATCCTTCCAGCCTCCAACTCAGGAAACAGCTTTTCATCGCAGGGTATCAAAGCTCCTCCCAGTTTTGGCATCTCCACCTCTTCTGCCTGCAGAACTAGTTTAAGCGCTGAGGGTTTGGGGTTTTTTTAACCAATTCATGGATATCTGCACCGTACCCAGCAACGGTGCTCATAGCTTTTCTAGCTGCCGCCGCACATCTCACGGGTCTATTTACCATCAGCAAACATCCTAGCAGTAATCCTGGATTTATCGCTTCAGCTTACTGATAACTCCCCCACGGCTGTTCCCCCAAAGCCCAGAAATCCAGTTTACCACCCTTCGCAACGGAATCTCCAGGCATTTTGAGAGCTGTATTATTTTATCTCCCCTGCAATCTCAATTCACTGTGAAAATACTTGGTGAAACCTATTAGAAGCTTTCCTGAAGGTCCCTTCCCATCCAAACCACTCTGTGATTCTGTGACTGCAGCCACATCATCTCCATGCCCAGAACAAACAGAAACCACAGCAGCAGCTGTGGCTGCAGCCCTGAGACCACCCTGACCCCCAGTGCTGAAAATCCTTTATTTAACTGAAGGGCCTTTTGATACAGTTGACCCTGCTCACAAGTAGTCCTACATGAAAGGTGGCCAGAGCCAGCCAGAGGCAGCAGTGTCACTTTATAGTGAAGAGCTTCCAGCTTCCTTCCAGGCACTCAGGCTGCAGAAATAAAAAGGATTTAAAGCAGATGACAGAGTTATTAAAAGATGATCCATTCCTCGTGAGGTCTTAGTGATTTGGTATTTTTAAGCCGTGCAGTATTCAACCCTCCACAAACAACTCTAGATGACAGAGAAAACACAAGGAAGCCTGTGCCTCTTTTGGGGCACAGTGCAGTACTTTTCTAATCAAAATATTATCATTGAGCTGATATAATACTGATCAAAAGATAACTTTGTTTTCTCCCACTCAGTCCTTCCCCCATTGCCACTGGAGTTCATGTTGGTATATGTTATTGTCACGCAGATGGAAAGCAATTACAGAAAAGCAATCATTGGGCTTTTTACTAAATTTTACATTTACTAGATTTTTTTAAATTTAGTAAGATATTCACGAACAATCTAATTTTGTCACTTTTTTTCACATTCAGTTGCTACATGCACTTAGCCTACAATTCCACCACATCATGGATGAGAGTCCTTCTCCACCACAACCTGAAATCCAGACAGCAACTTTCCTGAAATCAGAGGGCTGGAGCATCTCTCCTATGGGTACAGGCTGAGAGAGTCAGGGTTGTTCAGCCTGGAGAAGAGCAGGCTGGGGGGAGACCTTAGAGCAGCCTCCCAGTACCTAAAGGGGCCTCCAAAAAAGCTGGAGAAGAGCTTTTTACAAGGGCTTGTAGTGAGAGGACAAGGGGGGATGGGTTTACACTGGAAGAGGGGAGATTTAGATTACATGTAAAGACAAAATTCTTACTGTGAGGTGGCGAGGCTCTAGCACAGGCTGTCCAGAGCAGCTGTAGATGCCCCAGCCCTGGCCAGCTTGGTACAACCTGGTCTGGTGGAAGGTGTCCCTGCCCATGGCAGGGGTTGGGACTGCATGGGCTTTAAAGTCTCTTCCAACCCAAACCATGCTGTGATTCTATGATTCAATATCACTTGAAAGCTGTGGTTGAGAACTATAATCTTCATAACAGAATTCCACGAGAATCACAGAATCATAAAATGTTGTGGGTTGAGACCTCTAAAGGCCATCTAGCCCAACCCCACCCCCCACCCCCCCGCCACGGGCAGGGACATCTGCAACCAGATCAGGTTGCTCAGAACCCCATCCAGCCTGGCCTTGAATGTTTCCAGGGATGGAGCACCTGCCATCTATGGGCAACCTGTGCCACTGTTTCACTAGCTTCGTTGTAGAATATTTTTTCCTTATATTTAGTTTGAGTCTACCCTCTATTGGTTTAAAACCATTTACCCCTGGCCCTATTGCAACAGACCCTGCTAAAGAGTCTGTCCCCATCTTTCTTATAAACCCCCTTAAAGTATTAAAGACCACTCGCTATAAGGTCTGCTCAGAGCCATCTCTTTTCTGGGCTGAACAACCCCAACTCTCTCAGTCTGTCCTCACAGCAGAGGTGCTTCAGCCCCTGACCATCTTTGTGGCCTCCTCTGGACAAAAGAGAGCAAAGCTTTATGTTTAAACAAAACATTTCATCTTCTCTGAGCACTGACTAATGTTTCATACATGCTTCATGCACTTATGGAAACTACCCAGGTAATACACAGCTTTCTGCTTTTATAAGATACTGATAGATTAGAAACTAACATGAAAGACCACTTGCTAAATTTGTTGAAAGTATTTTATCAGTAATGACTGGATTTGGATCACAAGTTTCTCCCCACTATGAAAATGAAAAATTAATCTATCAGATTCAGTAAAGTAGGAGAGAGAAACTATTATACACGCAGGAAAATTCCAGCGTAAACATTTTAAAGTTGCATTAAGTGACAAACAAGCAGGTTTATTGCTGAATTGAGGTACGTGTATATGATGACCACCATCATCAGACCATGAGGTGCCCATCAGGTGGATATTTTTTTGAAAAAGACACTGAAATTCAACTCCTGTAAGCAGTTTAAATTCAAGATAGGAGGGTTTCTAGGGTAAAAAAAAAAGAGCTACATTTTTAAAATATTCAACGTACAGAACTGACTTGGGTGAATGTTGCACTAACCAGTCTCAACAATGGCATAAACCCTTCGTTCTTATCCTTCCTTGGGCTTGCACCACTGCTGCCTTTCACGTGTCCTGTTGAGAAGCTATTTCAATCCAGCTCTCTCCACAAGCCTCATAAAAGGATTTCACTGCAACAAATGCCAAGGCAAAGAGAAAGAATGACTTAAAAATCCAAATAAAGCTTTTTTTTTTGCCTTTTTTTCACCATGTAATTGCAAATAGCAAACATATCTGTGGTTTACAGAGGAGGCAATAAATTAAAGCTAGAGTCACAAATCGGACCAAAAAAAGATACTTGTCATTCAATCCACCACCCCAGGATGGCTGTGGCCCCATGGGACACTTCTCAGTTTTGTGAAAGACTTGGAGTCCTGAACTGAGGAAGTGCAACATGAAGAGCACTCTCAGAAGTTTGTTCTTTTTCTTATAAAATTCATCCAGCCCTCTGGTGCTTCCTGAGCACAGCCTCTTTGGTCTGGTTGCAGCAAAAGCAAACAGTCTTTAGCAAATAAGCTTTTTATCTGTGAACTGAGCACATCATAAAAAAAAAGAAAGTTTGATCCTCAGCAAAATGGTTGCATGTGTTCCTTCTGTAACTACTGGAAGACGGCCGCAACATTTCAGTTTCTAGAAAAAGAAACTGGCACTTCCTATCTTTTTAGCTTTAAACTGCTGCAAAAAGATGCATTTCAGCCCCTTAGGAAGCTGAGCAGCCCAGCATTTTAACTTCCCCTCTGATAAAGGCTACAGCAGAACAGTTCCATGAGATCTACCACCAGCAGCAGAACCTGATCCTGGAGATAGCAGTAATTCTCAGCTTCTGCTACTCTCATTGGACACTACAGAATTAAAAAAAGAAAACACACAAAAAAGCAAATCTGTATTTTTTTCATTTTTCATTGAGCTGAACCCCTCAACCAATACTAAGAATGCACAGGGTGCCTATTTTCATAACTTTGGTGAGCAACTGTATTTTAGGAGTGGTCACTGAACAAAACAACCAAGCAAAACAAGTTGAGGAGGTTTGGGTGTTGTGGTACTTTTGTTTTTAATTGTTTTTATTTATTTTTTGATATTTTGTATAAAATCTGTAGCCAGACACAGCCCAACTCATGGATTGGCAGTGGGAAAGAAAAAAACCCTACAACCACATACCCACGGACTCTACACTAGTTTCCACTGCATCTCCAGAACACATTTCAAAAAAGAGAAATTTAGGGTGAATTAAAGTCATTATGTGAAGAGGTAAGTTTGTCTGAACAAGTACATGGTAAATAGCTTCTTTCCCTCAGCTGGGTGGAAGTCTTTACAGATACCTCTCCCAGCGCAGGGTTTGGTTTGGAGCAAGCCCATCCATTGAGACCCTTGGGACTTTCCAATGTGGTACAAGCAGAAGAAAATGCCAAAGCTTAAGTGAATGAGCTTATCAGTGGGTAAATCCAAGGCTTGGGTGATCTCTGCTGATTTAGGCTGTGCTGTAGCCATCTCCCTGCACCACAGATGTGACAGCACTACAATAGCATGAATAATTTTTGTTACTCACTCCCTACTAAACGACAGCATTCAGCGTCTAAATTAAGAACATGAAAACGATTAACATTACCATTAACCTCAGCCCCACCCTAATTGCACTACATAAAAGCATACGTAACAATTACAAAGATAACATTGTGTGTCATAAATATCACACACAGGAATACAGCAGTCACAGCATTTGTTTCCTGACCTGGGAAAGCTGCTATAATTGTAGTGTATTGTGCGCATGGAGGATTTAGATTTGGAAGCTGGTTGCCAACAGCCCTTGTTTGCTGTAATTTCCCATCAGGCTCTTAAAATTCTTCGGGTTCCCAATCAGCACCGTGTCAACGTGCTACTCCAAGTTCTGCACCGTGCAGTTCAGCAGGAATTTCACATTCTCAGTGGAAACAAAATCAAGATCATTCCAGGGACATGAAAGCTAGATGCAGAGATGTCAAGCAATTAGAGCAGAATTTGTGTCTTTGGGATTGCTGATGCACATTTCACAGCTAAGAGCATTTAAACTAAAACCATCTTCACTCCTGGAGGCCCTCCACCCAAGTCAAGAGAACAGATATTCAGGAGGCCATTTTGGTTTTAAGTAATTCGGTTATTACATCACACATAATTCAGTGGTTTGCCATTTCAAACCTGGACAGCCTCAGGGGCTGGCACAAAATTACTCAAAATCACAGAAACCACCTCACCATGCTCTGTCCATGACATGCTCCCCTCCTGGTGGAAGCCATTCTTGCAAGCAAAATTCTCCTAAGTATTCCCCCATCCCTTTCTAAATAGAGAATTTAAACTGCCCTGATTACAAATTTGAGGAGCGTCAATGAAACCTCCCTTCCAGTGAGCTCCTAATGAGATAGTACCTGACAAACCCACTGGTCTTTATAAAGCAGTCTTTCATCTCAATGAAGCCTTCTCCATTCAGTATTTCCAGGTAACAGCAATACCTGTTTAAAGCTTTTAGCTCTAAATGCTTTTCTACCAGAAGTAGAGAAAATTAAAAGTGATGCTTTCACTCATATTGATATTATCCAATTAAAATTAACAGATGACAGTGACCCGAATAGACAGTGCTGGAGAAGAGGTTCTCCAAAATGGAAATACCAACATTTCTGATACCCTCAAGCGATACTGTAAGCTATTAGCATCCTACTCTTATGCCCATCGTAACCTGCCGGCTTAGGTCTCTTCTCAGTTTCATCATCACTTTCTCCCCAGGAAGAACAATCATTTCCACATCAGTTCCTCCTCCTTCCTTCCTTAAGGTCTTTTATACAGAGGATTATATTTTCTGGGTTACTTCCCTGAAAGTCATCAAGTTGGGGTTTTCCTTCTGCCACTGGCAGCTGTGCTTTAGCTGTGATGCCGATTGTTTGCCAAGGACCCCACAAGGCTTAGCCCAAGAGGAAGACCAGCCTTCCAGAAAGGTTTCAAGGGTGAAGCTGAATGTCGGCCATTCTCTAATGGCCCAGCACTTAATGACAAATACCTCCCTCATTAGTATGCTGAGCTACATTAGTTCTGCTGCTTACAGCGCTAAAGCATTAAAGTGGGGTTGAATCTTCAGTTTCACAGTTTGCAACGTGATGCATTAGACACTCACATGTCTCCCGGCATGGGGCACTGACAGCATTTTAGATGTGTGAGGTGCTGCCAGTAAATCTGCTAATGGCTGTAAAAGAGGCAGCACATGCCTCTGAGTGAACAGAGGTGAAGTCATCTGTACGTACGATGGGGTTAATGAGGCAGAGAGGCGAAACAACTGCCCAGTATCACACATGAGGCCTTGGGTAATACCGTGATCTCAACCAAGGAGTTGGCATCATCCTACTAATCAAATATGGATTACCTAAGAAGCAAATTTACACTGCAGACTTTCCATCAAGCCTGGGAAGTCTTATAATCTCTCCACTCAATCTCCCTGCTACTCAATTTTCACAGAACCTTCAAGATTTGAAGATTTTGAAGTTTCTCAAATGTGGCTGAAATTGCTTAGTGGTTCAAAAGATTGGTTGGGATGGAGGGGCTGACAAATGCAAATTATGTCCTGCAACTATTCTCCTGTCTTTAGGAAATTAAGCTTAAGAACACAGCACTTTACACATTGCTGTACGAAAACTACGAATGACATTGTCATTGCTGCAGCTGTATCCTTACCTATCAAATATTAGCATTTTAGCACCAAGAAGTCTATACCCCTGTTGAAAACAATGCTCCCCAATGAAAGCTAGCAACATGTCAGCTCTAATGATGAGCTCAGAGTAAGACCAATCAAGGCTAGGGAATACTTCCTTGCATTCAAAGTTCAAGCAAAAGGCTCCTAGATACACAAATGAGGACTCACAGTAGGATTCTTCAATACATATGTAGCATTATGGCTTTATAGAGGCTTTCGAGGCATTGCACTGATTAATCAAACAGAATAATAATCTTATAGTGAAGTGTTGAGCTGGAATTAGAGAGATTAATGTTTGGGTCCCAGCTCTAGAAGTTCTCACCCTTGGGGAAGTCATATCAACTCCTGCATCTCACCTCTCCTTTCCACAAAACCTTCTTTGAATTACTGATTGCAGAACCAGAGTGAAGATGCCAGAGGGAAAGACCATTCCAAAGACTTATTTTATTACTATTTTTCCCTTAATACCCGCTATGAGGCACTGTCTTGTTTTATTCATGATTCTTTTAAGAAAGATTTTCCATCTTAAGGGAATAAACCCAAGTATGTGTTATCTTTTTAATAATACACCTGCTTCTACTGGTGACTTCTACTGGTAAACAAAGACTCACATGAACATATCAAAAAATACGCAGTGCAATTTCACAGAATAACACGCTTGATGGTACCTCATTACAACATGTTTGTAGATCCAAAGGTTAGGTGAGGCAAAATTCTGAAGTTAGTGGGGCGCTTCTTGGTGTAAAGTCGCACAGATGCAGAATGACACAGCATGAAATACTGTCCCATACAGTTTTGTGTATTTTGTGAACTCCCATTGCTAGATCCCTAAAGACTCCAGTTCTTCTAGAGTTAAAGCACAGCTCTTCCTTGTGTTTCTCGAGCTCACATCACAGGAAGCGAGACATTTAACCATCATGATGGAGGTCTAATTCTGTTACTCCACACCTGTTCAACTGTAAACCCCCCAGTGTCTGATGTCTGGCATTTGTAAGAGTTTTGGTCATACACCATCTCCTCTGTAGACCAAAGAGATATCCAAGACCTTGTTGGAATGTGGCCTTTTCTGAAGGATCTTTGGAAAAGTTCATTAAGTTCAAAGTTAGGCTAGCAACTCACCATTGACCAAAACACAAAATGCAGCCAGATTTTGGTGAGGATGAAAAGAAAGGAGAACATATGTGGGTGGATGAACAATGACGTTCAGTCACATGTCAGAATGCTTCTTTTGTTGTTTTTAATCTAAACCCAAAACTTATATTGAATCCAGATTTGTGCTGTGCAGTTTAAAGAGCCAGGGTAGACTTCCTCCACCATGAAAGGGTACACATAGCATGCAGCCAAATAACAGAAGGAAGACTTTGCAATGAGAAGATAACTGTGTTTTGGTGGTGACATCTGTGTCAAAAGCATCATCGTCCAATACCAGCAATAGATGACAGTCACAACTGAGACACTCATGACCACAGCAACCAAACCTTCCTCCCCACAGTCAGCTCGAAATTGCACTGGGAGGCCTTAGAAATCCCACAAGATTTCAACCAATCTCCGATTGCCTTGAAAGCATAACTAATTTCAATTGTCTTCTGATTTTATCTCCATTTTCTCAGGTTCTAGGCTATTTGGGAAAGCACTCTGTGTACGTACATGTGAGTATGCACACTGGTGCACACATGCACTTGTCTGAAGTTACCCACTTCCCAGTGTATCTGCTTTTCTCAGGGCCTCCTTGAAGAAAACTTAGGGAGGAAGCCTAACCTTTGGGAAATTCTCCTTCTTATTCTGTACAGTCACCAACAAAAAGATTTCTGCTCCCACTGCACCTTGCTGAGCTCAAACCATGGGAGCATTCAAGCTCAGCTTGGCTCTGCTAGGCTCAGTTCTTTGCTTTCCCCAATGTTTTCTGACAAACTGCTCTCACAGGGATTTCAAAAAAAAGATGCTGACCTGGCCCCTGCAGAAAGGAAGAGATTTTCCTTCCTTCTCCACATAAATTTTAAAGTTTCCTGAAAAACAGAAGGACAGGATTCAGAGAAAGCGATGGGGAACCTATACAGAAAAAAAGACTGAGGGACGTCTGACCCAGGCTAAAGACTAATTAACACTTGACACTACATCCACAGTTCCTTCCATTTTCCATTTATTCTTCTGAAGTTCCCCTGCAGCAGCTGGGGCAGCAGAAACCAAATCTCCAAACAGTGCTCTGTCTGCATGATTATATGTCTCAAGATGTGGGCACACCTCTTCCAGGGACTGCAGTGAGCCAGTTCCCCTTCCTACCTCCGTGTCTTGCTGTACATGTGAGCCTCTAAACCTCTGTGTGAAGGGGAACGGAGTATTTTGGGGGAATTCAAAGGCAAATAATAACAATCAATATTACTTTTACTGCAGCAGTGCTTATGGATTCCTACTGAAGAAATCAGTGCTGGATCTAACCAGAGATTACCTACCTATTCCCTCCTCTTCCCCTCTGCCCAAAATGAGATTTACCAGAAAAAAAATATTAATCAATCAAAAGTTTCAGTGAGTCACAGGCAGGCAGGCAGGTGACCTACACTACTGTTCTCTCTTATGGGCCAAGAGGTAATGTGAGCAGCAAGACTACATGTCAGAGAGGGCAAACATGGAAGAAGAATGTCAGCTTTAGGAAAAATTAATGACCCTGCAGGGTAAGTTCAGCACTAGTCTGATTCAGAAAAATAGACTGGGTGTAGCCAGTGGATTGGAGAATTCCATCCAAAAAAATAAGAGAGTTGTTTCATTCCCAAAAAACTTTCCTATTCAGTGGAAAATTCAGCTTGCTATGAAGTCAGACGGAAGCTTCTGAGCCAGCCCAGGCAGGGGTTCACCTATACACCCAAACAAGAAAGGCCAAGAACAAGGCATCCAAACACACAGCCCTGCCAAAACCTCAGTGGTTTTATCATCTAGAGTTCAAATCAAGACCTCCCGTCCTGCTGCTCACACTGCACGCGGAAGAGTTTCCAAGAAACGTCTCTTGGCCATAATCCCGAAAACGGAGTTTCCGACTTGCTGCTGGGAGCGGAGCCGCTGCATGCAGTGGCGGCTTCTCTGCGGATTTTGAAAGCTGAATCTCCTACAAAGCTGTCGCTGTGCCACATTCTTTACTGCTAGTATAGCATTGAAACAGCACAGCGTTTTTGAATAATGCCCTCAATTTCTCTAAACACAACTGTTTACGCAAGCCTAAGGCTTGCCTCAGGCAAGTCTGGTGGCCTAAAGCTTGGGGAGAAGATAAGCCCGCCCTTGTTCTATTTGCAAATGTCATGGGGCACTCTTCCCCCCTACCCATCCTGTAAACCTATTGGGATCATGAAAATAATTATGGTGGAAAACCCTGGGCTAACTCAACAAGGCTCAGTGAAACTGTGCTGTCTAGTAGGCTAAACTGGGACAGATACCGAAGCCCTGGAAGATCAGGTAGTAGTGAGCTGGTGCAATAATACCTGGCTAGGAAATGCCAGATTCAATGTCAGGTTGGACAGGGCTCTGAGCAACCTGATCTAGTTGAAGATGCCCCTGCTTGTTGCAGAGGGGCTGGACTAGATGGCTTTTAAAGGTCCCTTCCAGCTCAAATATTCTATCATATCACAGAATCACGAATCGTTTAGGTTGGATAAGACCTTTATGGTCATCAAGTCCAGCTGTTCACTTAGCACTGCCAAGGCCATCACTAAACCATGTTCCTACGCTCCATGTCTACGTGTCTTGTAAATACCTTCAGGGATGTTGACTCCACCACTTCCCTGGGCAGCCCGTTTCTAGGATTCTATGATTCCCACTCCTGCTCTTTGGGAGAGGTGTCAAGTGTTTGCTAGTGGCTCTGTTTCTACCCCCACCCTCCTTCCCTTCTCCTCTTCAGTTCAGCTAGTTTTGATTTAAGATGACCGTGACCTCTACTCAGAGGTGCCACCAGACCTGGGAGCACTGCGATGTTTGGGATCCCAAAGTTTCCAATTACACATGCAGAACCTTTTAGGACGTAACAAAGGTTTTAGATCTAAAATTTGAAGTCTTCTTATTTGCGTTCTGTAAATGCAGACTCCCTGGTCTGCCAGCATTATACTCCATGCTAAGTCTGAGCTAGAATAAATGGGCCACATCACTGAAATGGCTGACAAAAAGAGGACAGTAACTTGTGACAAGTGAATGTGACCAGTGAAAACAAAGCCCAGAAATCTAGCGATACATCTGAGTGGAGAGCTTTGTACAGTCTTCATGCATTAGCTTTCTCCCACAAAATCCAAATCTGAATGCTTTGGAACTGTGACATGAATCAATAAGTGATGTATAATGAAACACTTTAAAAAGCAACCCATAAAAGCATAAAAGGGTGCTCAAGCCCTTCCAGCTAACATCAGCTATTTCAGAACCCCAGTTTCAGAGAGAAAAACGACTCAGCCCAAACCACCTTTACAGCAACCCACAACAGTCAAGAGGCTCACAGGATGATGGACACCTCTGGCACTCCAGCATCCAACTTTGCGTCTTGCCTAGCAGCCCACACTACCTGAAACAGCAGAACAACAAGTCCCATGAACTCAGCCATGGACCTTGCTGCCTTATTCCGAAATAATTTTGCTGCAGAACCGAAGTGCTGTCAGACCATTTCACTCCAGCCAACAGAGTCACATCCACATCTGGCTTCATCATGCAAGACAAACCACTCACACACAAGCAATTTTGTTGAGACCGTTTACACTGGCCAGTCAAATCAGACAGCACTGGCCATGGCAAGGCTCCAGCCCACAGCCGCTCCTCTTCACGTGAGTTCAGGTGCATCCTGCCGATCTCAGCGGCTTTAGGGTTCCAGCTGGTCACTTAATTGCCAGCTTCCAACCACAAACAGCTAAGAAACTTCAACAGGCAGATCTAGACCACAGGCTTTTTTGAGAAAGCTACTGCCAGAGCGCAGGTAGCATCTTTGCCATACACATTCACTGGATTACGACAGGACCTGTGTTATTTTGGCAGATAGCTGAATATTCATCAGTCTCTTGCTTCTCTAAAAAGGCTTTTCTTATACAAGCAAAAACTGATTAATAAATGAAGTTAAGGCTATTAACAGTTACGAGGTGCATCACAGGCAAACTTCTGCTGTCTCTGACTTTAGTCTCATTGAACTTAATCCTTTTCTGGGATCAGCTATGGAGAAACTATGCACAAAAGACAAAGCCCTTCTTCTAGGACAGTTGGCCACTTCTCACTAAACTAATGGGATTACTTCAGCTGTTGAGCTCAATAGGAGTTTTCCCCGAATCAGAAAGTGGGCCAAGCAGACTAAAAAATACATGTAGCGAAACACAACATGAAATTCAGTTAAGTATTTTTATTTTTATTTTAGAAAAGCATTCCTCATTTTTTTTTCCTCAAGTCAGCTCATGGGAAGAACTCTGACCAGAACAACTTCCCACAAACTCCCTGCTGGATGTTGTTTTTTAATTCACTAACATCCTGAGTAACGTCCCTTCTTACTTCATAACCTTCCTTCTTTCTACATGAACTTGATTTCCTCGGACAGACTCTGGGTTTTTTCCTTCCCTCCCCTTAATAAATCACTCATGCCAGAATCATATGCCCATCTGTGCCAAGGTAATAGCAGAGGTCAGTATGTTTCAGTCTAATACTAGTTTGTATAACCAAGAAAAAAAAAAAAAGCCTTAAGATAAATCCTCTTCACATATTGATACCCAACTCTGCATGCCTTGCACAAACCACAAGTTTCAAAAATTAAAGATTCTTTCAAGTAAATAAAGAGAAAATACTGGATTCACCAAAATTTGCATCAAAACAAAGGCAATCCCCCAGTCTAAGAGGACCATGCTCATTAAGTTCAAACAGGGGAACGATGGACCACAGGTTTCACCATGTAGATGATGTAAGACAGAGATGTGAATCCATGAGAAATCTGTACACTCAGCACCACCAAAGGCTGCTGTTCTCCTATGCAGGCTACAGCAGTACTAGCTTCATACCCCACACATCTCATTAATGTTTCTACTTTACCTTAAAAGGGATGCTCATTCAACTTTTCACCTCCCCAATGCAACAGTCAAAGCTTTTTCCAATTAATATCGAACTGGGACTATGATGGGTAGTACGCAATCAATCCTTATTTAAGGCTGATGATTATTCTCGATGCGCCCTGTAAGAGAGAAACACCCAGTTAGTGGCTTGTGCCAAGACGAGCAAGTTGTTTCACACAGAGCAGCTATATCAAGCAAACAGCCTTTTTACCGTATCAGCTGCTTGAATTTTGTTGTGGATGACTGGGACTGTCCCATATAAATGAGACTGTCCCAGCCACTAATGTAGTCCCCATATAAAATAAGTTTATCAAAGCATTAGAAGCACAGCTGGAGGTACACCAGCCTGCAGAAGGCATCGAGGCAGTCGAGAAGATGACTGAAGACCACAGCTCAGGTCACCTGGGGAGTAACCCAAAGCTATGCAGTCTGCTAATACACCAGGAGCCCAATGAACAAAAAAAGTTAGTTTTAAACTCTTCTGTTTTGCGGAGAGGACAACAAGGAATATACAACACTTGGCCTGAAGCTGGAAAGATTTATATTTGATCCAGACTTTTTAGTAGGGTCTGTAGGATAGGACAAGGGGGAATGGTTTTAAACTAGAAGAGGGTAGGTTTAGGTTAGATCTTAGGAAGACATTCTTCCCTGTGAGGGTGGCGAGGCGCTGGCACAGGCTGCCCAGAGCAGCTGCGGATGCCCCATCCCTGGCAGTGTCCCAGGCCAGGCTGGACGGGGCTTGGAGCAACCTGGGCTGGTGGGAGGTGTCACTGCCCATGGCAGGGGGGTGGAACTACATGATCTTCAAAGGTCTTTCCAATGCAAACCATTCTAAGATTTCTGCCAGATTTTACATCTAAATCTAGATGCTGGCTTAAAACCCACCTTATTTTCTCTCTTCTAGACAAGGCAAGGTCTCTGGGCAGGAGCAGGGCACTTGTTAGGACAGCCAGCATCAGTGGAAAGAGGGGACAAACCTTTCAACTGTACAAACATTTCTAGAGGCCTGACACAGGAGAAGGTGCCTTCAAAGCTACACCCTGCTCACGAAAATGGCCCTGAGGTAGAATTAGGCATGTATCAGTCCATCTGCAGGAGTGGATAGGTGGCTTTTCTGGAGTTGTAGGTATGTTAGTAAGGAGGACAGGAAAACAATATTTCATCAAGCTGGGGGAGAGACGAGTGAATTATTCCCTTGACAACCAGCTTAATGGGACCTGGTTATTTTCTCATTATTCAGTTATATATATTCAGTTTCTTGGTTACTTTCTGTATGACTCCTTCCAGTTTTAGATTTCATTTTCAACCAAAGATTGTCACGCTTTCCACATGCCGCAAAACAAATAAACAGGCAAGATGCATTTTTATAAGGTAAGGCAAGTCCCAAGTAGCTAAAACCACCCTCGCTGCTAGAACATCTTGGCAAAATTCAACTTCCTCCTCAACTGTAGCAAGTAAAAAGCTGATGCTCTTTGTTATAATGCTTTATTATTAGAGTATTAAAGCCCTCTCATATAGAGAGCAAGCCGCTGCGCACAGCACCCAAACCACCCAGCAGCACCCAGGCAGCAAAGCCGGCAGCAGAACTGATGCCTCCCGGGTTTGCTTCCAAGCATCTTGGTGTAGCTGATGGAGACTGCCAGGCTGCAAAGCACCACTGAAAGAACAAATATCACCACTCCATCTCTAAGTATTGCAGTGACAGCTTTTATATTTCCATTTGATGAATGGGACGATCAATTCATTTCAGTTGTTGTAGAAAGGACATATATTCTGTAGAGACAGGAAAGAAGCAGCAGAGCACCTTCTCCCTCGTGGTGCAGCAATGCTCCCCCAACGCCTACTCTGCCACTTTGCATTCCCCAACAAAAAAACCAGGCTTGCTCATGGCAATGTGGATTCCCAATCCGGCTTTGTAGCAAAACAGCCTCCCTCTAATTACCAGTCAGCCTGATGACATCTAAATGGTGGAACACAAATATGTCAGAGACTCAAAATGAGAGAGTGTGAAAACAAGACTGTCTCCTTTCTGCATTCACACCGCAGGTCCCAAGCACACGAGGACACGCTCCTGCCTGAGTCATTCCCTGCAATGCTTTGCAGCCCAGCAGCAACCACAGGTATTTCCCATGTAAGTCTTTTTTTTTTTTTTTTTTTTTAATTATTTTAAATGAGAGGATAGCAAGAGTAACTTTGGGACTGCAAGGAGCAATGGTGTGATTACAAGGATCAGTCATGTCTACAGAGTCTTATTAGAAGTAATTTATATGCAAGTAAAACAAATATCCCCCACTTTTCTAGGAAAATGCCAAATTCCATACTGATTTACACGCTTTACAATCTCATTGACTTCAGAGGGATCGCCTGCAGTATGAATCACCAGGCTGTAGCCTCCCAGCAATAAAATAATCCCTTCATATTCCTCCTTTCAAAAACCCTATCATCCGACCAGGTGCTGCAGCTAAGACCCCACAAGCCAAGTCTCAGCCCTGCGGCTATGCTTCTCCTTTCCCTATTAAAGCTTGGGGAGGGGGTGAAAGGGAAATAAAAGTCTGATGATGGAAATGCCAACAAGCAAAAAACACAGCCTCGATGAGCCCAGCATGCATGGCTGAGCAGGGGGGTGGCCGGGGGGTTATTTGGGGCAGTGCGGGGGGAGGGGCATGAACCCTTCTTCAACCTAATTAAATCCAGATTCAAAAGCCATTCTGATCCAAGGGCATTAAGCATTTTTGTTAGGAAAGGCAGGGATAAATTAACTCCTAACTCTGGCCCTAATCTTTTTTCATTGTTGTTTAAATTCTCCCACTTCCTAAGATTTCAGCATTTCCTCGTGATAAAAAGGAGCTCCAGTCTGCTAGCTCATCTGCCCCTTCCCTCCAAGGCATCTGGGCAGATGCTTCCCCAACCAAGCTCTTAAAAATTACACGACCTGCTTCTCCATTTACAAACATTGGTGCAAAAGGCAACTGCTGACCCCACTCTTCCCTTTAATCACAGCCGTTATTTACAGCGCTACCAACACACTGGGATAGAGGCTAATAAATGTTTAATGGCCCAGTAAACACCAAGGGCTTTATCTACAGCCCATTTCAAAGCCTGATCAAATATAATAATCCTTCGTATGTCTGTCTGCTGCTTCCCTGGCTTCCTGCAGGATGGAAGGAGATGTACACAGCCACTTTATATTCAGGCAATAAAGGGAGGTTAGCTATAGGGAAAGATAGGTTAGCTATAGGGACACAGATGTTTTCCCTACTTCCATATCAATTTTTTGCTCCCAGAAGGGCAGGACTATGCACCAACCTGTTGGACCTCAACTTCCATCTAATGTAGAAATGCAGGTGGCAGCTGCCTCTAGGATTTAATAAAGCAGTTATAAATAACAGGAATATTACACATAGAAAGCAGATAGTATGTGGAGGAAGTTGAAAGAAGTATCATTTACTTACAGACTGGGGTACAGGGGAAAATTACCTGCACACTTCATGAAGGGCTCTAGGAGACTATGAGACCAGAAATGCTGAAGTTTTATAGAAAGCTTTATTTAAAAATATGGAAACTGGATCAATATTTAAGCAGTTTATATATCGCACAACTTGCACAATGCACAGGATTGCCAAGTAGCTAAATTCACATGCATTGACCCAGGCAAGTACTGACTTCTGCCAGACCAACTGATTCAGTGCATGGGGGACAAAAACATTTTTTCAGGCAGACAAACCACTTCCTCAGATCTGAAACGGAAGATAAGCTTCCGCCATCCCCCCACCCCAGTTAT
Organism: Falco biarmicus; assembly: GCF_023638135.1. Taxonomy (NCBI): domain Eukaryota; kingdom Metazoa; phylum Chordata; class Aves; order Falconiformes; family Falconidae; genus Falco; species Falco biarmicus. Next base: position 86,292,474 of record NC_079288.1, on the reverse strand, counting down.
AGCTGTTGGTCCATTACCCAATATTGCCTTCCCATGCAAGTCTTACTTCTCTTCTAGACCCTCATACCTCCAATATGGTATTTTAAATGAGTCATTTTGACACATTAAAGCTAAGCAGTTATGTTTTTATTAGGCTATTACACATCACTGTGACAAACTACCCTAAAGACCTGGTCCTAAATCACAGTCCAGTTATTGTTTGGTAAACTCACATGAACAAGAGATAAATACACCAGAAAAAGCCACAAGGACTTCACAGGTGAGACCTCACCCATGACACAGGGCTGCACCGTAGCACCATCCAGCTAATCAACACACAAGCTCCAGCAGCCAGCCAGACCTGTTCCACAGATTTCTAGACCATATTCAAGATTTGATTTTTTCCCAGCCTCCAAAGCAGCCCCAAAATCAGGTCCTGGTACTGGTGAAGTCTTCTAACATAGCCAAGGCCAACTGGCTCTACCAACACTACCACCTCCTGGGCTCAGATGATGGGAGAGATCTGCTTCCCAGTTCCATCTGGTCAAACTGGAGGGTCCTCTAAGTCCGATCCAAGCAGAAAGCAAGGGATCAGGACGGTATTATGAAAACAGAGGCTTGAGGCCAAAGTAAAGGAGCCTGCGGGCAGGGCTGTCATCAGGGTGTAGCTCACCCGTGCTGCCATGCACTGGCCCCTTCCCTCTCCTCCATGGGACATTTTCATTTAGCGTGGCCAGGAGACTCTTGCAGAGGATGTTTTAAAACTCCCAGAGCTGCCAAAAATGTCAAATTAGAGCACAGCGAGAGCTCATAATAAATCCACTGAAGTGAACCACAGCACTGCTCAGCTGCCTTTTTGGGTGAAACCAAAAATTGTGAAAGCAAAGACCTACCGGCAATTACACCCAAAATGCTTCCTGTCTTTGCACGAATCTTTGTTTGCTTTGGGTTTTAGTGGTAGATGGGAACACAGACTACAATTTGTGGGAGATTGTTCTTTGCATTAGCAGCAATAACCTTTTTTTCTCCCCTCCTTAACAGATAAAGAAAGCATTAAAATATACCACTCTGAAATAGCTTGGTCCTGAATTCACAGATGGTAGCAAAAGGTAGCATTATTTATTTGTGGCTTTAGTCACTTCTAAAAAGAAAAATAGATAAAGAAAGAAATGTACCTGAATTAGGACTCCGGTGCTCTTTCTTTTGCAACTAATACTTCACAATGCAGCATGGAAAGAGCATTTTGCACAGCTCTAGGAAACCATGTTTAGAAAAAAATAATACATTTACCCAAGAAGAAGAATGAAAATAAGCAGAACAATAAGAGTCACGGAAGTTTGCTCTGAGGAGACATCTGGGAAGGTGAAAGGAGGAAGCAAGTGAAAGAAAACACACAGCATAAAGATACAAATTAATACAAAACAGCAAGAGAGGAATTATTAAGCCATTTTACATTTACACAGAACGGAATCTAACAAACAAGATGTGATCATATAGTGCTATATGATTCAAAATTTAGCTGCATTTATATATACAGCCATACCCTTACAGAGGGCTCAGCTGATCCCTGTTATTTCCTGAGGACCTCAGCCTCCCTGCCTCACAGAATCCCACAGTGGTTGAGGTTGGAAGGGACCTTTTGATCATCTGGTCCAACCCCTGCTCAGGCAGGGCCACACAGAGCCAGCTGCCTGCAACTGTGCCCAGACAGATTGGGAAGATCTCCAAGGATGGAGAATCCACAACCTCCCTGGGAAACCTGTGCCAGATGCCCTGATGTTCAAAATGTGTTTCCTGATGTTCAGAGGGACCCTCCTGGGTCTCAGTTTGTGCCCACGGCCCCTGGTCCCGTCACTGGGCCACCAGCAAGAGCCTGGCTCTGTCCTCCTGGCAGCCTCCCTGCAGGTGTTCACAGACACCGAGATCCACCCCGAGCCTTCTCTTCTCCAGGCTGAGCAGCCCCAACTCCCTCAGCCTTTCCTCACAGCAGAGATGCTCCGGTCCCTTCGCTGGACTCTCTCCAGCCTGTCCCTGTCTCTCTTGTACTGGGGAGCCCAGCACTGGTCCCAGCGCTCCAGGTGTGGCCTCACCAGCACCGAGCAGAGAGGAAGGATCACCTCCCTCGGTCTGCTGGCAGCGCTTTGTCTGACGCAGCCCAGGACACCTCTGGCCGCCTTTGCAGCCAGGGCACGTTGCTGGCTCAGGGACAACCTGGTGTCCACCAGCCTCCCAGGTCCTTCTGTGCCAAGCTGCTGCCCAGTGGGGTGGCCCCCAGCACGTGCCGGTGCCTCGAGTTGTTCCTCCCCAGGGGCAGGACTTTGCACTTTGCCTTGTTGAACTTCATGAGGTCCCTGCTGGCCCATTTCTCCAGCCTGTCAAGGTCCCTCTGGATGGCAGCATGACCCTGTGGAGTATCAGCCACTCTTTTCAATCACACACCAGTTTGGTGTTGTCAGCAAATTGCTGAGGGCATACTCTGCCCCATCATCCAGTTCATTAATCAAAATGTTCAACAGAACTGGACCCAGTCTTGACCCCCAGGGTACACTGCTAGTTACCGGCCTCCCAGTAGACTTTGTGCCAATGGTCATCACCCTGTGGGCCAAATCATTCATCCAGTTTTCAACCTACCTCACTGTCTGCTCATCCACTGTGTACATCAACAGCTTTTCTACAAGGATCTTAGGGAAGACTGGGTCTAAGGCCTTACTGAAGCCTAGGCAGACAATATCCACTGCCCTCCCCTCATCTACCAGGCCAGTCAGTTCATCACAGAAGTCTCTCAAGTTTGCCAAGTAGGACTTCCCCTTGGTAAACACATGCTGACCACTCCTGATGACTTTGTCATCCATCAAGTGCCTGGATGAGTGGCTCAATCTCCTATCTGTACTTATAGTTTTGCCTCAAAGAAGTTGGAGAATCTCACATTTATCTACTCAGTCTTCCTGAGGGGATACCGTTTGATTATTGCTGTGATAGAAATTGCAGGGAAACAGCACGTGCAAGAAAGAAAAACACTTGTAGGTCACTATGAAATCTGATATCATACGGGCAAGCTCATCAGTAGGCAGTTTAGTTTACATCAACAACAAGTAAAAAAGGCACAGAGAACACCAGCTATATGGATTATAAATATACATAATATTCTCCAGTAGTGAAGCCTATCCTCACTGCAAGAAATTGCCATTTACTTCCAGTACAGATGGATTACTCATGGACAGAGAAGCCAGGGGCAAAATTAACTCTTGGAGCCCAGCATGTCCCAGAGATCAGATTAAACCCAGTCTGTTCCTTTCCTCCACTGCACATGGACAAGGGAACTTGATGGCCTCTTTTATTGCTTTCATCACCACAATAATTATTTTAATTTTCAGTTTCTTGATTTTGGCAGAGACTCTCTTAAAAGCCCAACCAAGAACAGTTAAATGCAAAAATTAAGGGAAATGAGGTGCCAACGAGATTTGGTATCTGCCCTTCTTCCCTTAAGTAGGATGGAAGATTAAGTGTTCAGCATAGAAGCTCCTCAGAAAGCCTACAAAGGGAGGCACCCTCAGAAGAGATCCAAAAAGCTTTTTACTTAATAGAAACCATCTAGAACTTGCCAATAAGTTAAATCCTGCAAGACCAGCGAGATGGAGCCCTGGCTTCAGCTCCCGCTTGGGCTCAGCAGTTCAAATCCACTTCCCACATGCCAGGGAGAGCAGCCTAGTCAGCCCGTGGTCTTTTCTGTCCTTCCCTGATGATGCTACGATGCCAAGCGGCCAAATATGAGAGTCATTACACCAGAAAGTACATAACATAGTGATTAATGGACTTACCTAGGAGGGAGGTTCTAGCCATGGCCCTCTTTCTCAGGACTTTCTGTGTTTTATGTTAGATATTCATTGGATTTGAGAAACCCACAAGCACTTACACTACAGTGCTGCTGAGAAGAGGAGCCAGGATACAAATCCTTCCCTTTTATATTCCACCAATAAATTGTACACTCCTCTGCATGAGTGCTCAGGTTTGAGTGGCAAGGAGGGATGCAGCACTTGTGTTTCAAACAGCCAGACAGCGTTGCCTGTTTCTCACCAACAATCAAAGGAATGGGAACCCAACACCTAGACCAGAAACATCTCAAGGAGGTTCCAGTGTTGGCTGTTCAAAAAGCCCAGGTTCCTGGGATCAGAGTTTTGATTTTTTTATTTTTTTTAAGAACAAAGGTCTTCAAAAATTGTCTCTTACTCAAAGGATAACAGCTGTATGACAGTCGCACTCAGATTCAAAGTCTTCTACTCATTCATGAATTCAAAAGTAAGGCTAAGCTGATGCACCATTAAGTCCAGTTTCCTTATTTTTTGAGAACAAGTATAATTATCCCCAACTTCACAGACACAAGACACTCCTAGAGAAGTGACCTGTCAGTGAAATGACAGAGGCGGCAACAAAAGCCCACTCACCCTACCACTGGCCTCATGCCTTGCAAAATAATCGCCTTCCCACCCAGTACCAAAGGTTACAATTACAGTGAGAATGAGTCAAGCCGGAAAGACCTATTTAAAAAAGTAGAAAAAAAATGGGAAAAAGTTTTAATGAAAACATGCAGGCAATTCTAAGAAAGAAAAGAGGCCCATTTTTGCATTGCACCTTGTTTGCTCATGCTTTGTCTCAGTTGCCAACCACAGATTAAATACTTCAGTTAAAATTTTGCTCATCTGGTACCTTTAATTCTTAGTCACTAGAAAATGAACATCTGTTTTGCTTTGAGGCTTTCAGCAGTGACTCAATGTTATCTACAGTGTCGGACAGCTGAAGACTAGTATTTCTGAGGTTCTCCCCCCGCCTTCCCTAGCAACAGAGCTGCTTGCTTTCAGAAGGAACAATCAGCCTCAAAATTGTGTTACAAAATCATTAAAGTTTGACACGAGTTCAGGAGGAAGCATTGGATGCAGAGAGGTTTCATCCTCAGCTGCAAACAAACCAGCTGAGATCTCTACTGGCATACCTGTGCCCCATAGCTTTCCAGGATCGATACACCCTTGCAGGGTGATGCCCGGCTTTCAGGCTCCAGAGAAGCAGCCATCTCCTGCTGTGTTTACAGTAAGCATGATAAACACACTTCAATTAAAATGATTCCAGTGGCCCTCTCAGCATGAGCATATTCCCTCCCCCTCCCTGAAAGCAATCCCAAGGGTTTATCTGCAATTTAACCTCTGCTGGCTTCAGGGACAGCAGATAGCTCAGCATCACATATCTTCATCAGCAGTGAAGTACCCAAGGTAGACACACAGTTTTAGAAAGAGGATGCAGCAGCAGGAAATATCCCTGCACTAAGGGACTCAATTAACTTGCTGATATAAGACACCAGCAACCTATTAACACGGTAGACGCTGTTGCATGCACAAAGGCATGCCACGGCTGGGAAAAGGACTTCAAGGGTAACATACGCTGTGTGCATGTGCAAGGAAAAGCCTGGACATGGTCATCATCTCATCCTGCTGTAAAGGAAGGGATCTGTGCAATATCCAAGGCTGCTGACAAACTGATTGCTAACAGCCATTTTCTCCCCCATTTGTGCAAGGTTGATCCTGTGGTTCATTCAGTGAATTAATATCTTCCCTGGAAAAGCGTTAGACATAAAGCAAATCCATAGACCTCGCTATTGCCTCGCCAAATGGCAGCTGTAAAACAGATCCACGTGTCTGAAAGGTGGATGCTCAGGCACAGGCTAGCTTTACGAGGTTTCTGTCTCCCATATTAGACGTGAGCAGACAACACTGAAGGGTTTTACAGTCTTCACCCTCATGTACAGATATGGGAACTGCCACTCAGGATGCAGACATTAACCCACAGGGGAATAGAGGTCCAAAGGGAAATCTGAGGAAACCTCTGCTCCCCACCTCTAAACCAAGTGCTTTAACCTCCAAAAGGTTTTTCTGTCCCTCAGTAAAATCTTAAAAAATTAGTGTCCATAGTTACAGCTGAAGACTGTCTGAATGAGCACAACAGACCACATCTAAAATCTCTTTAATTCAATACCTCTAACATCAACCAGCAGCAAGTCCAGGAAGCAAGGTCAGACCCACACCAGCACATGTCATTTTATCCCCAGAACACTTCCCAGTCTCCAGCACTGTCTGTTTCTGCCCAGGGATCTTTCCACTTTCCTTCCATGAATTTATCCAGTCACCTTTTTGATCCATGTAAGTTTTTAAGCATCCTACAACAAGCAGCAACACAGCTTAACACACGGGGTGGAAGTGTTTAAAAACACTGATAGCAGGCAGGAGAAGGATGTGCTACCAGGAAAGTACCATCAACTCCAAAGGTTATGATACCCACAGCTCACAAAGCTCCACTGAGTTCTCACCCCAAAGTTTTTACAGCATTAGTAGAGACCATGACAAACAAGCATTGCCATGCAAGTCTTAAAGATTCAGACTGTGCTCCTCATTAGTACCTCTGTGGGCAAAGAAGCAGAAGAACTGGTTTGGAAAAAGAAAAGGAAAATCAGATTACTTCGATAACATGTCTAATTAATAAAGCATAAACTAGATGGGCAGGTTCAGTCTGTGCATCCCATCTGCTTTGACTTCAGTCGCAACAGTTCCCGTCTCCACAAGTGCCAGTTTCCATACAGATATTCCCACATGCTGACAAGCCAAAGACATGCCTTCAGCACCTGGGCACACAGGTGGTTCTATGGCACTATCGCACACCCTTGTGTTCTTTTCTTTAGGAAGAAGGGATGAATAATGAAAAATATGAGTGTCCAGTATGCAAAGCATGGTTCTGAGACACCAAGGCTCTATCCCAAGAACTAAACACAAGAATTTGGTACGAGTTTGCTATAGCTTTGTAGTCACCAGTCCTCCATGGCTGCTAAATAGGTACTTATCCACCTTTAAAGCCTTAACCTCATAACAGCTAACATTATTTATTCTGTTGCACTTTAAGTGACTTCGCAATCAACTTGCATGAAGTTCTATAGTGTAAATGCTGACTTATAAAGATTTATTTGTGGAGTGACTAGGTATAACTCGTCTGATGACCTTAGGGAGCTCTTGATCTCGGCACTTTTCCATTCCTCCTTTTGGAAACAATGAGCCAAGAAGACACATACCATAGAATCCCAACAACAGGAAACATCTAGACACGCTTGCAAACATGCACCCTGGCCCTAAAAGCTTCAACAAAAGGCAAATGCGAGTAACAAAAGCAAGGGGAGCATCTCTACTGCTGTGCAGAAGGTCAGCAGCAGCACCAAGGACAGGATGTGGGAGATGGAGAAGCACATCGAGTACCCGTGGCAGCCCAACAAAGCAACCTCTGTGACTTAAAATGAAATGGAGAAGAGGTAGGTCAGTAGGAGGTGCTGCCTGCAGAATGTAGGGATTTCAGCCAGTGTGCCATGAAAAATGCATATGAGCTCAGTAAAGTGTCTTTATATAAAGAAAGTACCGTTCCTGCTCCCCCAGGGAAAGAGGAGGAGGGGGAAGATGTTTGTATCCTATTTCAGGTTTAAGAGGATTTCTCCTAAAGTATTAAGTCTGTGAGAAGTTCTGAGACTAAGCAGCTAGGGACAGCCAGCAGAGAGCACAAGGAGCAGAAAACTTGCCCTTCTCAAACCAAGGCAACCTCACAGAGCACTTTTTCTTGTTTATCTATAGTTTAACCCATTGGAAATACCCGCTTCATAACAGGCAGCAGGATGGAGGCAAGATCTGTTCCTACAGCCATGCACAGGCCTCCAGAACAACAGGAAACTGGTGGCCAAGCAGTGCTGATAGTCCTGATGCTGCACTAATGCTCAGTTGAGGACAGGCTGATTCATTCACCCCTGTTAAAAACCCAAGCACCAACACGAGTCAGTCTGCTGGAGCTGGTAGTTCATTTTTTCCAGGTTTCATTGCTACAGGTGGATTTTATGAAAATTAAAACCTTTCAAGGAGGTTCAGTGCTTCAGAGGCAGAGAGAAGGCTACAGTCAATTCCAGACAAGCTTCTCCTGTATCACTTCATGCATGCCCAGAGTGGCTGTTGGCACCTGCTCCTGAACAACCCAGCCACAATCAGACCCTGAAAAGATTGTCTATGCAGCATGAGGGAAGAGGAATGGGACTGAATAAGCAACGTCCTGTTGGGAAAGTCCACACCACACCTACGATTACACACAAGAAAAAAATCAGCCTAGTATTCAAGCCAGCCAAACAGGGAATGCCAAACCTTTATTAAAAGGAAAACCTTGAGTAACTCGGATGCAAACAAGCTCATATCCAGCTGAGATGCTAAGCCCCTTTCACTACCTTTGTACTAAAGAGCTATTTTCATAAAGGTCTGATTCGCAGTTGGGGCTGGCTAGAGGAAGGACCCAGCAGGATGTGCCATCCCAGAAGCATCCCTAGCCCAAGCCACTGAGCTCCAGCTGTGACTTCCTGCAGTGCTGGGGACATCTGACCCCTGCAGCTCACTCCAGCCCAGCTCCCAGCTCCCCATCCCTCAAAATTCAACAGCATTAAACAGTGGAAAGCTTCTGTTTGTAAATCATGGTTGCTACACGGAGGATCATCACACGTTGTAACTGCAATGTCACAGGAGCAAACGAAGTGGTGATGGCGAAATCCTACAGCACAGATTTGTTCTCCAGGCTTCTCCCTTAAAGCTAATGCAGAAAGTGCATGTGGGTGGCTGCAACTTCATCCCAAGAAGGTGAACCAATGCAAGAAGCCTCAGCTGCACTGGAACTGTCAAGATCTCTGGCAAACTACTTAAAAGTTTTCTTACAAAACTTACAAGTAGTTTTCCTCAGGAAGTGGACAATAAGTTGCCAGTAGCATCCTGGAAGACTTTCTCCTGCGAAAGAACTGCTTACTTAGGAACAGAGCTAACTCAGGCAACATGCACAAAATAAAAAGGCAGAAGAGAAGTTTAAGTGGAACTTGCTGACTACAGTGACATGGTACATTGACATGGTACAGGGAGCAGAGGGCAGGGGAGATCAGGGCAGCAGCCAGTGCTTTGGAATAGGCACAGTAATAAGTTTCCACGGGAGCATGTTTCTTTAAAGTCAGATGTATTAGATCATCTTGTCCCCTAGAGTATGTTGTTTCCTAATGTTTTGCCCAGACCAATTTCAAATGTCAAAAGCAATGGTTGGGTTGGTAGGTTGTGTTTTTGGTGGGGTTTTTTTGGGTTGTTTTTTTTTTTTTTTTAACTACCTTGAGTCCCTACAGAGCCAGTCAAGGATGAGAATTTTAGACTCTGTTCTGTCTTTCACATTACAAATGCAATTACTGCTGCAGCTTGATTACAGCATCTCCTGTCATACAGATTCTGCAAGAGGCTGAAAGAACAGCTTGCCTTTCAAATGGAGTTAGAAAAATTCATATGAGTCCTTCAGTGCTCAGTGGTCATGCGGCAATGAAATTTAAGAAAAGCATGTGCAGTCTCAAGGGAAGTGCCTCCCTTAGAGAAAGCTATTCACATGTCTTCAAAAAAAGACATGATGAAAAGCCCTTGCAAAGTATTTAACCTGAAGTAAGGACTACTCTCAAAATAGTCTTATTCCTCTTGCTTTTCAATCCTTTCATCCAGTTAATGAAGAAAAATCTTCCCTACAAGGAGATTTTTAGATGCATGTGACCGTTTGGGATGGGCAGTCTTGCCCTACCTGGATGCAAGAGATATAGGACTGAGAAAAGTAACGGATCACACAACTAACATTCAAGTTAGTTTGACTCCTCTTCCCAGACACGAAAGCAGTGAGCATCTTGGATTTAGCTCTTGGACAACTGTAAGTGGAAATTAGCACTACAAGCTGGAAACATCTGGATATAGATAGTTAAACAAGATAGTATCATCAGGTCACATCTGTTTTCCACATTTTCATTTCAGCCTACCAAGAGGCAAGAGTCAGGGGCATAGGCTGGAGTTGGGAGAAGAGCTGTGGTGGGTTACTCAGGGTCCTCGAGCCGGATGATCACACAGGCCACTGCCACCAGATGTGGGGTCCCTTCTCCTCTGCCTCCCCACACCAGGCATTCCCACAGCTGCCCATGCCAGGCTCTGTGTCAGCCACAGCAGGCCAACCTGCCTTCCTAACCTGCCAAAATGTCAGACAGGACAGGGTGCTGTGCCAGGGAGAGCGGTTTCATGCCAAGGTAAGCAAGCTGAGCTGCCTTACCCGATTGTCAGATGTGGCCCAACACGTGCAGAAAAGTAAACTCTCCAAAACAACACCTACATCAGCTCACCTCTGTCACGTAACAACTAATCAACTCTTTATAACTTAATTTCCTTCGGACACTGGGGCAATAGGCCTCCCTCTTCAACCAAGTACCAACTAATGCACCAATGCTGCTACACCTGAGCCCCAGAGAACACCTGATTTTGATGAGACAGGGCTTGACCCCAAGTTATTAAGCAGTAAGTAGGAATGTTAAGTGCAACTACTAATGGTGAAATAGGCACAGATGGCACCGAGGTTAAAGGGAGCTTACAGGATGGGACTAAACCAAGTTCAGCTAATAGCACATGCCTGGCTATCAAAGATGACAAGGTTTAGCAGCTTATTATTAATAATGAATCCTTTGCAGGATGTTTTCCACTAGGAAAAAGCAAAAGTGTTGCCTTTTCAGCTGCCCATTACTTAAAGTGAGCTGAAGGAGCCCCACTTCAGAGGGAATAAATCCCTTTTGGATCAGGCAGTGGGCAGCTTGACCAGGAAGCAGTCAGCACTGTTAAGCCACCTGATATCTATTGTCCAAGCAAGAGACTTCAGACTTAGAATAAAAGCCAGCAGTTCTCAAGAAGCATGGAAGCACCAACTCCTTTTATTTCACATCTCTTCCCTTTTCCCTGGGGACAGCAGGCAGCCTGGTGTGACACAACGGGAATACTCCAGTCCTGTCGTGGGCACAAAATCTGTGATCAAGGCAAGCACCGATAAATGGGAGTAGGGTAGTGAGTGAAGGAAAGTTCATGGAAGATTGCTCACAGAAGACAGGAATATTAAACTGTCTTCAACAGTTAAATTAAACTTCAGAGTTTCAACTCTGAAGCCAGGAAAGACTTAAAAAATTGGCAGCTTTGCACTTGAAGCTGCTAAGAAACAACCCTGCCCAGAGGAAAGAAAAACTACAAGTGGAAGAATTAAGCAGGCAAGTGCTTGACATAAGTGTGATTTTGTCAACGGAGACAATTTATGGAACAGGTCTGTAAAAGCAAAGGAGGACAGGGGAACAGAGGGCAGCTTGGGTACTGCCAGACTTTCTGCCTGCAAGCACTTTATTCCAAGATCATCTTTTGGCTCATGGTTGTAGAGATGGAGGGGCAGGATCCAAGGACCACTCTCAGTGGGGAGATGAAAATGGCTTCTCAGTTTTTCACTCCTGTACCACAGGATCTGCAGCAAGATTTTGGCATGACCCAGTCCCACTGGTTTTGGCAGCCCATGCCTGCTTGCTGCAGGTAGGGCAAAGGGCAAGGTGGACCTCCAGCCACCACCTATGCTGGTGTCTACTTCCACAGCACTGCAACAACACACATGTTGGACTGCTCCAGCCTGGGCTGATGAGAAGAGCAAGTGTGCAAGGACATCTGTGAGAAGAACTGCAGCAAAGCCTGGGAGCTATCCTGCATGAAACCAAATGTTGCACAAAGTCTGAAATAAGCCAAGCTTCTGAGGTGCCTGTTCAACATTGCTGGGCTCCAAGCAAAGACAAAATTCAGCAGAAACAAGAAGGTTTTTCTGAAGTCATCAGTTTTTGTTACTTCCAAAACTTATACCTGTACAAGCTGGCACATCTGCAGTCCTGGTCAAGACACTGCCACGTGCCAGGGCATGGTGGAGAACGGAGGGTTTGGCAGCTGGGGGCCAAGAGGGAAGGAAGACACAATCCAATTGGCAAGCCATGAATTTAGCTCCAGAATAGGATGGACCAAACTTGTGCTCAAAAATAAATTCTCAAGTGGCTCTTATTAGCAAGAACAGATTTAAGCTCCACATACATACCCAGTTCCTTGCCCTCATACCATCACTTCCCAATGTTCCCCAGGCCTCTCTCTTCTCCCCAGAGGTAGATCCAAGTGCCTCTGCAACCTGGGCACTGCTCAAAGCTGGTATTCACGGTCAGATCCAGAATGGAAGTGACTTTGAGTATGTCTGATGGGAGAATGTAGTTCAAATGCTTTGAAAGCTTTAGAGCATTTTATTCAATGTTTTGACTGCTTCTAAGTAAAATTAGGTCCCAGCGTCCAAAAATATAGGAAGTAAAACCATCAGTAATGAGAAAAATTGATTCTAATGTAACATCCAACACTATGGTTTGACAGGGTCATTTGTAACCACGCATAAAGTGACCACAGATAAATTGGGGTAGTCAGAGATGCTTGAGACCTGGATGAAGAACACTGAAGAGCTACAGCCAGGCCACTGGAAGAACCTCATTCAAGAGGGACACAAAGTACCTTCCCATCTTTAACATAAGCCACTGTTATCTGAGAGTTGGCCCAAAGATGGAAGTTGGTAGCCCAAGTTCAAATGATGGGTTTGTGCCACAGCAGATATCAGAGGCCATGCAGCCTCCCAAGGCTTGATGGTAGCATTAGCTCTCCAAAAGTCTCTAAAAACACCACCAAACTGAATGAACCCCGTGGCTGAACCTTGATTGCCCCTAGACACAAAGCTGCAGCACCTTTGGAGGGCAGCAGAAGGGAAAATCTATGTCCCTGCTTAGTCCCTGAAACAAGGTTTCAACCCTACAGCCAGATTTAGCACTTTCATCTTTAAAAAAACCACAATTCCTCAGTCCTTCATCATGCCACACAGAATTGCATGATGAAAAGCCACAGGTGAAAGCAAACTCACAAGCGCAGCTCAGCATCTGCTCCCATCCTCAGCCCTCTGGCATCCCTTCCCAAGGGCCAGGGTGGGGAGCAGGGCAGGCCCTCAGCTGCTGGGAAGGGGTTGCCAACAGCACCGCTCTAATAAGATCTTGGGGGAAACACATCCTTCGCCTCACATAAAACAGTCCTGCAGCCTGCTTCTCATGTTGGAAACCCACTGGGCCTGGCACGCTGTCAGTGCAACCTGGACCCCTGGGGCAAATTGCTGCCAGTCCTTTTATCAAAGGACAGGAGAAAAACCCTATTACACTGCCACAGCCTGAAGCCCATCTCCCCTGTACTGGTGGCTTTGCCACATTGCAGATTCTCACTATCAGAGATGCTGGCGCAGGGAGATAAAGAGGCAGGAACATCTCAGGCTGCAGGGAAATCAGAACTGAAAAGAGGCAAGAGGCTTTTTAAAAACACTTTATGCTGCCCTACCCTGGTCTCAAGCTGTGGGAGGGACACGGAGGACTGAGCTCCAGACGCCTCGTGCTCACTTGGAAGGCTAACCTCTTCAAGTGTCAAGTCAATGCATCTCACAGGAGCCGAGCTGCAATTTGTCACCTAAACAGCAACAGTCCTCCTGGAAACACCCTGCACCAACAAGCCAGTCTTGTTAGTGAAGACAAAGCTCAAGCAATGCTTTAAAAGATCTGTAACAGTCACTGTAAGAGGCAAAATGGAAAAAAAAAACCAAACGTGGAAGTGGCAGTCCTCTTCCTATCCCTGGGCTTGGGATCTGCTGCTGGCAGGGTTTCTGGCAGGGCTGGGAGCCTGCACTCTGGTGACAGAGGGGGTACAGCACACACACTGCCATGAGCACCCGGAGGGCTGGAAACAGCTGAAGCGACACAGAAAACGTTGCCCATAAGATGGGACTGGTCACTGCCGTGACGAGCGTGGCAGAGGTATCCTGACAAGACCCTTCTGTGCTGGATGGGGAAAAACAGGCAAGATAGCTACTGTGCTACCGCCTGTGTCCTTCATTAGTTAATTACCTACATTTCTGTAACTACATTGCTTTAATGAAGCAGCAGGAGAGGAAAAATTAAATATAAAGAGGCAACCTCAGCCAGCCAGCAGTACCTTCTCTGATGCAAGTGGATGGCATTTCAGCAGACAGGGCTCCAGGAACCTAAATTCCCTTAAATCTGCATCGTGTTTCTCAGCCCATGGGGCACTGAACTGCCCAAAATGAAATCCCCCCATGCGTATCACCACACCCTCTCTGTGCTAATGGCTGCATGAGGAGCCACACCATGAGGCCCACTGAGAAAGAATCCTTAAACGCTTCTAAACACAATTTTAAAGATTCTCTTCCAAACTAAGTCAAATTGTCAGTGGGTGAGACCTGCCCTCTCCATACCTGGGCACCCTGGATCATGGGCAGCAACAGGCAAGAACTTGTTTTGGGCAGCAGAGCCAGCTTAAATAGATTAAACCACAAGTTTAGTCTTCTAGTCTGCCACACTGCCTGAAGGCTGCTGGCATGTCCAGGTTTCAGCCACCTTTAATGAAGCCACAGTCACCAAGCCAGGCACCACCTCACTGGGACCTCAGTGGCCAGCCCTTCTCCCCTCACAGCAGCTAGGAGAGGCTTGAACTGCTGCTCACCATGCTGTGTCCTCTCCACAGCAGCTAAACACGCTAATCTCTGAAAAGCCCATGTCAGCAACTCTAAATCCACTCTACGAAAATAAAATCATTCCAAATAATCCATACAAAAGCAGCTGAGCAAGTATTGAGCAACTGCAAAGTTCTTGGCTTCCTAAAAACAGTCATGATCTTGCAGTAACTTCAAAAAAATCACTTGAAGAAGTCAGTTCCTGGGCTTGGATGCTGAGGAGCTTAACTTTCCCATCACCTCTGAGGCTGCTTCGCTGCCCAGGAGCCCTGGCTGAAGTTTCCACCTACTTACCATCAGATCTGCCTGGCTCATCTCTGAAGCACTTCCCCCCCCGCCCCCCCCGACTTTCCACCAGTTCCATGCACTTGTGCACAGACTTCCTCGTTCTCCATCCACCAGTCAAATAAGCACAGTTTTCAGAGTAAAAATTCAGTTTCTCAACATTAAAGTTCAAAAGGAGGGTAGTTCAGGAGCTAGGCTTCTTAGTTTTGTTCAAGGGGAGAATGGAAATGGATGTTTTCAGATACCCTAATTACATAGTGTGTAATTATTCAGTAGAGGCAACCTGCAAACTCTGGCAGCATCATGCTTACAGTTGCTCTTACACTTGCTACTGAACCATTTTCAAAATTGACAAGCAGAAATGAGCCGTGGATGGGTGAGCAGCTTCTTTCAAGTTTGCAGTGAACAAGAGCCATGAATCTCCCACCAGCTGCTGCGCTCGTGTGCCATGGGAGCCAAAGAACCCTCTTCTGCAAGATGCTGAGCATCCTCAGATCCCCTTGATCTACACAGGAACGGAGACCAAGCAGCACCTGGCAAGGTCATGTCCAGCCAACTGATTCAAGTTACACTGACTTAAGGCTTCACTGAAAACAGCAACATCTCTGCTGGGCAGAGGTGCATGGTAAGGAATGCAGCAGCTTTGGGAAGGGGTAGAGGGCTTGTAGGGAGCAATGCTGGGGCTGCAGCATCTCCACAGAGAAACCACCACCCCTCCTAGCAGCACATGCCGCTCTCAAGCCTGCTGACAGCTCACCATGCTCTCTCCCTGAGAAGCATCACAGTGTTGGGCAATGGGGCAGCATCAGGCGGTCCATACCACGCTGCTCACTCAGCTGTATGAGAGAGAAAATAAGGACAGAGGGCTCCCTGGGTTCCTCTTTTCTTGCCACAAACAGCGTGAGATCCAGCTGAGGGTATATCCTTTTAAAGCAGCTCCCTGCATTTCACAATTTATCTTCAAGTTTATACACAAAGAGGGCAACATACGGGAAGTTACATAAACTCAAACACCCTCCACAGAATATATTGTATCCTAGAAAAGAGACAGTTATCCCCGCACAGGCACTGAACTCTGTTTAACAAATATCAAGGGAGGCAAAGAGTAAATCCTCCATCACACTGGGGGTAAGACACAGACACTAGAAGCAGTATCAGATACTCTGAAAACTACACAACCTCTCTTCGGTGGATCAAGAGATCTGCCGCCTTTATGAACATGCACCTGCAGCACTGTCTTTACACCTGTATCACCAAGAGTTCTCCTGCAGCCCTGACCGAGGGACACGACCTCCCACAGGGACCCTCTCAATAGCAGCTGAGAGGGATGGAGACACTTTGGTGGCCCTCCAAGCCATCTTAACACGCTGATGGACCCAAGGTGAAAAATGTTCAAACACCACCAGGTTTGTCTGCCTCTCTGGAGGCTCAGCTGAGGAGAGGATGGGAGAGCTGCTCTTCCTCTACGCTCCAGAGGAGACAAGCAAGAGGAGATTCTCTTACGAGACTGGGTTGCATGGACAGGCAAGGCTGCAAGCTGCCCATCCCACGCCTCCTCTGATCATGTTTTAAGATATGAGAAAGGATGACTGCACATTTAAGTTACTTCCCAGGAGAGCAGAGATTCATCTTAACCCTTCCAAAGCTGCCTTTGTATGTCAACTAGCCTATCCCTCAGTTTCCCTTTGTAACAAAACCTCTTTTGTGCATTTTATTTGTTTGGATGTTGGATTCTGGGAGGCCAGACCTGCCGGTTCAGCACAGCGAGAGCTGAAGTACAGCCCCAGACCAGGCACTGCAGCAACACAGACTAAGGGCTGGGTCACAGATTTCACCTCCAGGTACCTACTGGAGTAAAAAAAAACCCAAAAACTCATACGCAAGTACTGCAGATCAAGCCAGGAACAGAAAAATGGTAGATGAATTGGCTGAATATTTTTTCTAAAAGGTAGTGCTATGTAAGAGATTCTCCCACAGCCCCACAGGAAATGTCTGTAGCCTGCTCTAGATGAGCTCACCAACCTGTGCAGCCTTTCACAGCTCAGTGGAGGACTGAAATGCAAATCTACCCATTATGAAGCAATATGCATGCACTAAATTTCTTAAATGGTTAAAATTATGGAAAAAAATAGGGATCCACATAATAGAAATATTTTGAAGGACTGACTGAAGCAGAGCCAAAAAGTAGTAAAATGTCATTTGCAAAACTACAAAGTAAAACCATGCTAGCCTTGAAAAGAGTCTTCCCATTTCTTCTCCATATACTCTGAGATAACCTTAGAAAATAATTTAACCTCTCTAATCACAGTCACAGTCTTCCAGCTAGCCAAGTATCTAAAACCAAGCTGCTGCCACTGAGTTGACCAAAGATCCTGCCTGGCATTGCCACCCTGCCACTGGAATGAGAATGCAAATTGTACATGGCGACTGGGATTAAAAAACATCTCTCTGTCTGTAGCCAAATAGGTTTAAAGTCTCCTTAAGAGAAAAGCTTGAAGATTATCCATGCTTTCCAATTTATTACTCATTTCTAACTCATCTCTGTTCATTTCTAACTCATCATTCAGGCCTAGCACAGATGGCATTAATGTCTTCTAGGAGATGGACAGGAAACTGCAGCATTTGGGCTGCTGCAGAGATGAAAGCACTGCCCTTCTGATCCAGCCATGCAGAGAAACAAGGGAAGACTAAGTCTGTACTTCCACTTAGAGACCAACTAAATATGCACATGCCTAGCTGAGAGCAGGCCTAAAGTTATACTTCTGAGCCTTCACACTCAAAAGTGGACAGTTTGCAAGAGCGTGAAATCCAGAGGCTCTGAGATATACCACGTGTTAAGCAATGCTGGAAAACACATGTGAGCATTTTTATTTTCAGGCTTCTCAAACATATCCATAAGAGCTTTGCTTCTGGAACAAAAGTGAGATGATTATCTGCTGGCATGATAAAAACATTATTCAAATTGTAAAGCAGTAGAAAAGTTTTGCATGCTGTCCTGCCACATACTAACACAAGAAAAATTTATGGTACCTCAAAACCTTCAGGTTGAGAGCCAGGATATTCCCTATGCTGTACGCGTGGTGCCTGGAACAAGAGGCTGCCCTTTCCCAGAGCACCACTGGAATCTTTATAAACCACTAAAATGTTGGGTTTTTTTAAAAAGACAAAAACCAAAACAAATTCTGTTCTTTGTATTTCTCCTCTTAGTAAGATTTACTTACTTGAAGATTTCTAAATGCCTCTAACAGCATCAGGATTGTAACATCTGTCCCTTCTGCCCTCCCGAGTTCAGCTGAGTCTCTTGGACCACCTCGCCACCAGCAGCCAGACCCAAGTTGCCTTCCTGGCTTTTCTTCCGCTAACCTACATTACTACCTTGGCAGGTTGCTGCTTCCTCCATCTCCATTTTTCCTCCAGTACTTGGTCAGGGGCTGGGTCTGCACAGTGTGTAGCAGACTCTTTCATGGACAAGATAAGCACAGCTATGGCAAATACCTTCCTACATTAAGTGGTCTGACCTCCAGGTCAATGCAGGGAAGATCCTTTTCCTTATATTTTTTGTTTTTAAATAAAGGTGAGTGAACAGAAAACCTTCCCCAGATTTGTCAAGACCTGTCTGGATATCACATCACCAGTTATCACTTCAGTACTCATCTGAAAGCTCACAAGGGCAAGATGGCTGTTTCAAAGGGTGAAGTAAGAGATGCCCAACCAGAAGCAAGCAGGACTTCAGCCTGGCTGCAACACAAGTTGGAGCCAGGAACAAACTTCCTGGTTGCAGAACACTCTCTAACACATACCATGACATAATTTACTAACACAAATTAGTAGTATCAGCCCTTAGCCAGCTGCAGCTTGTGAATGAAGTGTTTGAAATTCCCAGAGTATGAATCAACCAACTCTAAAAATGCAGGGTCAAAAGCAAGGGATGGACCCCACAGAATCCCAGGGATTAAAGGAGGATCTGCTTCTTGGTTTGCAAGTTCACCACTACAGCTGAACCACTTAGTTGCAGCTACTATCAGCATTTTCAAGCACAGCAATGCTCCAGAAATGCCCGCAAGCTGTCTAGTCCATCCCACTCACGTCATCTCCGATCATTGTTCATCCTACCAACTGGTCAACCCCAGTTAAAGATGAGCACGTGTGAGCACACCAGACTGTCCACTATAAATAACAGACACAGGAGATAACATACTGGATGCACAGAAGACAAGCGAAGATGGCTGTGGGTATCAGTTTTGGGAAAACCCTCTACACGTTGCTTTCTGGTCAGAAGATACCCAGCTCCTTGGAGGAGAGCATCTAAGCACAGACCCAGGGAGACATCCTACCTTCCAGCAGTTAAACTAGAAATCTCTGCTGCTCTCTGCAGCCCCAGAGCAAGGTCATCACTAATGGGGTGGAGACCAAAGTGAGCTAAACCCCTGGGTTTTAGATGATCAGAACAACTCGGAGAAGTTATTTCGAAACATCAGGCATGATATGGAAAGGCAGTCATCCCAAGGGGGGCCGGTTCAACCACTGAGCAATTCAGCGTTGATTGATTCACTGCTCATACCTGAATCAAGGTTTCCTGTCACCTATTACCTAACTGGGATACACAAAACCTACAAGCTCGAACATGCCAAACTCTGTTTTTAAGACTGGTATGCTGCCGCAGCACCTCTGCAATCAGCCTCTAACACGCTTTTATCAAGCTAGCTTGGAGCATCAAACAGCATTTTGGACCCCCAAGTTATGAATACAGGACTTAAAAATCCCTGTGTAACCCTGCAGGCAGATAGCATCCATCAGCCAAGACTTCTAGGGGTTGGCTATCCAGATATTGGGAAGCCTGTCTCACTTGCAGCACATCTGCCAGCTGGGATTTCCAGCCTAGACACCTCCATTTCCACCACCTCCAGGGCTCAGCCTGAAGAGACATTCACGCAGCACTCTGGAAAACGAAGACACAGCCTTGATGCTTGCCATCACCACCAGCAGAAATTATGAACCTACCAGCATCAAGGAAGGTGGCTGCGAGACGGGCAGAGTTGATCCTGCCTGCAGTACCTTTGCGCCATAATTCATCTCATGCTTCCCAGGTAAGTTCCAAGGAAGGCAGAAAGGATGCCTGCACCTCCTTCTTCAAACATGCAGGGATTTGGGGCAGGGAAGGAATTTGGCTGGCGTCCCTTGATTACGCAAAGGAAGGGAGAACAGGGATGTCTTCCCGGAAGGACCAGAAAGTAGCCATGGCTCAAGTCAGACTGCGGGGCAGGATGTGGAAGTCCTTGTTACAGCAATAAAAAGGTCTCAAGTAGTTGGCTGGGGCGCCAGGAATACACCGACATGCCAGATCGGCTCAGAAGCAGCTTTTCACATCAGTGCAGTGGGAACATTTTTGTTTATTTGTTCCTCAGTGTTAGCCAAGAAGGAAGGAGGTGGTGGTCCGTTCCCCCTCACCACAGATGTCCTCAGCTCCCTGCAACAGCAGAAGGCTTAAAATTGGTGACACCTACATCTCCTGCTCCCTCCTACCAACTTGGGATGTCTGGTCTCACGTACGGGTTTTAATTTTGCTTTATAGGAGGGATGGAATGGCACGACCTGACTCACACAGGAGAGGCAGAGGTTGTGCTCTTGTCTATTCTTCTGAAGTTAGAGAATTTTTGTTTTCCATCCCAGGCCCAAATTAGTACTAATTATTCCATGCAAAATGGAGTTGCTTCAACAGGAAGGAAATAGGACAACAAATTATCCTGGAATAGAGAGGACTCACTGCTGCCTAAGCAAGCTATCTATTTGCACGTGGAATAAAAGGGGCATTCTCCCACATGTGTTTTGGGAAAAAAGCAGCCCCCTCCCCATTTTTTAGAAGATTTCTAACCTCCATGCCTCTTACAGCAGCCATCAGGATTTGCTACATGACCAACATGCCAAAACCCAACCCACACTCAGTTGTTTCGACTTCCACCATCAAAACTGCAGCCACCATAAACACTGCAGTACCATATGTGTAACCACAGCAAAAGAGGGTTTGACGGCCATGGCCGATGTTTTCAGTTAGGCAGGTTTTGACTCAGGGCAGGGAGGGAAGGGGAGGCGCAGCCACACACCCTCCCACAGCCTAAAGCAGGGTTTCCCACAACAGAGACATAACCCTCAAATTTAGTTGAACCTCAGCAGTCCCACCAGAGTCACGATGAGACCTCCACCTCCCACCTCCGCTTCCCAACCTCCCACCGGCTCAACACCAACCTGCAGGACACAGAGAAGATGGATTATTTGTGTGCCCCAACATGTCCCCCCACACAAACACAGTGGCACCCAACCCAGAAGGGTGGCCCCCTTCTTGCTGTGCTACAAAAAACTTTCCACTGCAAAAAGAACCCTACATGGATCAATGTGGGGCAGATGTGGAAAGCAGCACCATCATCACAGGTGTTTCCAGGACCATGCTGGGAGCATGAAGATGAAATTTAAGGTCTCCTGAAGAGGTTAGCCAGAGAAAAGTATGAATGAGCCACCTCCGCACTAGCAGCTGGACAGATGTATGTAACAGTGATGGCATCCACAGAGCCCAAGACATGTTTCCTATGAGCTCTGGCTACACACGTAAGTTTGAAGCACTGCCAGGTACTGCAGCTCACAGTACAGCCACGTAAGTTTTACCAGAGAAAAACGGTTTCCAGAATTTTTGTGTGTTTAATGAGAAGAAAGCACTTGTGATGAAAGCTGCTCTACCTGCTTACAAAAGCTACAGACATCAGGAAGAACAGGATCAGACTAGTCTCTAGCGATATCCAGGAGCAGCTGCTCCTGAGGAAGATGCAAGAAAACATTCTGGACAGTTCAGGAATCACTTGCTTATCGGTAAATTTCTTCCTAAGCCCTTCATACAGTGATTAAGCACAAACGATTCATACCCCATATATGAAATATTAATCTTTCCTAATGTGACTGCCGATGTTCCAGTTATCCGATTCAGATAACCGCACACTCCCAACAGCCCATTCCTTTTCCACCCCAAACCACATAAACACAATGTACAAAGCCCAGCAGCATTTTGTGATCCAGCTAGAAAAGAGCTGGCGATATCCTCCTCGGCCTCTGAGCCTTGAAGCAAAACAGCTGGATCTCACCAAAAGCAGGAGGGAAAGAGTTAAGGGCCGGGAGATGAATCACCCTACTGCTATAAACTCGGACATTTCCTACTTCTTCACTCTAGTGTTTCTTCCTGTCTGCAGGCTTTGGGGATGCTTACGGACCTGGTCACATTCAAATGATTTCCACTGCGACAGGAAAGCCTGGGGATTTGTTGTATTTCAAGAGGAAAATGCAATTTGTGAATGAGACCTAAAAGCAGCCGTGAGGGCTGACCTCCTTCCCACATAACACCAAGAATGAAGTACCAGCCAGCGGCCTGCACATCTGCTGTACTGCTTCTGACCCTATGGAAGCGTATGGCCACTCTGTTCCACGCAAAATAACCTACCCTACACTCCCCAGTGTTTTGAGGCATCAGGCAGAGCACGGCCATCCAATCGTGGCTCAGCACTGCCTTACCCGAAGCAGCTAAGGCAGACCTGCAGGCCAAGCCCGGCAGAGGTCACGCAACCTGCGCCCTTCCCGCTGGATCAGGATCTGCCGTCCCACTGCAAACACAGGGGGTCAGAGGAGAACAGATGTAGGTCATCGGCAGGAGGAGATGGGGAGAGAGGGAATTCGAACTACTCTTCCACAAGGATGTTGATGTTGGACTTGGACCAATATCACAGATCTGCACAGAGCATCAGTTATTTGAGAGTGGCATTTCAGAAAAGCAGAGCTTTGTATCCTATTAGCTTGAAAACAATACAGCCGCAGCAATGCCAGGACAGCAATGCCCCTGGAAACGGGAAACATCTATTTTCAGCATCTCCCAGTATCCTCCCACTGCTTTAACAAACTGTTTTTATAAAGATCAGGCAAAAGCCTGGAGCTTCCAACAGACACCTCCCCAAAAAGCTCTCCAACAGGCATGGAGAGGAACACAGGGAGGGGGACCGTGGCAGTGCCCATTTTCTGCCCAGCACAGACACGAAGTGTCTCTCACACAGCACCCCCAGGTCCCAGTGAAGCTGTGGTCCATGCCCCCACCCCCCCAAAACCGCCCTGGCTCTTCACCTTGGCCACAGCAGAAGTCATTGGGGGAGCTGGCAGCACAACGGCCATCCCTGGGGTCCTGTTCCTCGTCCCAGAGCCCTGCATGGAGCCGGTTTCCCAACTTCACCGTGGGAATAACGGCATGAGTTTGCATCTGATTCTTGATGGAAAGAGACATAAATCTTCCTTGCAAACCCGGCTGTTCCCTGTATCAGCTGCAGCCACCCGCACACCTCTTTCCCTGCCACCGTCTGCTGCAGCAACAGGAATTTAAATAAAGAAAGATTATGAACTCCTGTTGGGGCTGCAGTTTTATTCGCCTGCACCCCTTTCGTATCTAGAAGTCCTCGTACAGGAGAGGAAAAATCCCTACATATTTTCAAAACATCATGCATGCTCGCGGCAAGCTTCCCCCAGCCACAGACAGGCAGAGAAGGGATGACTAATTTTTTTTAGCGTTAATACACTGCAGAGAGTGTCCTGTGAACAAGCGAAGTAAATTCCTGAGGCTCTCGGCAAGGACCCTGCTGCTCCTTGCGAAACTTCCCAGCTGGAACCTCACAGCCGAAAAGGCAGAAAACATCATTTTTCCCTCCTCCAACAAACAGGGGCTGGGATTCCTTTCACGACAGTATTTGGATTTTAATGTCAGTCCATATTTAGCAGGAGGAAAATAAGCCTCCCTTCCTTCCTGTCACATTTTCCACCCTTGATGACATCCAAGAACAGAAAAAAGCAAGTCCTGGACGAGGAGGGAAGACGCATCTACCGAGCGTGGGAGAGCCAGGATCATGGTAGCCCATACGTTCCCCTCTGGGATGCACCGAGGCACCGGCAAGGAGGGGACACAGCCCTGGGACCTTGTGGTGAGGAAGGGTGTCCCCTCCAGTGCTCCAGCTTGGATCATCTCTCCCAGGCCAGGACAGGGCGAGAGCCAGGCCACACGCCTACGAGGCTGGCGTACCCTTCCCGCAAAGAATCCTTACGTCCTCAGCACAGGCCAAGAGGTGCCAAGGAGGCCGTGGGTCAGGCCGAGGGGGTTGCCCACGTGTGGGGGCCCCAGCGCGGGACCCCCGGAGCCCAGATCCTGCAGCAGGGAGAGCCGAGCCGTGGCAGGGAGGTGGCCGGTGCCCTGGGATCTGCCTGCACCCGGCGACGTGTTCCCGGTGTCGGGGGGGTCCCCAGCTCGGCCCCCCCGCGGGGTGGGAGGGGGCCGTGGGGAGCTGCGGACCCACGTGTGGAAGTTCACACGCCCCGATCGCGATTCACTTTTTATGATTATTATTATGAAAAAATAAAACCCACAGCGGGGCGGGGGGGGGGGGAGTGGTGTAGGACGAGGTGGGACCCCGCCGAGCCGGGCCCCACGCAGAGGCCGCGAACACGCGTGTGTCGTCGCCCCCCCGTCGCTATAACAACCCCGGGCCCTTCCCCGCCGCGTCCCCCTGCTCCGGCGGCCGCTCACCTGCGGCGCGGCGGGCGGCGCCGGGCCCGGGCCCGCTTCTTGTCCCTCGCTGGCTCTCGCCGCCGCCCAACGGCTCCGGTGCGACGCCGCGGCGGCCGGCCGCGACCATGGACGCCGCGCCGGGGGAGGGCGCGGGGGTCGGGGAACGGGGAATGGGGGGGGGGGGGGAAGGGGGGGGAATAAGGGGAGGGGAAGGGGGGAGGCGCCGCCGCCCCTCAGCGCCCCGCCGCAGGGCTGCCGGCCCTCAGCGGCGCCCCCGCAGCCGCCCGCCCGCTCCTGCCGCTGCCGCCGTTGCCGCCATGGTGCGGCTCCATGCAGGGCGCGCTCCGCTGACAGGGCCGGGGCGGGGCCTCGGGGCGGGGCGAGGGGCGGGGCGAGGCGGCCACAGCGGGATCCCTCCGCCAGGTGCCCGGCGGTCGTTCCCGTTACGGTGCTGCCACCTGCCGGCTGCGAGAGGCTGCCCCGGTTTGCCCCACACGCACACCCCGCCCCTTTCCCCGTCCCGCCGCCGTTGGGTGACGGCAGGGCCCGGCCCCGCCGCCCCGGGCCCGCCCCGCCGTCCGGATCCGGCGCCGTGCTCCGGGAGGGAGAGGGCGGGCACTTCCTCGCCTCACAGCCACTGTCTGTCAACGCGACGGGCGGGCACGACGGCCAATCAGTGGCGGCGACGCGCGGGGTGGGCGGGCTCAGAGCGGCCCCGGGGCGCGGCGGCGGCGGGCGCAGGTAGGGCCTCTGCGCAGCGCGGCGGCGGCGGGCGCGAGTCCGGAGCGAGGGGATACACGGCCTGAGGGGATCCCGGGGGAAGTCGGCGTGGGGGGGATTCCAGCGTGGGGGGGGATTCCAGCGAGGTCCGCCATGAGGGGACCCCGTCGTGATGGGGCCCTGCCGTGAGGAGATCCCGGCGTGAGGGGAACCCGCCGGGAGTGGGCCCCGCTGGGAAGGGGACCCCGGCGTGAGTAGGGCCCGGTGGCCGCCCCGCCCCCAGGCCCACCGGGCCCACCGAGCTGGGAGCTCCGGGGCGGCGGGCGGGGGTGGGCTCTCGAGTTTATTGACAAGCATAAAGTCTGGCAGCGCCCCCCTGGGGGCGGGGGGGCCGAGTTGCGGGGCGCCGGGGCCCGGCTGAGAGAGCAGGCAGGGCCCTGCCGCGGCCTGACCGTCCCAGGCTGCTGCTGCTCTGGGAGAAGGACCTTTGTCGGGCTGCCATCCTTTTCCGTCGGCGAGAAGCCACGTCGCCCTGGGCCTAAAGCAGGATCCGAGCCTTGCCCCTTCGCCTGGCATGACCCTGCACTGCTTGCAGTCAAAGCCCGCAGCTGGGATACACCCAGGCGCAAAAAGAATAAACACAGATTGGGCCATGGCAGAAGGGAACTAGGTTGGTGAATGCACAGTCGAGAGCTGAACTTTGACCACAATATTTTTGCTTTGTGTGCTTTCTGCCTGGAATTTCCCCCAGCCCTAATTGCTGTGGCAGTGAGGTTGAGTGTCTGTGCCGAGGGGCCAGGCTCCTGCAGAAAAGCCCACGCTCCTATAGAAAAGCCAAACAAAGCAGCCTTCCACTCATGCCAAGTCTCTCTCTCTCTCTCCTCAGTTGCTGAGCCAGGATGGGTTTTGCTGAAGACAAAGTGTACGACTACATTTTGAAAAACTTCAAAAATTTCAAGAACATCCGTGTGGCATCACTGGCCGATTCCCTGAGCTGCCTCACCGATGATGACAGAGTAATTTCCTGCTTTCCTGAGTCCTGCTGGGCTCCTTCCCCATTGTATAGCTTGGGCAACGTATAGCTGCCTTACCTCTAAGCCAGACCCGCTCTTAGATGTTCTGTGTTTTATTTAGGATGAGCTTCACACTCGGGAGGAAATGCGGGGGAGCCAGGCGACCGTCTATAGGTTTTATCAGCACCTGAAGTGCCGGCAGGGCTGGGTGCTGGATCTCATCGAAGCACTGCGCCAGAACAATGCAGGGCATCTGGCTGATGAGCTGCAGCACGTATACAACTCCTGGCAAATCAGTATGTAGCTTCGTTGTCCCTGGGTGCTGCCCCAGAGGTCAGGTGGAGATGGGGACCCAAACCATGTCTCCTGATGTCTGCCAAGCAGCTGGCCTTGTTCCCTGCTTTGGCTTCCCAGTGGCCTGGGGGTGTCTGAGACCATCTCCAGGGATGCTCCTCACCCTGGTGATGTGCCTGAGGATGAAAGGGTTCTTGTTTGATGGTGCTTGGGCTGGCAGTGGGCTGGGTTTCTCACCTGGAGGGGAGATGGAAAGATGAATGAAGGGGTGTTGTGGGCTTGGCTGATGTGGGGAAGAGCAGAGACACACGAGAGGCTGCCTTGGCCCCATGCTGATCCTCTGCCCCCTCGGCTTTTTCCCCAACATCCCTGTTCATGAACCACCTTGGCTCCTCCAGGTCCCCCAGCTGCTGCCAGTGCCTCCTTCCCTCCTGCAGTCAGCAATGCCCGTCCTGCTGTCTCCTCTGTCGGTTCCTCCACACCATCCACAGGGCCGAGCCCTGCTCTGGGCACCCCATTAGCTGAGCAGCCATGCCAAGACCCACCTGTTGGCAGCCATCCGCCTCTCCTGCCCAGTGCTGCTACCGTCACAGGCATGGACCTGGATGCCAGGGTTCCGGTGCAGGAATCGGTGAGTGGGGCACGCATCAGACAGGGACACAAAGGTCCTGTTTGGGACCGGTGTGGTGGGGCGTGGGGAGCCTGTGATAGGGCCAGGCTTGTTCAGGGACACCACAAGCAGCCTCTTGTTGCTGGTCTTTGCTCCATGCTTGCTGCATCTGGTAATATGTAGCCTACATATAGCCTTATAGCTGCTCCCCTCTTCTGATTCCGTTCCATGGATGGGAGTGCAGGGTCTGTTCTGTTAGTCCAGGCTCCCTTCCACAGCCCCTGACCCCATGCAGGCCTGTGAGCTGGGTGCTGAGGAGGGCACCTTCATCACCAGGATCACCTGGGTCACTGAGTCAGGGTTCGGGACACCCTGCTGGTCCCAGACCCCCTCATCCTGGTGCAGTGATTTAACACAGCTTATTTCCTTCCAGCTCCCCAAAACATTCCTGGAGCAAGAAAGCCCCCAGTCACCTCCACCTGAGAGTGCAGTGTGTGATGGAGTGAGTGATGGGCACAGTGGAGAGAGGCATCACTCACACCCCATCAAGACTACCCAGGTGGCACCAGGGACCCCTAGGGCAGACAGCGTGGCTGTGGCCTTGGCTGCCCCCCCTCCACAGGGCCGGGACTGGCTGGGCCGCCAGCAGCACCCGGTGTGTGTGGACAACGGGTGTTTTGGGAACGCTAACCACCTGCACCGCGGTGCACCAGGCTTGGGTCTGGGCAGGTCTCTTCCGCTGAGGGACACAAGCATCGCTCACAGCCCTAGGCAGCCCAGGAACGAGCCCCAAGAGGACTTCTATGTCTCCACTGAGTCAGTGCCGAGGCTGGAGGAGGCCGCTCACAGCAGGGGGCCACAGCCCCCAAACACACTGCCAGAAAAACAGGTTGTGCCCAGCTTTGAGCATGGTGAGCCCCCAGACAGCTTTGTGGATGTGCGCAGCCCGCTCCTCATACAGCAGCAGTTTGACGCGGAGCAGAAGTGTGTCGGGATGTGGCAAGAGCACAGAGGAGGTGAAGGTAGGTTTCCTTGCTGGCAGAGCTATGTAGCCACTGTGCAGCCATGCTGATGGGGAGTAGGGCTGAAGGTGCTGCTGGTTGCCCCTCCTGACAAGAAGGACACTGAGGGGCTGGAGCATGGCCAGAGATGGGCAGTAGGGCTGGGGAAGGGGCTGGAGCGCTAGTCATGGGGGCGGCTGGGGGCACTGGGGGGGTCAGCCTGGAGAGAAGGGGGCTGGGGGGGACCCGGTGGCTCTGCAACGGCCTGGCAGGAGGCTGTAGCCAGGGGGGGTCGGTCTCTGCTCCCCAGGAACCAGCGACAGGACGAGAGCAAACGGCCTCACGTTGTGCCAGGGGAGGGTGAGATTGGGTGTGAGGGAACATTCTGCACCGAAAGGGCTGGCAGGCGCTGGCACAGGCTGCCTGGGGACGGGGATGGGGACGGGGGGACAGGGGGGAAGAGTCACCATCCC
Source organism: Falco biarmicus (assembly GCF_023638135.1). NCBI lineage: Eukaryota > Metazoa > Chordata > Aves > Falconiformes > Falconidae > Falco > Falco biarmicus. The sequence goes on along the minus strand of NC_079288.1, from coordinate 86,264,026 downwards.
TGGGGGTGTTCAGAAAACATGTAGATGGGGTGCCTGGGGACATGGTTTAGTGGTGGCTTTGGCAGTGCTGGTTAATGGTTGGAATACAATGGAACAGACTTTCAGTTGGAAGGGACCTACAACAATTGTCTAGTCCAACCGCATTTTAATTTTTGTTTGCCTGTGGGGCAGCTTTGGGGTGTGAAACCCACCCAGTTTGCAGAGATGTTTGTGTCCCACAGCTGCTGACTGGGGGGGGATTTAACATCTCCTGCATCAGCCGCCTGCGTGGGTTCCGTGTGTCAGGACAAAGCCCTGCCCTCCCCTCCAGGGTCCCTGGGAGGGACCCCCATCCCTCCCAGCCTTCTCTGCACTAGGAGGGTCAGCATCTCCTGGTCTGGGACATGTGGGATAGGGCCACTCCAGGACCCCTGTCCCTCTGGAGATGCTCTTGGCGGCTGGTGGCTATGGAGCTCAGCTCCTGCAGGAGTCTTAAAAGCCTCAATTTCCCTCAGTCTCCCCCAGACTTGCAGCCCACCCTGAGTACCCTTGGCCTATGGATCCATGGGTGCTGCCCACCCAGCCAGGGTGCTGATGCTGTGGTGCTGCCCCACTCCCCCTGTCTGCAAACCTGCTGGCAGGCAAGATACTGGACTCAGTGATCTAAAGGGACTGGACGATCTTAAGGATCTTTTCCAACCTAAATGATTCTGTGATTCTATTTTATCATTCTGTGCCTGTCCTGCTTGATGGTGAGGATGGAGGATGGCAGAGAAGGTGGTGGCATGGTGTCAGACACTGGGGGATGCCATGGGGACCCTCCCAAGGAATGGGACAGGCAGTAGTCATAGCTGCTGGTACAGGCCAGCCCAAGGTAGCGTCTGCCTTCATAGCCCATGAGCGCTCATGGGGGTGCAGAGAGCATTCATGGAGGTGCAGAGAACAACTTTCTGGTGTTGTTGCTTATCTCCCCTCCCATCTCCCCAGCCTTCTCCAGGAAGGGAGCGAGGTTGGGTTGTGCAGAAATCCCACCTGGCTGCTTGTTCTTCTTCCAGTTGTTGTTGCAGTTGTTGCTCACTATATTTTGGTAAACATCCTGACCAGAACTCGGCAGAGGCACTTGCTTCATTTGTAATGTAAAATGTCTCAGCTGAATGTCTGCACCCCAGTTTCAGCAGCATGGGGCTATCCTGCTCTCAGAGGGAGGAACAGATTGGAGGTGCTGGCTTGGCGGGTGCCATCTTGTTTACCTGGACCTACTGGGAGAGCTCAGGTGCCAGCAGAGCGCTGGGTCCCACAGCACTGGGTCTTGTTCCCTGTGTGACCTCCTCAGCTCTGGGAGTTTCCTGTGGCAGCATCCTTGAGGAAGAGCAAAATTTGCCTTTTGGGTCCCCTGATTAACACAATATGTTTTGTTTTCTCCCCAACAGAGACTTTGATGGAAACAACTACCCTGGTTGCTACCCCTGCACCCAGAGATGCTTCCCCGTTCTGTGACACATCCACGAAGCCTCCTGTGCAAGAGAAAGAACTGCCCACAGGGGAGACAGCCAGCAGCACCCTCTCCATGCCGATGAAGGAGGAAGTAGGTGACCTTTCTCATTGCCACTTGCATTTCATTCAGGTCCTTGCAAACTCCTCCTGGTTGGGAGATTTGCTGCTGCAGTGTAAGATTTTGAGCTGGCAGCGAGTTTATTTGGTTGTTTTTTTTTTCCTGCTGTGTTCATGTCCCCATCCAGACATTGAATTCTGGAGCATGGGAGAAGGGAGCCAAGGTTTGTTGGGCTTTAACTCCTTATTTCCCCTCCTTGACTTGCCAGTCTCCTGGCTTCCAGGTGTCTCTTTCCACCCCTCTTCTCACTCCTTGTCTCCCCTTCCTTCCTTCCTGTTTCTCCCCCTAATACCAAAGGCTCCCTGGAGCCCAAACGCTTCCCTGCCCTGCTCGCTCTCCCAGCCCTGGGAGTTACCTATGACCCAACCTTGCTGTTAGTGGCTGAAGGGTGCTGAATTGGGCTTGTCGCGTAACGTGTGTACCTGAGACCAGGCCAAATGGGTGCTCCCCATGGCACCCAGACCCTCTCATTGTCTCCCAAAGGTGGTCTCAGCCTCGGTGGACACTCTCCTGGGCACAACTGTTGTAGGCAAGGCTGAGCGGACGGCCTCCCGGGTGAGCTCTGCCACAAGCGTCTGGGAGTCTGGCAGCAACATCGAGGGTGATGTGGAGCTCAGCAAGCCAGGCATCCTCCTCTCCACAGATGGGGAGCACCCAGAGGCAGCTGGCATATGCCCAGGCTCTCAAGGGCCCTGCGGCCCCTATTCCACGGAATCCAATAGCTTCACCCTTGGTAGTGAACAGCTCATGGTGAGCACGGATAGCTCAAGCTCAGGAGAACAGCTCTCTAGAGTCTCCTTAGGATGCCCAGCTCCAGCAGACCCCAGGGAAGGGGAGACAGCTGGAGCAAGCAGAGACTCCCATCCACCTTCAAGCTGGTACAGCACCTCTCTGGGTACCCATGAGGTCCGTGTGGACCACTACCCCAGCACCCAGCTCGAGGCAGGCAGTGACCTCCAAGACAGAGCTGGTCCTCCAGGAAACTCCCCTGACTCTAGCAGGGGTCGTGGCACTGTGACCAGCTCGTCTCAGGCCAAAGTCCCCCCAGGGGACAGCAATGGACCATCCCTGCCATACATCTTTGCAGCTGTGGGCATCGCTGTGATTTCAGCTGTGGCGTTTCTGGTGTATGCTCGATTGCAGAAATAGTGCTGGAGTGGGTGGTGTGCCACGACCGTCACTCAGCCTGAGTGATTCCTCTTTGTAGCACAAATTTGGCCAACACATCTGAAACCTGGAGAGCAGCGGGGGGGACAAGTCAGGGCGTTGTTACATTTCTTTCTGAAAGATTTTGCTGGAAGAGGCCTTGGTTGTGTGATGCTGTTGGGTTTGGGTCTGTTCCCTCCCCCATTTCCCAGCCATCTTTTCTGTAGCCTTCTCCTTTTACACCCATAGAGAGGGTCTTGCTCAAGGAGTCATGCCTTAAGTCAAAAAAGGAAGTCCTCGTGGCAATTCTCCACGTCTTCCTTGTTTGGTCCCAAGAGGGTCCTGGTGGTCCAAAGAGTGACTGATTTTGATGGCTTTCCTCACCTTGGCTTGAAACGTGCCTGAGGTGCTTCATGTTGAATTTGCCTAACTTCATGTCTCTGGGTCTGCTGCTGGGACCTTTGCTCGGCTCTGCTGCTCGTTTTGCCCAGTGCTGGGTGCACAGGCAGGACCCTGGTGCACCAAGTCACACTGCCTTCTCACTCATGACAAGAGACGCCCCTCTGATGAGAGCACAGTCTGTCATGCTGGGCTAGACCGCATGCAAGCTGCCCGCTCTCCCAGGAGCTGTCGTCCTACTTTGGTGCTCTGCTTTGGAGCATCCTTCCCTGCTGCTGAGGGTCAGGGGTGGACTCTGGCATCACTTGATGTGGCACTGGCACCCTGGGGATAAAGCTGAGGGTCAGGAAAGAGCCATATCTAACCAGCGTGCTTGAGGATCAACCTCATTTCACCCCCCTCCAGGCAGGGAAGGGGGGTTATGCTTTAAGAGGAGTGCAGATTCATGCAATGCCAGTGCTAAGTGGACTTGGTCCCACACAGGATTGTTGGGCGTCTTTAATTTTTCGGCTGTATTTAATGAGCCTGGCTAGGAGCGTGGATGTAGTTCTCACCTTTCTTGATACATGGTGCTAAGGGATAGGAATATAGGAAGCTTGCATCTGCACTGGGACACAAATAGGGTTGGCTCTGTACGCTGCAGGGAGGCCGTAGAATCATAGAATAGACTGGCTTGGGTTGGAAGGGACCTTAAAAACATCTAGTCCCAACCCCCTGCCATGGGCAGGGACACCTTCCACTAGCCCAGGTTGCTCCAAGCCCCGTTCAGCCTGGCCTTGAACACTGCCAGGGATGGGGCATCCACAGCTTCTACCCAGTGACTGAGATGCTCTGGATTATTATGAAGGTTCCATTCAAAACTGCAGCCCATGATTTCCCTGCTTATCCCCAGAGATCAGCTTGGAGTGCAAGGGGACTGGGCTGCAAGATTTGTAAGATAAATTTTTTAAGTCCAAATAAATTCTCAGCTTCCCCCAGCCCAGGGCAGAAAGGACACCTCTCAGTCGCTGCTGGCAGGCATCTCTAACTCTAGGCAGTGTAGTGATCCCCAGTCATGCTGCCTGCTTCTGTTGCTGCAGCTGCAGGTTGTTTGCCATCTCATCTACTCCCTCCCAAAAGCACAGGGACACAAAAGTAACAAAACTACTTTTCTGTAGTGAGAGGGTTGTTATAGCTAGAGGATTGTTTAAATTTTTTTTAAGCTCTTAAAATGCCAGCATAGACATCTAGGTGTTCCCAACCTCCTGTGATTTGCTGGGAGGCAACAGGAGAGCAGGAGATGGGGCTGGGCAAAACGTTTGGCGATCTGGTCCTGGATTTGCACTGCAGAAGGCTTGTGCCATGGGCTGGCACGGTTTGAATCGGGCGAGGATGTGGTGGACTTGAAACCACTTTGGTGGCCTGGTGCTGATGCTTGGGCTACACTTGTAATCCAGGCTGTTGCTTCTTCCCTGCTTTACTGTGTCCAGTAACTTATTCCCCCTGGATTCCTGCTGTTTGGCACAGCTTCCCAAAATACATCCTTCCTGCTGGCAGGCAAGCAGGAGGGAGGTGAGCTCCCCGGTGCTTGGCTGCCAAGTGTCTGGAGCTCAGCCTGTGGTGGGAAGGGTCTGTCAGCCCTGCGATGGAGTGAATGACCAGTCCTCCCTCCTAACACTTCGTCTTTGCTCAAAAATGCAAGAAATGCCTACCTTAAACGGTAAAGGATGATAAAGATATGCAACAGTGAGGTGTTGATACTGATCTGACAAGGCTGCTATCCAGGTGAGCTTGAGGTGTTTGTTCATTGCTTGCTCAGTGCCTGGTGCTTTATCTGTCAGAGGAAGGGACGGTGCTTTTAAATACACTTAACCTCCTCTGCTGGGAGATGGAAGGTGAGGGCTGTTCTCCCCTGTTCTAGGTAACGTGGTGACTTGTCCAAAACCTCCAGGATTCCCCATCAGCAGTCCCCAGTAAGCTGTTGGGTTTTTTTCCTCAGCTTTTGTAATTTTGCCAGTGGGGGCTTTGTAGAGCCCTGCCACTCCCCATGAAAGCTGTAGTTCTCACCACTAAGAATTGCTCTTTATTTGGAGTGGGTAAGGAAATCTCCCCAAATCCTTTCACCTTGTTAAAAGGCTCATGTTTACTGCTCAATATTGCACCAAAATGAAGCAGAATACATGAGCCTGCATAACTACACTGCAGAATCCATCTAAAAATTTGTTAGAGAAGGGGCATGTGCCTTCTCCATATGCTTTCTGCATGATTTGGAGGACGTCTGTGAGATCCCAAACCAGCAGCATCCACACCAAGGCCCTTTCTCTGATGCTTTACTTGCCTTGCGATATTCTTCACATATTTTCCCGCCTCTTTTTAGCAATAGCTTGTACGCTTTGCTTTTTCATGTTAAATTGCTCTTGTGAAACAGCTGGTTTATCATCACTTCAGACTTGATAAAAGCACATGTTCAGTTTTCTGCTGTGAAGTGCCGATATTTTCACAGTTGTCATTTAGCACTTTAAAGGTATAATCAGCAGGTAAGCCTGCAGGAGGGAACTGTGTCCCTGCACATCATTCAAAATAAGATAAAAAGCCTTTTACTAACTGTATAATAAAATTGTTTGCCACTTCACACTCAACTTGTGAGGTTGTCATGTGTGTTTGTAAGACGAGGGGTATGAATCTCAGCTTTTGAAGCCTCTGTGGAACACGGGAAGTTTTCACGTAGAAGTTGGCTGGAGAATTAAATCACCTAACTTACCTGCTCAGGGTGCTGGGGCTGCAAGCAGCCCTCCTCTGCCTTTTTTGGGGCAGGGTTGCAGCAGCTGATGCATTTTGTTTTCCCATTTAAGATGACAGGTGCTTTTAGAGAAGGCCATTTGTACAACTTTTACCATAGACAATTTCAAGTGGCTCCATCCATGGGGGCTGAACTGTTTCCTTTGCTGTGGAACTGCGTTTGGATTTCTTGGAGAACTCTTGCCTGTGTATCGAGAAATGTCAGCTGGGAATTCAGCTTCATTTTCTCCTCCTCCTCCTCAGTCCACCTCTGGGCAGCTTTGATCTTAGGAGCTGTGTGTTGGGCACATTGGGGTGACACCTCCTATTCCAGCATCCCAGAGAGCAGAGGTGACCTCCCGGGGTTTGTGGGTAGGTTCAGACAGTGCCAAGAACCACCGCATCTGCAGCCTTTTGGTGAAAGGGGCAGGTATAAAGCCCTCTTTGTTGCTCACAGCAACATCCGGATCTGTGCCAGGGTCTTGAGGAGCAGGAGGTTTATGAAACTGTTGCCAGAGAGAAATGCTTTGCAGGGCACTACTGGCAGCGACACAGTGAGACTGAGGCCATCAGTCTGTACCAGGAAGAGGTGGACAGGATTTGGGGACACTTCCCAGACCTTGTTTCGGAGCAAGCAGAGGTCATGGTCTAGAGGATGCCCGCCACGGCAGGTCTTCCTGTCAGTCACAGGAAACCCAGACAGCAGGTTGAGGATGAAGACAGGGAGGGTGATTCTTTAGGTGTAGCTGAGCTATGGAAATCTTCACAGGATATTGTGGTTGCCAAAAAGGAAGTGGGCAAGTTCTGGGAAGAGAAATGCACCACAAGCTTTTAAGCATATTTCTGAGCTGCAAACAGTTGGAAGCTAGAAGAGTGTTTGGAAGAAATAGGGCCGTGGGCAGCTGCAGCTGGGTGGTGGCAGGCTGGGAGGGAAGGACCCCCGGGCCTGCATGTAACCAGGTAGACACCATGCACGGGTGCATGCTGAGGTGGGCACTATGCACCAAGGGCGGCACACTGCTGACATTTCTTCATGATCCAAATTCTCCCAGGTTCTCTGGCTGAATTGGTTTGTGGGATCCTGCACAGAAAAGGGAGCTGGGCCACCTTTGCCAGCCTGGGTTCAGCTCTGGTGTGCAGGGACCAGCAGTGGTTGCTCCCCAGGTACCGCTTCTTGTCTGCTGAACAGCTTTGGGCTTGGCCTGACCTGCAGAAAAGAGGTATCAACATCACCAAAACTGCCACTGTGCCGGGCTCCGGCTCACCCCTCACTGGCAAAGGGAGCCCTGGGGGTGAGCTGGCCTGTGGCATACACCTTCTGGGGACAAATAGGAAGTTTTCAAGCAGCGCGATGGAAACAGCCCTTTGTAGTAGTGTTACATGCCATCTCCACGCTGCCTTTTACAGAAGAGGCTCCCAAGGGATCTGCTGTGTATTCACAGCTGAGACATCCCACCAGCTCTCCTTGCCTTCTGCTTTCCCAGCTGGAGCTCTTGACTTACAACCCAGGTATACGAAAAGCATTCAGAGCTCAGTATTGAAAATATTCTGAACTTCAGGCAGTGAAGCTCAGTGAGTTTGTTTTTTAACAACATAAAGGTAACACTTTTATGAAGAAGTTATTTTTATTCAGAGAGGTTATGCTTTATCTTGTATCGGTACCAACCCCATTTGTATGCCTCCTGCACTTCCCCCAGTGGGATATTAAATTCATACAGAATAAGTCTGGCTAATCTCTTTGTCCTGTTTTCACCACAGCAACCAGATTTCAGTAAATTCTTACTGAATTTATTACACCTTTTTTTGAATGTCAGTCCCTTATCCCTTTGGTATCGAATTAATGCCTGAGGATTGCGGTGAGCTGAGATTAACGTGGTGCAGGTGGAGAGCATTGTGGGTCACTGGGTTGCAGATCCACACTCGGCCATGCTCTGGGTATGTTAGACATCAATTAACATTCTACCTGGGAAGCTCTATTGTGTTACAACAGGAGCTGTTACCGCACCATGTAGCCTGGGAGCCCGTTTTCCTCTTGAATGTCATCCCATTGATGGTTGCTTGCAGTCCTTTTTATGGACATCTCAAGTTTTCTGTTGCCTGGATGGCTGCTGCTGTAGTTGTTACCTCAGCATTGATAAATGTGGGGTCATAGTTTAAAGAATGGGATGCATCAGCATTTAAATTTTGTTGTGATATATAGGGGAGCTGAGGATTGGGTCAGGCTATAGCTTGAATGCTTGACCCTTGTTTCTCTGTCTCTCCCCCTAAATCTCCTGACTTGGCTTCCAGTTTGTTGTGTCTGTCCTTTTTAGCGAGCTTGCAGGACCTTTGGAGAACTCGAGTGTTTTCATCTAACCGAATTTCAATCCAGCTTCATCTCTAAGGGTTTGTGAAGGGAATGGGGCTTCTCCCTGCTGTCTGGCTGGCTTTTTCTCTGCCAGAGGGAAACCCTGGCTCTCCCCAACGAGGCTGGAGCCCCTCTTGCTGTGTGTGGAGCTCAGAAACATCCGATTCTGTTTCGCTTTATGTTAGCACTGTTAGTGTGGCCCAGAGGAGCAGCCTGCGAAGACAATGCTTCAGAGCACGGCGTCGCATTGGAGGACGGCATGGAGCTGGAGCACACCTTGCTTCCTGCAGGCTGCACCGCTGCGGCAGGCCGGGGCCCCCAGCGCAGGGCAAGGAGCGAGAGGAAGGGGCACGCTGTGCCCAGGAGACATGGAAGGCTAGGCCCCAGGCCCCAGCGGCCACAGGCCGGCCTGGCACTGCCGAGGGGCGTAGGCGGGCATGGCGGGGGGCCGTGGGCCGTAGAGCCCCCCTGTACCGAGGGGGCCAGGGAGACCTCGCTGTCTGCATATGCAAATGATACGCAAAGCAGCCCCCCGCGCGGCCCAGCCCAGACGGGCCTACTGCGGGCTTCCATTCGGGCCCACTTCTGCGTTGCTATAGTTACCCGGCCTGTCAATCAGCCACCTTTCTCCCGCCCCGTCCAGACAGCCGCCTCGCATCATTGAACAACTGCCGTGCCATTCTCTTCCCAGAGGAAGTCCATAGGCCAACGCCGTGTCATACAGTCCCGCCCCCGCGGGCGCGTTAACTCCCGCCCGGTACCGAGACGGCGCCTTGGATTGGGCAGCAGCGCTTGTCACTATACACAGCCGAGCGCGGGGGGAGTGCTTGGCGCCCCACTGCCGTCCAGTCTGTGTCATCCATTGGCGAATCCGCCTGTCATTCCGTGCAATGGAGGGCGCGGATTGGGGGCCCTCTCACAGCCTAGCCCGCCCTCCCGAGGGGCCGTTTGGCGCAGGCGCGCTGGCGGCAGTGGCTGCGGCGGTGGCGGCTGTGAGGAGCGCGGCGCAGCGGGGCGGGCGGCCCATGGGGCCGGGCCGTGCTGCGGATGGAGCCGCTGCGCAATGGCGGCGGCGCGGAGGAGAAGCCGCGACGGCGGGGGGCGGCGGCGGACGCCGGTCCCCAGCGGCGGCGGAGCAGCGCCGCGGCGGGCGTTGACAGCGCAACGGGGCCGCAGCCCCATGAACGGGGTGGCTCCGCCAGCCGCCAGCGCCGGGACTCCGTCCGCAAGAACCGCCCGCGTGAGTGCGGCGGGGGGGACGAGGTGGCTGAGGTGGCCGCGGGGTCTGCGGCGCGGGTGGGGCCGCCGGGAGGGAGGGGCGAGGCCATGGGAGGGGGGCGAGGGGGAAGGGGCGGGGGCGGGGCTTATGGTAATGAGGCGTGGTGGGAGGGGCTACGGGGGTGGGGTCCGAGGGGGGTGGGGGCGTGGGGGGGAGGCTGGGGAAGGGGGCTCCCTATTTCCTATTTTGTGGGGAGGGTGGGTGACGGGGGAGAGCCACCGTGGGGTGAGGCGGGGGAGGTGGGGGGTGGGACGGACACTAGGGCAGCACGGTGGGGTGGTGACACGGGCCAAGCATGGCCGGTTCGGGGACAGTGCGGTGGAGACATGGGGGGTGATGCCATGGGCGGTTTCGGGACATCATGGTGGGAACATGGTGGGGGTGCTGAGATGGGTGTCTTGGGGACATCACAGTAGGGACACTGTGGGGTGATGACATGGGTGGTTCACGGACATCACAGTGCAGAATGGTGAGGTGGTGCCATGGGCAGTTTGGGGACATCATGGTGGGGACACAGGGAGATGGTGCCATGGGCGGTTTGGGGACATCATGGTGGGGACGTGGTGGGGTGATGACATGGGCAGTTTGGGGACAGCATAGTGGGGACATGATGGGGTGATGACCTGGGCGGTTTGGGGAATGTCACAGTGAGGACACAGTGAGATGATGACTTTTCCAGCATGGCTGGTTCGTGGACAGCACGGTGGGGACATGGTGGGACAGTGGCAAGGGCTCAGCAGGTTGGGGTGGGGATGGGACAAGCAGAGGTACAAGGGCTCTGGGATATTCAGGGTGAGACAGTGCCTGGCCCGGTGGGGCAGGACACAGAGGCTGGGGCAGGTGCTGAGGTGCCTGAGTTGGGCACCTTGGATTGCAGCAGGATTGAAGGTGACTGGTGAGGACACTGGGGGTGGAGAAAAGGGGACAGAAGGACAGACGGAGGGCCCAGGGTGTGCAGCCAGAGCCGGGGGCTGAGGGCTGTGTGGCTGGATTGGTAACTGGTGGAGGAAAAGCAATAGAGAGCAAAGAGAAAGGTGTAAGTTTTGGGAGGGGAGAACCGTGCAGATTTGGCAGGGACTGGGCATGGACCAAACCAGACTTTGCGAGGAAAAAACCATCCCCTGAACCATGTTTTTAAACGCTGTGTCAGAAACGGTCCGTGGAGTGAGTTAGGTGCAAAATGGATGGCAGCCTTCATTTTGGCAGCAGCAGGAGCTGCCGTTCAGGTGCCTGTGGCTGGTGACTTACTTCAGCCATGTTTGAAGTGGAACTGAGTGGTTATTTCTTTACTTGCACTGGAGTCCTTCCTGCTGGAAAGAAATTGCCGTACCCTGGAATTGAAATAGCATCAACGTAGTTCCCTGTTACCTGGCACAGCTATTGAAAGGACTTCAGCAAATGAGTCCCGGCTGAAAACAGGAATCAAAATTCTCCTGCTTCTCGTAGTGAGACTCTTGTCTGTTGGCTGGCGACACTGAGATGTTATTGTTACTGTATTAATGTAAAGTTTTATATAGTGTTCTTTCTCTTTTTTTGATTGCTGGGGGGGGGGGAAGGGAAGCTTCTCTTTTGCCCCGTCTTTGTGTGAAAAATAGGAATTACATATCAAAAGGCTTTCAAAGACATTTACTGAGCTGGATGCTGCCTGCGTTACTAATTTCAGGCGAGTGCAGCTCAGCAATGCGAATGTAGTGTCAGCGTGGGTGTGCTAACCTGCATTCCCTTTGCCTATCCCTTCCTTTCGTTTCCAGATCATGCTGCAGGAGTGGTCCTGCAGCAGGAAATTATTCTAAAGTTGGTGTTAAATAACTGAGGTAATTGCAGGGGTTTTGCTTGCTGAAGATGTAATAGGATGAAAGAGAAATTTAGTAGAGGGGTGTAAGGGCATTAGCAGTGGTGAGCATCCCGGTGATTTAGATGCAGCAAAACCAGCTTTGTATGTGAAAGTCCACTTATGTGGCTGTTCTAAGGAAATCACAGCAAAACCTACCTATGGGAGCTGTGGGGATGTTAGAGATGTGCTCGTTAAGAGGCTGCAGTCGTTTGTAGGGAGATTAAGGAGATCGCTGGTATGACAATTAGTGTGAACTTAGATGGAGCTACGCATTAGGTGATCATACTCTTCTGCCTTGCTTGCAGGCAGTTTCTGTGTCTTCTAGGGAAAATGTAGATTAAACTTGGCTGTTGAGGTTCTGGTTTGTTGCGGTGAAGTTAAATGCAGAGACTGGTGTGGGGTACTTCCAGGGAAACAGGTGGTGTGGCAGCTTCCAAGGCAGGGTTTGGATCCAGTCTGGAAGGTCAGCGTAGTGTGATTTGGGATTACAATGTAGCCTGTCTTTCCTAAATGCTGCTTGCGATAATTGGAAGAGAAATGTGCTGGAGCAAGTACATCCCTTAATAGGGACGGTGTCTGATGTCAGACTGAATTACATTTTGAAGTTAAAAATGCTTGATCCCACCTTAAGGAAGATTCAAGCAAGCCTAAACGAAAGCAGACCACTTAATAGGCGTGTGATCGAGAATGTCCTACTTTAGCTCCCACTTGTCTGCTGCTGGTATGTGGCAAACAAGCTCAGTGACCTTGAGGCTTGTCTTGCCTGCCTGCGCTGGCAGATGCCCTGGCAGATGAGCCCTGCTTCCCCAGGAATGAAAGGATTTCAGCAGGCTGTGATTCAAGCTTGTGATCTTTCTTCCTCCCTTGTCCTCTCTGTACCAGTAGTGTGCAGCGAGGGCTGTTTCGCTGCAGACTGAAGGGTCTGAGACCAAGCGGAATTAGATTGGATATATCTGAAATAACCTGTACAACAGTTCAGCTGATGTCCGAGCTACGTGCTTTCATGCATTGCAGGCTGTTAAATGTTTCTTGGTTAAATGCTTCATAGGAAATAAAGAGCTTTACCACAGACACTGTGATTTTTAGTATGCCACAGGCAAAAGAAGGAGAAGTCAAGGACACCAGTGCTCTTGGAAAGGAATGAGAAGTGTCCCTGAAAATGTGAAGCAGAGATTTGTTGGAGTTGCTAGCTGCTTTGGAGTATTATGTTGGTGGGGTGCAAAGGAGGGCTTGACAGTATTATTAGTGCAGGGAGAAATTATAATATAGAAAAAGCTTAATCAGCTCCAGGGACAATACAGAAGAATTCCTTTCTGGTAATGAGTTATCAGTACCATTATTGAAATCTACACTTAAAAACTGGACTGGAAATACCCTGGGTGACTAAAGAGGCTATTCACATTATGTTTACTTTAGCATAACTGTGGGATACCGAATGGCTGGCTGTGGGTAGCGTTAAGTGCCAGGCATAAAACCTCTGATGACCAGATCATAATGAAGTATCTTCTGTCAGGTTCATGCAAAGACGTGATGTACACATTGCTTTAAATTCTCAATACACACAGTATCCACGTAGAGGTACAAAGAAAATATGGTTTTGGCAGCTACTTTGCAGTACAGAATTTAAGCTTTGATTTTTTAATACCTTTTTATGTTTCAGAATTGTGTATGAAATGTGAATTCCTAGCCTATTTTTAGAGATGGGAGGATATGTAGACTCAGTGTCACTTTATATTAAATGCTGATGAATATATTTTTTCTCGCAGCTGTAAAATTTCTATTGTGGTATAACACTATTAAAATATAATGTTTAATATTTTAGAGTAAGCATAGAGATGCTGTCATACACTCAACTAAATCATCAGTCTTCGTTGTTCTGCAGGCTAATCTTTTTAGCTTCTGATATAATTGGCTCATAACTTAAGGATCAGTCTGAAATACAAGTTGAGCAGCTTGTCCTATGAAGAAAACCACTGTAGAGATCTGTAATTATATCACCTCTTTCATCTTGACAGTTCTGCAGCTTTCAGAATAAGTGTGTTGAGGGGTTTTTTTATTTATTTATATAGTGTCCAATTTAATAAAGTAATTTACATAAAAATAAAGGCATTATATTTTTCCTGCCCCAAAGAGCTTACAGTCTAGCTCTAAAATGAATTTGAAGACGAAGGGAGGGTGGCAGCTCTTGCTGTGGGAACACATAGTATCCTTGAGCTCTTCTGTGTGTGAGGTTATCTAGTACAAGCTGTAAGTCGTTAACCTTGCAGGCTGGTCTTTTGTTTGTTGTGTATCCATAGGTCTGCCTATTAGAAGAAGGTTTATTTTAAAGACAAAGCTGTATGTACGTTGTGCATATGAAAATGTATGCATAGAGCTGCTTTATAAAAGTGTCGTGCTCAAGGAAAGCAATGCTTTGTCAGGCCAAAAGCTGAAGAATTTTTTTCATGGCAAAAAAATGCTTTAAGATACTTTATAACTGCTGCTGCAGTATGTTGCAGTAGGAAGCAAACGGAAATAAGGCTAGTTGTTCTTTTATGCCTGATGGGCTGAGCGGTGCCACAGTCTTGCCAGTTCCTTGTGCACCTTCTTTGTACCCCTGGTGCTTTTCACACTGAACTCTGCTGAATTTATTTTGTGTCTTACACAGTGTTGGAGAGTGGTGTTACTGGCTGTCATTGTGCCAACAAAGTAATATAGAGACCTTCTTTAAGGAAAAAGACTGTAGAAGCTTTTGAATGGAGAGCACTTCTAGCTATGAGAAGAGGATTTCCTGCTTTTCTTGTGAATGTCCAAACACCCAGGGAGAGACTAAACACTTCTCAGAAGGTGCTGGGCAGGAGGAGAGTCCAGAGGTTTGTACTGCTGTGCTCTTCCCGTGCTCTGCCTACAGGTTTCTTACCCTCTCCATCATTCTCTGGCTGGCAAGCGCCTGGAAAGGAGAGGCGTGCCAGGCTTGCTCCCAGCATGGAGGGCTCCAAGTAGCAGCAGGGAGGTGGTGAAGAGAGGCAACATTTGCATTTTCTGCCTTGGCCATCTTCTTGCACTGGTTATTTCAGCAGAACCTTCTGACTGAGAAAAATCAGCCTCCAGGCTGCCCAGCAGCTCCTGGATGCCACCAGTTCTCACGCTGCTCTAGATCTGCCGTCTCCTGCAGCAGCTCTCTTGGAAAAAATGCTTTAGAGGCTTAAAAGGGAGAGATCTTTGGATGGTTTTCAACTGCACTGCAGATGCCGGGAAAAATCAGTGTTTTAAGAGAACTCTCAGTAGCAGATGGTGATGGCATTGATCCAAGAGAGCTTCCTCCTTCCTCCCTTTGAAGGCATGGATTTTTCTAGTTCTCAGATATGGAAGAGCTGTCGTTGCCCTGCCTGTGACTGCCCTGTCGTGTTGGCTGACTTCCTGTAAGTGTAAGGTGTTGGGGGGGGGAAGGTTCTCCATGTTGTTAAAATAATTTCCTCCTCTTGTTTGTGTGCCACACCCCTTTCCTGCAAAAATGGGTTTATAGGGGGAGTTTTGTCCCTGCCCCAAATTATTTGAGTGCTCTGTGTAGGCTTTACTGCGTAGAAAATCTTTTCCAGTAAGATAAAGAATTACTTAATTTTGAGCTAGCACGCTTCTTCCGTGGATTCTTAACCTGTGGTGGGATGTATATAACGAGAGATCCATAATTAAGAATCATGTGGTTTAAGTTAATTAACTTAATAGGCTATCTTTTCGAATTTATCCCTGGTGACTTACTGAAGGTATAGCTGAGCTGTTGGCAGATGGAGAGCACCAGCTGCTCTGTACAGAGGCTTCCTGCAGCTGGTGCTGCACGGCTGTGTGAAGCCAGCTCCAGCCTGAGGTTGTGTCCCAGCTCAGGGGCTTGGATGCTCCTTTTGGGGCCAGCTGGGATTTCGCAGGGCTAGTGCTCAGTGAAGACTGGTAAGCCCTGAGCCCAACCTGACTGCAGTTTACACCCAGCTCTGCAGGCATCATTCCTGTTTTCCCATTAGCCGTGTCTTCTGGGATGCCAGATGGTGGATAATGACACGGTTTAACCCCACGCTTGATACTCTGCTAGTCCGGTAGCAGCTATAACACCTGAATAAGAAGTAGATTTCTATATATTAAAAAATTGGAGGTGTTGAGGGCACTGAGAATGAGCTGGGATGAAGTTTTTAAGGAGCTGCTATCTTTTTGTGATGAGGAAAGCTTCCTAAACTGACGGACTGAGTTGGTGCTTCTCATGCCCTAAAATCTGGAAGGTTTGTGTCCCTGAATGTAGGAGTTTGGGGTGTGAACTTAACAAGCAGCTTTAAAGTCAGCTAGTGTTATTCTGCTGAAAAAATGCATGTAGTAGCAGCTGAGCATCTACTCTGAAGTGGAATCCCGTTAGCTTGTGATGAAGCAGCCCGTACGGCATTTTCAGTTATGGGGCTTCAGCAGGGCACCGTGCCGTAGTTTTTCTATGCTTTGCTGCTGCAGCTCAGTCAGGGCATCTCCAGCACCCCGTCCTCTGCTCTTTCCCTGTTTTTACCCTTGTGTAGCCTGGCAAAGTGAGTTTGGGGGAAGATTGCTGTCTCTAAATACAAGAGTGGGGATGCTTAAAAAAAAAAAAAAAAGTGCAGGCTTCATAATGCAGGAACAACACTGTGTGCCCTGACAGGAACAAATATATTCCAGAAATTTAAAGGAAATTTCCCAGCATCAGAACAGGAGCCTTCTGGAATCAGTCCCTTAATAGTCAGAGCAGAGATGACAAAGCAGCCAAGTGCTTTTAAGAGCAGGAAATTTGTGGAAAGGTAGTCCAAGATGTCAGTGACAACAGACAGGAGAAGGCATGGCTGAGTAATGTGGGAAGCCTCTTCCTGTTCCTTTCCTTAGCTTGTTAGTTTTCCAGCCGAGTTTATGCAGTATTGAAAAGCATAATGCATGTGGGGAAACTGTTTTTAGTGATCCTGTATGTGAACTGGGTATTTAAATAGAGTCATGTTTACCAGTTCCAGTCACTGGAGGGACTGGAGCAGCAGCAGAAGGCTCTGGTTTGGCTGCCAATGCCCTGTTTTTACCTGTGTGACTCTGATGGTATTTTTATTCCTTCTTTTCTCAATAGCAGGGCATGATTCTTGTTCAAAGTGTTTTTCTGTGGTACTTGTTTGATAAATCTAGGACTTTGGTTCAAAGAAAGACAAAACACTTTGGGCGAGGGAGGTGTCCTATTCTGCCATTAATATGGGGACTGCTTACAGATCATAGAATCCCAGAGTGGTTTGGATTGGAAGGGACCTTAAAAGATCATCTAGCTGATGGGCAGAAGCCACGGGCAGGGACACCTTCCACCAGCCCAGGTTGCTCCAAGCCCCGTTCAGCCTGGCCTTGCACACTGCCAGGGATGGGGCCAATGTCTCGCCACCCTCACAGTATGTAATTTCTTCCTGATATCTAATCTAAGTCTCCCCTCTTTCAATGTAAAGCCATTCCCCCTTGTCCTATCACTACAGGCGCTTGTATAAAGCCGCTCTCCAAATTTGTTGTCAGCCCCTTTAGGCACCGGGAGGCTGCTCTAAGGTCTCCTGGGGCCTTCTCTTCTCCAGGCTGAACAACCCCCACTCTCAGCCTGTCTCCACAGGAGAAGTGCTCCAGCCTCTGACGATCTTCCTGGTCAGGTCCATGTCCTTATGTCCCTCATGCCCCTGAGCTGGAGGCAGCGCTGCAGGGGGGTCTCACCAGAGCAGGGCAGAGGGGCAGAGCCCCCTCCCTCGCCCGGCCGGCCACGCTGCAGGGGATGCAGCCCAGGGCACGGGTGGCTCTCTGGGCTGCGAGCGCACAGTGCCGGGTCATGTCCAGCTTCTCATCCACCAGCACCCCCGGGTCCTTCTCCTCAGGGCTGCTCCCAATCCATTCTCCTCCCAGCCTGTATTTGTGCTTGGGATTGCCCTGACCCATGTGCAGGAGGATCCTGTACTTGGCCTCATTGAACTTTATGAGATTTGCATGGGCCCACCTCTCAAGCCCAAGTCCCTCAGGATGGCTTCCCTTCCCTCCTGTATGTCAACTACACCACACAGCTTGGTGTCCTCGGCAAACTTGCCGAGAGTGCACTCAATCCCAGTGCCCATGTCACTGACAAAGATGTTAAACAGTGCTGGTCCCAACCCCTGAGGAACACCACTCATCACTGGTCTCCACTGGCTGGCTGTGCCATGTTGGAGATGGCTTCAGGATGCCATTAGGAGGACCTGTGTACAGATGTTTACGTTTAAGGTGTTGGGAAGAGCAGGTGAGTGAAACAAGCAGATGTTTGGTGTTTGCTGCCCTGATGCCTGCCGTGCAGAAGGGTGTCCGTCTCCCTGTTGGAGTGGTCGTGGTCTCTCATTTCTGTCTGCCAGCTCAGCTGATGTTGCCTTGCTCCTCCACAAGAAGGCCCTTTCTTTTGGGCGTGCAGAAAACCTGGGGCTTATCCTTTCTGCTTTTCCCTTCATTTATACTCTGGGGTCTTGGACTCCTTTTCCCGTGAGGGTGCTCCTCCTGGTCTGCTGTTCCCAGGGATATGGTTCTCCTGATTTTACGGGATCAGGCCCAGGCAGCCAGTGCTCCTCTCTTGAGAAGTAACTTCACTGTTTAATTTTTTGTGGCACTCTTTAATAAGGTTTTCACAAGGGAGTCTTGAAATAAGACATAAATGCTAAACTTTACTCCAGTCAAAGGCCTTGGTAGACTTTCCATCCTGAAATGCGGATAGTTTGCAGTTCTGAAATTAATTTGAGGAGTGCAGAATGAGAAATTGTCATGAGAAAAGTCCTTGAATTGCTCCTGCTTTCTGCTCCTGCTTGCTTTCTCTCTTGGGCCACGATTCAGATTTTTCTCTCTTTGTCATTCATGAAGTTATTTTTACATCTGTTCTTGTTTGAAGTATATGCGTTGGAAATAGAGAGTGATTGGGATTTGGATGTGCCTCCTAAAATAGAGTTTGCATCTTCTTTCAAGATTTCTTTTGGTGATGGTTGGGGCTGGCCTGTATGTAAACACATAAAAATAGCTCAGTGGTTTAAAAATAACGTGGGTAACTGATGGCTCTAGCTGCTCCTGCGGAATTGTGATGCTCGGAAAGGGCCTGTTTTATCTCCGCTCTGTGCAGCAACCAAGTTAACCTGTCGAGGAGAGAACGCATCGTCTTCAAACATGCGCTTGCCTGTTGGCTTTGTGGCTTTTCAAAGATCATTTTCTTTGGGAGTGAGTCCCCCTCCTGACCCTGAGCTGATTTCTTTGCTGTTCAGCTTTAAGTGATGCCTCTGGGTATCTGGGTATTGCTCTCTGACTGCTTTGTGCTGCTGGGGCTGGAGTGGCAGAGCCTGGCATGCCCCTCGTGCATGGGCAGGGCGAGGGGCCGGGCAGCATGCTCTCGCTTGGGCACTTCTGCATTCTTCTGCATTCGGGGGGTGGCCGCTGCTTCCCTACGCATAACTGGAGGGATAGCTGCTGTCAAAGGGCAGTAGGAAGAGGGCTTCTTTGTGTTGCATGCTTATCTGTCTGCAAATACAATAAGCAAACATGTTTGCAAAAATAACAGTAGCGTGTTAACATGCCTGTCTCTGACATGTAAGAATTTTACTAAAACCTGAGATCCTTCTTTCCAGAGGAACATTAGTAATGTCTGTGCTGCATTCAGGTTTATTTTCTAAACATTCATTTTTTCCTTTGGAAAAAAACCCTGAGGTTTTAATCCTGCTGCCATAAGCCATAACATGTGGCTACATTTTTCTCTTTGCTCTGGAGCCTGTGTATCTTGTTAGCTCTAGCCTATCATTTAGCTCATTAATAGTAATATTAATCTGTTCCAGTTCTCAGCTCTAATCGCAGATTCCATCTGATCAGGGTTTTCTCTTGATCTTTTCCAAGAAGCTCATTATCTAATACAGCTGTAAATGTTGCTGGGCCTGACACTAATGCATATTTTGTACCATGGGGGAATGACTAATAAAATAATCCAATTAGACATTTGGTTTTGTCTCCCTGGGGCATCTTAGATTACTTGTCTACCTCAGTTATGTGTTGTAATTAGTTAACGTTTGTACATCCCTTTGATGTAAAAGCACTGGTATTATCCTTGGCTCTGGCTCTGGCTCAGAACTTTATAAAAGAAATGCCTGGGGATTAAAATTGCAGCGGTGTCTAGCGGGTGTATGGATACTGTCAGGCGTGTGCTGTGTGTTATCTGCAGCGTGGTGGTGGTGTAAGTATTTTGGGTATTGCATATCAAACGCTCAGAGCTTTTGAACATGAGGTATCTCAGAACAGGAGTTGTGGTTTTGTACAGAGGAGTTTCAGCCACACTTGTCGAAGACAAACCAGACTACTAATGTTTCTTTCTTCCTTTTCCACTTGAAAATGAATAGATCCATTGGGCCTGCATTTTGCAGTCCTAGAGAATTGCATTAATTAATTCAGTTTATAAGTATTGCTGGTGATATGACAGTATCATACCCTGTTTCTTTTTTTTTTTTTCTTTTTTTCTTTTTCCCCCCCCTCTCTTTAGTCTTTCCTTGGTTTGGCCTGGATATTGGAGGGACCTTGGTCAAACTTGTTTATTTTGAACCAAAGGACATCACTGCTGAAGAGGAGGAGGAGGAAGTGGAAAATCTCAAAAGCATCCGCAAATACCTGACATCAAATGTAGCCTATGGATCTACAGGCATCCGGGATGTGCATCTTGAACTAAAGGACCTTACCCTGTGTGGACGTAAAGGCAATCTGCACTTTATACGCTTTCCTACTCATGACATGCCTGCTTTTATTCAAATGGGAAGCGAAAAACACTTCTCAAGCCTCCATACTACCTTATGTGCCACGGGAGGTGGAGCGTACAAATTTGAGCAGGACTTTCGCACAGTATGCATTTTTGGCTTCTATATGATTAGGATCTGGTAGTGAAATTTTTTTAAAGCTTAAACCTAGAAAACTTTCTCTGCAGACTCGAAAACTTCTCTAAATCTTATCTTTGGAACAGTGTACCTAATGGAAATTAAGCTTGGTTCAGGAAACAGCATGTGGAGTCAAGTTCGCATCTCCAAATTAGGATACTTTCTTTCCTGAAAGTGCATGTAACACTCCTGTAACGCTAAAATTTATCGCTAACTTCCATGGCTTGTGCTCTCACAAGACTTCCGCTATATTATTAATCTCTGATTATGCTGATCTCAGTCTTGTGGGTTTTTTTTCTCATTGCTGTCTTTCACAGGCTTAATATATGTTTTATTGTTCCTTTGCTCATGTGGTTTCATTTCTAATGCACGTGTGGGTGAGCTGATTGAGGTTCAGTCAAATTTGGTGGTAAGTTAACTGAAAGGAGGTTAGTGGTTGGGATTTGACATCATCATGTGGCTTCATTGTAAGTTTGATTCTTGTTCATAAGTGAAAAACATGTGTGATAAGTACTTTGTCTAACCAGGGCTTGAAAAAATGCAGCAAATAAATGGGCTTTTTGTGCAATTGAGGCTGTGACATGAGAGGAAAATAATTTCCTAACTTCCTCCTTTCTTGGGGTATGTTATGTGATGGGTTTGGGGATATTTTTTTGTTGCTGTTGTCAAACTGTTAAGTTCCTTTTCACTTTTCCTTGGTTTTTGTGCTAGTGCTGCAGAGTCAGGGCCTAAATCAGGCCCATGGAAGTTGATGGTATTCACTCAGTGTCCATCTGTGGATCCAGTTGCTCGTCTCCCTCACTCTTCCATGTCTGCACACTTTTGGGCCAGGGTAGTTAGCAGTCGTGCATGGAGAAGGATGGAGACCTCCTGTGATCTGTACCTCTTTCTGAGTCACTGCAGGCCATAATGGAGATAGCTGAATTTAACTGGCAGTGAATGCATTTTTCTAGCCCTGAGCATAAACACTTCTGATCCCTAGCTACTTGTTGAATATTCATCTTTCTTCTATTTTTTTCCACCAGATGGGTGACCTTCAGCTTTGTAAACTAGATGAACTGGATTGCCTTATTAAAGGAGTTTTGTACATTGATTCAGTTGGATTCAACGGACATTCAGAGTGCTACTATTTTGAAAACCCAACGGATGCTGAAAGATGTCAGAAGCTCCCATTCAACTTGGAGAATCCGTATCCTCTTCTTTTGGTGAACATTGGCTCAGGGGTCAGCATTTTGGCTGTGTATTCAAAAGAAAACTATAAACGGGTAACGGGCACCAGGTGAGTGCTGTGTGGGGGTAAATTGAGTTGTATTTTAGAGTCTGGGATTCATTTCTGCATTGTAGATGACATTTGCAGGGACAAGCTGCAGTAGGTGGTGAGCTGAATGACAGCTTCTGCTTTTACTGCAGTCCCATATCTCTGCCAACAAAGATCCCTCCTGGAAGAAAGAGTGGGAATTTCATGTTTTGGTCTCTTTACTGCAACCAGTCACTTTAGCAGCTTTTATTTCAGTTGCCCTGCTGCCGGAATGGAGGTGTTTTATTTGCCATCAGAGAGATCCCTCATACTTTGGAATTATACCAAATACACTCCTAATGATCATGTTAACAGCTGTTAGCTTTGATCCTAGTGGTAGAGATTTGCATCCTGACTTCCAAAAGTTACCTTGTTTTGGTGGAAGGGATGTTGGCACCGCAGTAGTTCCCCAGACAGTTGCTGGGCTGCTGCAGCTATCCTTCTTGAAGATGTGGCTCTGGTTGCCAGGCAAAGCCAAAGAGCTCTGTGGCTTTAAGCTTTCCTGAATTTCCTGATAGTTAGCAATAATAATAATAATTAAAAAAAACCACAGTACAAATCTTAGTCTTATTATATGTTGTTATTATATGTGTATATAATATATATATATTATATAATAACATATGTTATTATATGCTGTGCCCTAATACTCCATTTATCCCTGAGGACTACTATTTATTTTAAGATTGACTTCTCCGAGTCCTGGGAAGAAGGTGGAGATGTAATTTCTCATTTAGAAACATGCCCTCTGCAGAAGGCTGTGAGGGCTTGGGATTCCTTACAGGCTGTAAGATATTGGAAAGTAACAGATTTAAAGAAAACTTCCAAGGTGGCTCTTGCTGAGAAGAGAAGCAGCTGAAGGAATGGGGCAACTTGGGCTAACTCAGACACCTAGCTGAGAAATCTGGGCTTTCAGTGGAACAAGCCATTTCCTCTTTTTGTCCCTTTAGAACAGGGGTCCTCAAACTACGGCCCACGGGCCAGATACGGCCCCCCAGGGTCCTCAGTCCGCCCCCCGGTATTTACAGACAGAACCCCCCTGCCCTCCCCCGCCGGGGGTTGGGGGGGGAAACCAAGCAGCCGCAGATGACTGCCTGCCACTGCATCCGTGCGCCAGCCCCCTGGTTAAAAAGTTTGAGGACCTCTGCTTTGGAAGCAAGGTGAGTGACTTTCATTTTGTTTTATGTTGCAGCCTTGGAGGGGGAACCTTTTTTGGTCTCTGCTGCCTTCTTACTGGTTGCTCCACCTTTGAAGAGGCCCTAGAGATGGCGTCCCATGGAGACAGTACCAAAGTGGACAAACTAGTGCGGGACATTTATGGAGGAGACTATGAGCGATTTGGATTGCCAGGCTGGGCTGTAGCATCCAGGTAATGGCTGATTTCTGTTTTTATTTTCACTGGAGATTCTGCAAGGATGAAAAACTGGATTTGTGTGTCTGAGGAGAGCAGCCATTCCTTCTGCTGTTATGTTTTAACAGATCTAAATTATCGATAGCAAAGCTTTTTAGAGTTAGAATCTTTTTGGTTAAATCAGCAGTTTCTGTTTTCTAGAATTCTGATGCAAATGGACCTTTAACCCAAAAACTGTCTTTACAGCTTTGGAAACATGATGAGCAAGGAGAAGCGGGAATCTGTCAGCAAAGAGGACCTGGCAAAGGCTACTTTAATAACCATCACTAATAACATTGGCTCCATAGCACGGATGTGTGCACTTAATGAGGTATTATGGGGAAATCTGTTTCCTTGTTTCCTGTCTAAAGCATCACTTGTGTGCTGCTGTCACGCAGTGTCTTTCCCTGCATAGGCTTCTGTAGGTGTGTGTTTGTATTCGTTCTCTTGGATATTCAGTAAGTTATAATTGCTTCTTTTGGATTGTTCAGTAAAATTTGTCCTTGCTTGTCTGTGTAGTTAGAGCCAGATTGTTGTGCTGTGAACTGAAGAGCTGTGAATTAATTAGGGGTTGGCTGTTGGTCTCATTAGGTCCTCTGCTTGGTCAGGAGTTAAGCAGCATCTCTGCAGTGGTTTGAGGAATGGCAGGTGTGTGATAAACTACAGCTCTTGTGATGGTGGAGAGAGAAGGAAAGGTGGGGTGGAAGGGCATAAAGGCTGGATACCCTTCTTGTGTTGTTTTTACAAGTTGCTCTTGATTTCTTGGTCAGGCTCCACCACTTCCACAGCTGATCCTGTATCTTTGTGCTTTCAGCTTCTTTACAGTGCTGCCTTGTTGCATTCATGTCAAGCAGCATTGTACAGGGCTATGAAAGAACAGAGACATGCTCTCCACTTCTTGCGGAGCCTGTTCCTATGGGATGAGGTAACAGGGCGAAGCATCCCCCCGACTTCTGTTGCTGTTGGCAGATGCTCGCTATTTACCTTCGCTTATGGCTGAAACTGGGCAAGAAATATTATAAACAGCCTTGGTCACAATGCATCTGCTGAGTCCTCACTCTGGAGTACACAGTGGAAGGCAAAGAAGGTGCTGAATAGTTAGGGGAAAACGTTAATGAATGTGGGGATGGAAGGAAAATCCATAGGGCGTGAGCGAAGGAGCAGGTAGGAGTTGATCCTGATTCTTTGGTAAGAGAAGAAACTGAAAATTATTTTCATGTTGGAGAACAAGAAAGCTTCACAGTTATCACTTGGCTCAGGAGAGCTATTTTGGGATTGAAAAGTTTGGCTGGAAGTCTGCTTGGTCGGTCTTTTCCTTTCAGAATTGTGTTGGTTATGGGTTTCTAAATTTTTTTTTCTTTCTTTGTTTCAGAGTTAACATTAGGGTGCCATTCAGCTTTTCAAATGCTGGGTCAAAGGCTGGAGACGAGGGGAGAGAGAGGAGATGGCACTTGACGATCAGTGTTCCTAGCCAGTATAGGGATCTCATAGCAAAACATCAACTGTTCTATTCTAATTCCTAGTCTAGAAAGGCTGTAGTTAGACCTCTGGATTTCCAGGTAGTGCACAAGAGTTTGAGAAAGAGCCTGGCTTAAAATGACCTGGCTGGTGCTGCTGTCCGACAGAGCTGTTGGATGTTTAGAATGTTCTGCAGATCCTGCCTTACACTTTCAGCAGTCACTTAATTTATAGAATCATAGAATCATTTAGGTTGGAAAAGACCTTTCAGATCATCAAGTCCAACTATTAGCCCAGCACTGAAACATGTCCCTAAGTGCCATAACTGTCTTTAAATACCACCTGGTCCCCAGGCAGCCTGTGCCAGCGCCTGCCAGCCCTTTCTGTGCAGACATGTTCCCTCACACCCAATCTCACCCTCCCCTGGCGCAACGTGAGGCCGTTTGCTCTCGTCCTGTCGCTGGTTCCTGGGGAGCAGAGACCGACCCCCCTGGCTACAGCCTCCTGCCAGGCCGTTGCAGAGCCACCGGGTCCCCCCCAGCCCCCTTCTCTCCAGGCTGACCCCCCCGCCCCCCCAGGCTGGTGCCCCAGCCCCTGCCCCAGCCCCTGCCCGGCTCTGGACACGCTCCAGCCCCTCAGTGTCTGTCTGGCCGTGAGGGGCCCAACGCTGAGCCCAGGCCCCACGGGGCGGCCCCACCAGTGCCCCGGGCAGTTCTTTCTGTCTTTTGGTGCAGTGTCTGGCCGCTCCCAGTGCAGTTCCCCACCATCTCACTTCTCCCTTTATGATCTCATCTTGCTCTTTCAAATTGTGTCT
This sequence comes from Falco biarmicus, assembly GCF_023638135.1. NCBI lineage: Eukaryota > Metazoa > Chordata > Aves > Falconiformes > Falconidae > Falco > Falco biarmicus. The sequence goes on along the minus strand of NC_079288.1, from coordinate 86,238,811 downwards.
TGCTGCTGCCAGACCCCAAGCCAACTCGGTGTTGCCTCCTGCTTGCAGATTGGCTCTTTCGGGTCCAGTTTTAAAATTTCAAGTTCAGAAAGCTGCAGATGCATTACACCTTTTCTCTCTGCAGCTCCCATCCCCGCTCTACTGAAGCAATTATGCTTTTTAGCTGCCAGAACAGCAATTTGGGGTGATGCAGTTTCTCTGGATCTGGTTGCTTTAGTGTCAACTGGTGACTTGTCTATGCTTTCAGCTGAGTTGGTTTTCATCAAGTCTCACCAGAAAATGGATTTGAAAAGCTGCATGTGGCATTTTTAAAAGGCATTAAAAGTGTAACTTCTTTTCTTCTTACTGTAAGGTTTGGTTTTCATCATTGCAAGCAGCAAATGGAATTTAGCCTTAATGTTCCATTTATTTTTTTTTTTTTGCCTTAATACTTGCAGAACATTAATCGAGTGGTGTTTGTTGGCAATTTCCTTCGGATCAATACAATCTCGATGAGGCTTCTGGCATACGCTTTGGACTACTGGTCAAAGGGACAGTTAAAAGCACTTTTCTTGGAACATGAGGTGAAATTACTTTTTTAATTTATTTTGTCTTGTGGCAAATTGAAATCTTTGGAACGCTCTGGAAACAGCCGTGTGGAGCCTGTAGCTGCTGTTGATAGACATTGTGTGGCAGGTTCCCGTTCCTTTGTTACTGTAGGCACAGTTACTGCACTGCCCAGTGTAGGGTCAGAAAAAAAACATGTCTGTTGTTCCAGTAGCTAATACCAGAATTGTTTACTACCAGTTTCATCTTGCTTGTGAACTTTCTTTTCAGACTATTGACAGTATGGACGATTCTGTGCAGCTCTGCTTTCCAATGCGGTGATTATAGTTAGAATCTATTTTGTAATATCCCTGCCTATAGTTATTTCTGTCCAGTGTCCTTTATAAGTTGTGAAAACTACACTGTATCTGTATTGTTCTTGTCGGTGTATGCCCACATTTGAGTTTTTAATAGACATTCCTGTCTGCTCTTCAGGGTTATTTTGGTGCGGTTGGTGCTCTTCTGGAACTTCTGGATTCAGCCTGACGTTGTGCACATTCTCTACGTTGGACCTACAAAGTCAGGGTGCTTCCCAGGTCACTAAGCCCACGTTTCGCTTCAGAGCAGCCATTCACAGACTGTTAAACTAATTCTGCATGACCTAATCAGAAAAGGAAAGGACTGTTGAGTTTCTGTCTGTAAATAGTTGAAACTAATCTTCAATTACAACGCAGGTTTGTAAAGGAGCATGTATGCAAATATGCTGACCGAACGTAGCGGCTGTATCTGGAACATCGGTAGGGCGTTTAGTCACTTCCATCAAATAGCCCTTTTTATGTATGGTCTACATGTTTAGTGATGGTGATGTAACAGAAGACGTGCACTCTGTTCCTTCCATCAAGATTCCTTTGAGTGCTGAATGTCTACACAGTTCACAGTTTATCGAGTTGAGCTGCAGCGGTTTGTACTCCACAGCGTCGCCTTCTCGCTGTGCTGTGCGTTGTCTGTAAGGGGGAGAGGCCACCAGCACAGCCCTGGCACGCAGAAGGCACACGGATCGCCTCCGTCTCCTCTGAACCGTACAGCGGCCAGGCAGACACCCTGGTGCTGCCAGTAAGGCTTTATTCCTGTTACTGCAGTTTCTTATCTATGTATACTAGAGACGAAAGGTAAGGCACAAATCCTGTGTCTCAGGTTGATTCTGCTTTCAGGCTATAATGCTTCGATACAGACCATAATACCCTTTGGGACATGCCGTAGTGCTGGCATAGTGTTAGGAGCGTCTGTCAGCCTCTGACCTTGAGATCTGCTAAAAGCAAATTTCAGTATGAAATAGTGTGGGGGTTTGTGTGTGTGTGTGTGTGTGTGTGTGTGTTTTCTCTGTTGTAAAACTTGGCTGCATATAACTATACCAAAGAGATTATGGTGGGGGTTTTTTCCAGTCATACACTTGGGATTTTCTCTGTAATGTTCCATTTTACATTTATTAATTGCTAAATGACTGTAGTTTCTGGGGGGGGAACCTCTCCTTCCCACATGCATGCTGTACCCTTTGTTTTCTCTGTGCATGCCATCTTGCATACAGCCTGCAAACTGGGTTGCTGCAGTTTGGAATTCCTAAAGCTATTGTACTTGGGGGGACGTGGGTTTAGAAATGGCTTAGTGCACACTGAATAAACGCTCTCAAAACCACAGAGATGCTGGTAGTGGACAGCAGTTTAAAAAAGAAAAGTAGCATGCATATGGTTTGTAACCTGACCTTCCTTCCTCGTGTCTCTGCCTTGCCCTGCTCGGTTCAGAAGTTCTTCCCGGGCTTGGATCTTGCGCTATAAAATGAACAAGATCTGTGCTGAGAAGGGTGTCGGTGTTCTCTTTGCCGTGCTGCCGGTTATCTGGTTATCTCGGTGTAACCACGCTCCGGTCAGGGAGCATGGAAAAACTGCTCTTCTGAAGAGCCATCTCAAGATGATGCCAGCTGAAGGGAGATGCTCCTTCAGAGCATTCCCGCAGTTTTGTGCCCCGGCTTTCCAGCTGCTAGGTGTAGCGGCCATCCTTCCGTGAGCAGGGTGAGGCAGTCTTCCGTGCAATGCAAGTGCAGATCACTGCAGTTCGTATTTATCGGGGTTTATCCCAGGACATGGAATGACTGTCTACCAACTCAAACACATCTTTTAAAGGCATGGTTTCTTTTCAGATAAGTTGATTTTCAGCTCTCCAATCCCGGTGCATGTTTAGATGACAGATCGCAGCACTGGGCGGCCCACGCTGGTGTGGTGGCTTGTGGTTTGGCTGCAGCTACGTACAGCAGAGATACAGCAGCTCGCGCCTGGCTCTGCTCCTTACTGCAGCCCCAGGTCCGAGGTGCTGTGCAGCTCACAGGGTTGGCTGTGTGGCACCTGCCTCTCTTTTGGGCCTGAAAAGGGAGGGAAGTACGATTCAGAAGTTTTACTCTTTGCTAGATGAGGTGCTGTGTGAAAAAAGCCTGTCCCATCAGCTCTGCTGGGTAGGTGTTCCAGGCAGCAGAGACACCGTAAAGCAAGGCAGTTTCTAAACATCAGTTAACTGTGGGCCTGGAACATCCTGAATACATCCAGTAATTTGACAACAACAATAAAATGGAGGGGAAAAGAGAGCAGTGTTCACATGAGAGGTGATCTTTGCTGCATGCTGTCCGTGGAAGAAAATTTTTGTGCTTTTCCTGCAGTATAGTGCAGGTTTAGTTGTGTCCTGTTCTGTGTTCAACGTAATGTGGTGTGCTTTTAGAGGGAAGGAGTTTGAGCAGGATAACAGCAGCATGGTTTGGGTTGGAAGGGACTTTTAAAGTTCACCCAGTCCCACCCCCTGCCACGGGCAGGGACACCTCCCACCAGCCCAGGCTGCTCCAAGCCCCGTCCAGCCTGGCCTGGGACACTGCCAGGGATGGGGCATCCACAGCTGCTCTGGGCAGCCTGTTTGGGATCCGTTACACCAGAGACCTCATTTGTTCTTCATTTCTTGTAAAATCACGCAGAAGACACCCCAGGTAGGCATATTACAAACAACTCCACTTTCGAATCGCTGACTAGGCTTTCTAGACTTGACATAACGTGCTCTCTCCCATATCAAATGTGATCCGCAGCATGTAACCAGCTGCCGTTTCAGCTGGGTCACCCACCCCTGGAGTCCAAACTCAGGCCCTGGTTTGACTCGTGGAAAAGAAACAGGCTTTGGCTTTTTGAAATGTCCTTGTGCCCAGGACCTGCTTAGCTCCTTGGTGTAGTGCTTTGGCAGTACGCTGGGCTGGCACGGGCTTCTCAGCGTTAATTAGTCCTAGGGGCTTTACACAGCCCCCCTCGGTGTGGGGAGGGTCTGTAAACCTCCCTGACTCCTTGTAAAACACAGAAGAAAGGCAATTTATTATATTATTTTTTAATATCGGTAGCATTTGGGAGCTGAAGGTTGGCGGAAGAAAGAAGGTGCCATTTCGTTATGCAGAGGGAAGCTGCAGGGAGCTGAGAGACTTGTCCCGAGCCCGAGCGCAGGCAGCCGTGCGGGGAGCCTGCAGCCAGGGAGCACCCAGCCCCTGCCCGGAGGGGTGCTGGGCTGGGGTGCCCGGGGGCAGTGTCCCGCAGGCTTTTCTGTGTTTGTTCAGCACACGTGGAAGTGTGACTCCTTTTTTCTGTGGATTTGGAGTCTGATGTCCAGCACCAAAGTTCCCGATGTATTGTGTGTATCTGTTGTGGGGTTTTTTTTGTAAACTTCTTTTTTTTCTTCTTGTAATAAAATATCAGAGTTATTTTTATATACTTGAAACTATTGATTCCTTCTTGTCTTGTTCTTCCTATAAAGGGATGAGCGTTGATGTGAATGAGCACCAAGAGAGTGCCAGTGCAATAGGTGTAAGTGAACCCTTCCAGCTGATTTTTAGAGGTTTATTAAAAATATCTGTCAGCAGTCCTTGGTTACGTGTCACTCCTTGCGTGTTCGGGTCTCTGGAAATTAGTTGCATTTCGAAGTGTGTTAATGCAGTGAGGGAAAACAAAATATTAAAAAATGAGTATTTCCTTGTTGCTGGTAGTGAGGATCCCTTCCTGATGCTCAGCCTCCCTGGGCCGGTCACCTTTTTAACCAGGTACTTGAAATGGGCTAAGACCCCAAGTCTGAGTGAAACCTGAACGCGGGTGGCTCCGTGCTTCGGGGCAGGGTGGGCCTGTGCACAGCCGGCCTCGGCTCTGGGCCTGGTTTTGCAGCTCGGCTTGGGAGGCGGCTGCCGGGGGACACGGCGGGCCTTCGCTCGCAGCCAGCGAGGGGCTTTCCAGTGTCGTTCCAGGGCAGACGGCCCCGTTTCGGGGTTTGATGGAAGACTGGTGTGGTGGCGGGTGGTGGCGGGTGCGTCGGAGGCCCTTTGGCCTTTCAGGTGTGGGTGGGGTGGGTGGGAGGTGGAAGCAAAGCATCGCTTCAGAGTTTGGGGGGGAATAACAAGAATCATTGCGTTTTGTGCCTCGCGGTGCTAGATCCAGCCGGGAGCTCGGCCAGAACCTCTGCTGCTTCGTCCCACCGGTGGGAATCTTCACCCAGCGAGCTCTTCCTGGCCGTGCCTGGAGCTTCCAGAAGCTGACCGCGAGGGCAGCGAGAAGGACCATCCTGTTTCCTTCTGGAGAGAAGGTGAAGCGCGACGGCTCCGGGTGGGACCTGCCCAGCCCCGGCGGGCAGCCAGCACTAGGGGGCAGCAGCTCTCTGCTCTGGGGGGCGGCCCAGGCCCGGGGGAGCCCACCGCCCTCCCGCACCCGGCTTCTGCGGGGACTAAGCAGCCCGCCTGGGGACAGGCAGTGTGGAGAGGCTTGGGAGGAGGAAAAGGGGAATTTCCACCAGAGGAAGGGCGAGGCTGAAAGGAGACGAGCGGGAGGTGGGGCTGGGAGCTGCGCCCCAGGAAATCCCGCAGCGCGGAGGCTGGGCGCGGAGCTTCCCCAGCCCCGTGGCCGGCGGTAGGCTGGCGGTGGCACAGCCGGGCCCGGGAGCCCCGGCCCCTGGGCTGAGCCCAGGGCTGGGAAGGTTCGGAGAAACCCCCCCTTCCTGAGGCCAGGCCCTGCAAAATCCCCCTCGGCTGGGGATTTCCAGGCGCGTCGGGCTGCCAGCCTGCCCCCCTGGGCCGATCCCCCCCATTTCCCGGGCTTCCCCCACGGAAAGGGCCGGGGCCAACGCGGCACAGCAGGTCCCAGCCCCCCCGGACATCCCTGGGGTGACGCGGCGCTGAGGAACGAGGGCTGCTCCTTTCTCCCATGGGAGGGCAGACCCCTCCATCCCGGGGCCGGGCTCTCCCAGGTGCAACCCCCCCTGCAAACACACCCCCGCCTCCAAAACCTGCTTTTATTTACATTTCAAGTCAAATCACATGCAAACTGTTTTTTTTTCCTTTCCTCATTTTTCCTTAAGAATAGTGTGATTAGCAAAAAAGATGCATTAGAATTTTAAAATAGCAATTAAATATACAAAAATATAGCTTACAAAAAAAAAAAAAACCCAAAAAAAACCAACCAGCAAACGTTTTAAAAAATATTCTGCTGCAGAATTCGTAGTGTACAAACACGTCTATGAGGCTCCTCGCTCCATAAACAGTCTCGGGAGTCGCACGGTATTTACAGGAGGGGGGACGACACCCGGAGCCTTCCCAGCCCCATCCTGTGCCCGAGGGGGCTGGGAAAGCTGCTGCCATGTAATACTGACGTACCCCCGGCTCCAGGAAAAAGGGAAGAAGAGTTGGCAAAGGCAGAGAGGGACGCCGGGGCGTTTGCTACGGTGCCCAAACTGGCCCCACGGGGCGGTCAGAGGCGAGGGAATAGCACAGCTCCCACCCCCCCCACCCCCCCCCAGCAGCTTTTGCGCTCGATGCCGGTTGGGTTCGGGGTGTTTTGGCAAGGCAAAATGGCGCAGCTCACGCGTCCGTCACCCAGAGCCTCCCCCGGGCCGGGCTGACAGCGATGGGGTGAACCCCAAGGACAGGAGTTTTGCCTGCCCCCCTTCCCCAGCAAGGCCGTGCCGCGGTTTCGAGGAGGTGGTGGCGGGTGCCGGCTCTCACCGGTGATGGCTCAGCGCCAGGATCGTGCCCGCCGGAGGGACTCACGGCCCCGCTGAGGTAGCCCATTACACCGAGGTGGGGGACACCGCCCTGGGGGAGGGTGGGTGGGGTAACCAAAGCCCACGGGACCCCACACTACTGCCACCCTGCCATCTCCCAGGGGCGACACCGGCTTCCCCGTCCTGGTTAGCCCTTTCGGAGGAGCAGCGGGTGCCGAGGAGGCTCCCGACGGCCGCACGAACCCCAGCATGGCTGCACCCATGGTGCCGAGATCCAATTTTTTAGGTAGGGATTGCAAAGGCAGAGGTAACCCCATCAAAAGAACGGCAAAGAGGAGAACGAGGCAGGAACCAGCCGTGACGCTCCAGAGTCCCCCCATGCGGGTTGGGCATCGTTTTTGACGGTGTCGGCGTGGCATGGGGGCAGCAGGGCTGGGGAGCATACTGGGGCGTTCGGAGGGCATGTCGTGGCGTTGTGGGAGGCTATCGGGCACCCTGGGTGGATCAGTGCTGCTCTGTGATGGCCCACGCCGCTTCCCGGTGGATGTCGCGCTGGCAAAGGGACGTGCTGGAAGAAGAATATCATACAGGTGCCCACGGAGGACCCCAAGTCCCCCTTCACACCCCAGGAGGGCAGTTGAGCCTGGGCTCAATTGCGAGACCCTTCATCCTGGTATGGCTCCGTGGAGGCAGGTTTTTGGGGTGTGGGGCTCTTCTGCTTCAGCTGGTAGGGACGTGCCCCCCCATAAAGTGCTCCGGGCTCCCCACCCGGCCACCTGCGTCCTCGCCTGTCCCTCCGTGCTGGTGCCATAGTGCTTTGGTTGTCTCCAAGTCCCCCGGGGCTGGTGGCAGGGCAGTCCCTGGGGCAGCGGAGCTATACGATGTTCTCCGCGCCGGGGAGGGGGCCCTGGGGGGGGCCGGGGTCCTGCTTGCTGTGCAGCTGGGCCAGCTGCAGCACTGGCATGTTGCAGAGCGGGCACACTTTCCGCACCTCCAGCCACTTGATGAGGCACCTGGTGGGGGACACAGACACGGGGGGATAGTGGTATTACATGGGTGCTGCAAAAATAACCCCCTAACTCAGTGCCCCACACAGCCCTGCAGGGTGGCAGCCACCCTGTCCCTCCGCGGCAGTGAGGGGCTGTGCCCTGGGGGCCACACACCAGGCCTGACCTGTTGTCACCCTCCCTGGAGCGCTGCTGGTGCCCAATTTTCAATTCACCATTTATTAGGGGTCTTCTGTGTGTGTGTGTGTATATCTGGATTTTTGTGTACATATATATCATAATTTATATATATTTGTGAAATAGAGATATAAAAATATATACATACACAAAAATATAGAATATATAAAAAGTGACATGAATATATGCATTTTATAAACACATGATCTATAGAAGGTATACAAACATCTCATATATACATCACAGAATGTATATATATGATGCATATAAAATTCAGTGGTTTACGTTTTTGTACAACACATATATGTAAAATTTATTATTTTTTTTTCATAGAATCATGGAGTGAGTTGGAAGGGGCCCGTGAGGACAACCGTGGCCAGCTCCTCACTCAGCACAGGGCAACCTACAAGCTAAACCCCACAGCCGGGAGCGCCGCCCAAACGCCTCCTGCCCACCGACAGCCCTGCGGCCGTGGCCGCTTCCCTGGGGAGCTGGCTGCAGTGGTTCTCAGTGCCTATTTTATAAATATATATATAAATGTTATATATGCAGATATATACACACACACACACAGATATAAATATACATTCTGGAATATATGAAGTATGTGTGTGTATGTATATATAAAATTAAGTGGTTTGCCAGTCCACGACTGGACTTTTGCTGCTCCAAACACAAATCCATCCAATGAGGGGCTTTTAGCTGCAATTCCCCTCCTTCCCCTGGAACTGGGGTGGGAATAAACCCTGGGTGAGGAGCAGCACTACTAGACCTCCGGGGCTCGCCAGGCAGTCAGGGTGGCCCAGCTGCAGCCCCCCCATTGCCCACTCACTTTCTGTGGAAGGCATGTTTGCAGGGACAGATCCCCAGCTCGTCCTTGGGTTTGAACTCCTCCAGGCAAACGGCGCAGATCTGAAAGGAGAGGTGGAGAGAAACAGCAGTCAGCAGCAGGGGAGCACTTTTTTTGCACATACAAATGACACAAACATCTCTGAACCAGCCAAAACCCTCCCCCCCAAAAAAAGAAAAACCCCTGCCCCTAAGCGATGCCCTCAGCCAGCTTCCATCTCCCCAGTGCTTGCCTTGTCCCACCCTTGGTTGGGGGAACGAAGGGCAATTTGGCTTCTGATGCCAGCAAGGATACACGGGGAGTGGGGAGAGAAACCCTCCCCGTGCTACAGGGAAAGCAAACCCCTCTTTTGCTACAAACCCCCTGTTTTGACCAAGCAGCTGCTTTTTATTTTTGCCCCTCCCCGCCCCCCCCCCCATCCCCTGCCGCCGTGCTGGAAGGTTTCTGCATTGCAGCGGTGTGGCATCACCCCCAGGGCCTTCCCAGGCTTCACTGCCCGGCCTTTGGGCTTTGGGATCGGGCTTCAGGATCACAGCCTGAGGCTCGGGTCTCCCTTTCCTGATGGAGGGGACCCCGAAGCAACAGCCACAAGCCTGGGATGTGTTTTGATGTGCCATAAGGCTTTAGGGTGCAGGGGGATGGATCCACGCTGCTGCTTGACCCCTGGGACTGAACTGCATCCGTAGGGATAACTCTGGGAAGAGGAAAAGGCAAAGGGCGCATGTGTCTCCCAGGGCCGGGAAGGTTGGCTGTTTTCCCTGCAGGAAAGAGACCCAGCCAAAATCTGCTTCCCTCATACTGCTGGCTTTTCCTGACCCACTTTGGATAATCCTGGGGATTTTGGATATTCCCAGCTGCTTTTCACAGCCTCCCCGGCCTGGGAGTCTCTGGCAGTCCGAAACAAGGGCCAGCCCTGCTGCCAAAAGCCCTTGGGATGAGGCAGGTGGCTGGCAAGCACCATGGGAGGCTCCCGGCTTTCCTGGGGATGTGGTGCCCATCGATACTTCCCAAAGCTTGTTGGAGACTTTTATCGAGCAAGCAAACACTGGTGCAGCTGCTCAGGCCAGCCCCGGAGGAATGCGCCCATCCCGAGCTCCGTGAAAGCCTGGCAGAGGTGGCGTGATGGAAAAAAGGGGAAAACCAAAGCCTGAAGCACGGGGCTGAAGAGCTAGATGGGCACCTTCCCCTCTGCAAGGCTCCAGGAAGCCCTGGCAGCCGCCCCACGATGTTGCAAAATCCGCCCCCCGCGTTCTGCTTTCCAGAAGCGCTTACTGTAAATACCCAAATCCAAATGCCCAAAAAGGGATGTTTCAGAGCGAGCTGGAGCAGAACTCTTCCAGCCCTTCCCAAATCCCAGGGAAAGGCTCGAGCTGCTCTGCCCCCTTCCCTGAAAGCATCTGGGCTGGGAGAGCTGCACAGAGCTGGGAACCGAGGAGATGGGGGAGGACAGCAAAGGGTTATCGCTGCCATTCGGGCTCTGGCACACTCCCAAGTCCCTCCTGCAACAAGCTTCTCACACCAGGAAGTGCTTTTAAGTCTGTGTGACAGTAAAAAGCCCCACTGCAGGTCAATGTAATGTGAGTGGATCAGAGACAGGGGCCTGAAGCACAGACTCCATCCCTCCTGCCCTAGGAATTTAGCTCCTGCACTGCGGGGAGCGGAGGGTGAGGATGAAACGTGGGACACGTTGCTCTCCTCAGGGAATTAAAACCAAAAAAAAGCAGCTTATAAACAAATGGAGCTGGTATTTAACAGCTGAGTGGACTCGTGTCTGGGATGCAGGTAGGCATTTTTGTGGTTATTAGGGGAAAGGAATCCAGCCCACGTTTGAAGCATGGCTCCAGCAGATTCCTGCTCAGTTTCAGCACAAAAAATGGTCCATAAATAGGGATGCTAAGCCCCAAAGCAGCCTGGAAACCTGCAGAGAACCTCAAGGGGCAGGTAGGTGGAGGTGGATTAGGATAACATTGTTACTCTGAGCCACATTTCAGCCTCCTCTCAACCCGTTAACACAGAGGGACCCAGCACAGAGCCACTGCTGTGCCCAACACTGCTGGCACAACTCCCCCTGCGAAGGTTAAATGCAAAGTCCACCGGGGCTTTGCTTTACAGCTGCTGCAGACTCTGCCCCCCTCCCGACCCTGAGAAGAAAGCCCTCTGTTTTGGGGACTGCAAAAAGTGGTTTTAATTCTTAATGTGTCCAAGCAGACACGCCTTTGCCTGCCTCTTCCAGCCAGCTCTTCTCTGCAAAGCTGCAAACCTGGAGCGTGAGGGGTAGAAGCTGGGGGAACGTGTTTATCTTTGATTTCAATTAAATTTCAGCAGAGTTTACTCTGCCCAAGTAACGCGGCTGGCAGAGATATGCTAGATATCGTCACGCTCTGATGGCGGCAAGGCTGAGCGGGGCTGGAGGGGACAGAACCGTCAAGGGACACTGTTTATACATGGCCCAGCCTGTCTCTGCCTCCCTTTTTATCCACAGCTTTTTACTGCAGTGATAATAATAATAATGCAATAAATAATAAAAATAACCACACAGCAAACAATAATAATACAGTAAAAGCTAAAGGGGGCCCAGGAGGAGGAGGGAGATGGTTTAATCCAGACCTCCTCTGCAGATGTGCTTTTACTGGCTGCATTAACAAGCAGTCAGACTTACTGGAAGAGTAAAGCAGCGTCAGGAGCTGCTGCTAACCTGCCCTGGCCACATTCCCTCAAAAAGCAGAGCCAAGGCCAGGGCATCCTGGCTCGGGTCCAGCCCTGCCACCCTGCCCAGGCACTGCCAACACCCCACGCTGCGCCCAGGCACTCCCAACCCGGGACAAAGGTTTCAGGGTGCTCCGTTTCTCCAAGGAGAAGTAAAGCAGTTGTGCTTTCCTGATTTCCAAAGCACACCTAGCTGTGTGTTTTGCTCCCGATGGGAGTTAAACTGGAGATTTTGCACCCTCCTACCATCCTCCATCCCCTCTCCAGTGCGAGGAAGAAGAGGGTGAGGGAGTCTGCTGCTATGCTACTGCCCCAGGGACATACTCACCTCATGTAGGTTCAGCTCCTTCACCTTTTCCTTGAGTATAACCTGTAAAACAAGAGTGCCAGGGGTCAGGACACAGCTTCTGCCATGAGCGTCCGCAGGAAAAATCTCCATAAAGAGGGATTCCATTTAGCATCCCAGTAGACATGGAAACCCCCAGTAAACCCGTCACAGCCAGGGAGCACATCACATCTTCACCCCTGCACAGGAACAGGGGGAAGGCAGCACTGGCACAGCTGTAACCACTAACACGAGGACCAAATCCAGGAGGTCTCCTCCCAGATTTAAACCTCCTGGGCTCCCACACTCTGCAACAAGCTCCTCCACTGACATCTGCCACTTTATTTTCAGTCCATGCAGGCTAAACACCTGGAGAGGGCTACAAACCCAGGACGACCTGGTATCAGCCCATCTCCACCCAGTTTCCTGCTCAAATGACACATCAGAGACAGAAAAATTATACAAGCCCTGGAGAAAATGGGACGTTGAAGCAGCAACCTGAACTGACCTCTTGGTCGTGTTTATTTTAATACAAGGCACTGGCATGTGTGGGAGCGTGCAGAAAACAGCTGGGTTTGCCAAGGTGTCGTGGAGGTGCTCCCTACGAGAGGTCCACATGAGAGCCCCATGGCTGCGGGTGGTTCGGAGCAGCCGGGTCCAACCCAGGGAGCAGATCTGGACCCCACAAAACATCATTTAATTGCTGGGGAAGCAATGGTGTTACAGCTCACCAGCTGGAAATAAGCTGAGGGTTTGAAGAGGTTCCCAGTTGAGGTGTGTCAGAGATGTCCCCACTGCTCAGGGACCTCATCTGAAAATGCAGAGACCTGCAGACTAACAGGTGAGAGATGCTCCCAGGATGCCCAGCTGGTAGAAAAACATTAAATCAGCAGGGACAGAGGTTTGTCTGGGTGTTACAATTTCTCTTCACAAAGACCAAAATGCTCCCCAGGAGAAGAACAGTACAAGGAAATTCGATGGAGTGACTACTCCAATGTGTATTCAGCACTAAGCAGAAGGGAAGAAGCTGACAACTGACTGCGTATCATCTCACCTGTTTGTAGGCGTAAAGCTCTTTGTGTGCTTGATGTCTGAGCCTGCAATCGAAACACAGAGAAACATTAATTCAGGCAAAAAATCAGGATTACTGTAATATCTCCAGGTTTCATTTCCTTCCTTTCCAGATTTAATCATTTTTTTACAAAAAAAATTTCATTTCAGAAATGAGTATGGCCACATGAAACTATATATTTAAGCAACAGCCAGCTTTCCGTGTAGCTGGGAAGGCAACACCTCCATCCAGAAGCACACAACTGCCTCCCCTTTTCCTCTTTTGTCTTCCCTCATTTTCCACACAGACAGCACCTGCACCGTTAAGACCAGCAAAAACTGTTGAGTAAATCACGCGCTGCCACAAATACCCTCAGTTTCCAGCCAGTTCTGCTGCTAACAATTTCTAGACTGGACGTGGCGCCTTTTTCCAAGCGATAGGTATTCAGAGCCAAGGAAAACTCCACTCACATCCGAGTGATGACAGGGATAGAGACCTCCCGGCTCAGAGGTTTCCCACCAAAGCCCCCATCCTGCTGCTTGGGAGATGCTGGGTTCCTCAAACACAGCTTTATCTTCAGTTATGAGATCAATTGTGCTGCTTCTGCCTCCCAAACTCTTCGGAAGAAGCATTCAACAAGAGGCCACCCTTCTGGTTGAGCAAGCAAAGGACAGCTATTTATCCGAAGGTAACACCAGAGCAGAAAGCTTTGGCAGAGAAGCAACCAGACGTCTTCCATCTCTCACCTCCTATCACACAGGGCAATTTAATAACCAGAGATAACAAGCTGCCAAAACCCGCAGGAGAACAAACGTGCATCTTGGGATTTTGGGGGGGTTTGGGGTTTTTTTTCCTAATCAGGAGAGCAGACGGGGGTGTGCTACATTAAGGCACAGGTTGACAAGACTACACAATCACCCAGGGCACTCCCTGCCCCAGGGAAGCAGCCAGGGCCACAGCCAATGCAGCAAAATCAGGATTATAAACTGCATAAGCTGGCTCCCCGCCCCGCTTTCAAAGCACTCTGCTCAGCATAATTTTGGGGGTTTTGGGTGGTCTTTTTTCCCCAACAGCATCCATTCCTGGAGCAAATCAAGGGACAGAGATGGAGGGGATGAACCTGTTGCAAAAATGCCTGCTGCTGTGGGAACTCCATCCAGTGGCAGCAGGAATTTGAGGCCACAAGCAAAGGGCCAGTCCCGGCCCCTCCCTCTCCAGCCTCCCCTTCTCCGGGAGGCATGGGTGGGAGCATTTTTCCCCATTCCTGGGGACTGAACAAAACAGCAAACACAAAACCATCACATCCCTCCATATTATTAATAAAACGTAATTCCACAGCAGAAAAAACAGCAGCCCATTTCCCGCAGCCCGCCAGAGCGCTCTGCAGGAATCAGCTGGCTGGAGAAGCCGAATATGCTCCTAAAATAAATACATTTTTAAAAAACTAACTGAAATGGCTTTTCATTACAAGACACGGCATTTAGCAAAGCGCTCCGAAAACGCAAGAGGGAAGTCATCAAGGCTAAAGAGCTGGCCAAGGACTTCTAATAAGATGTCAGTGTGTGTCTGCAGGGCTTGGACAGCCACAGGAATGTTTTCCCCAGCCAGCCTTGAGTGTGATTTCAGATGGGAAACCCCCTCGCCTGTAATTTCACTTTGAAAATATTCTGGGAGCTGTCTCAAACCCGGGCTGTTTCATTCTGAGCTCTCAGGGGCTTCCTGATCCCATAAGGCTGCAGCGAGTAAGTTATAAAAATAGGATGTAAAAATACATCCCTATCCTTTTTGCTCAAAAATACTCCAAAAAAATGTGGGCCTTAAAAGTCAAGGAATGGGTAAAAATGCACCTTAACGCAGCAGACAGAGTGGCAAGTAAGTCAGCAGCTCCTGAGCCCCAAATTTAGAGCCATCCCTCCTCCTCTAATAATGCTGCCTGGCAGGGAACCTGCCTGCAGAGCCACGGATAAAACTGCAGCAGGCAGGAAGGAGAAGGCTGGGGTCGCATGCCTCCACCGACGACCTGAGCAGAAACACGAGCAGAAGATGCACGAACAATAGAGAAAACAGGATGAAACCAGCCCAATCCGCAGGGATCCTGGTGGCTGGGAAACTGGTTATGAAACACAGATGGGGCAAAGCTAGATGCACGGCTGGAGACCACATACAGGGGGAAAAACTCCCCCAGCACAGGAAAAAGCATCTGTCTTATGGAGAACCGAGCAGCCACCAAGGCTTTGGCCCTGATGAGCCAAAGCCACTGGAGGGAAGGTGTCGCGCAGAACAAGCCCAAGCGTCTGGGGACGCGGTGGTGGCATCTGGACCAGCAATGGCGAAGAAGCAACCACCTGGCCATGGATCTGCGCAGCTCCACGCTGTCAGAGCACGGATGCTACAATGCCATGGGCTAGTGCTGAGCTACAAGGGGAGACTTTGCCAAAATAAACATCGCCCTGAAGGTTATGGGGAACAGCACGAGCACATCTGGTCCTGAGGTGTGCAAGCTCAGTCTGCTCCTCCACGCTTTCCTTTCAAAGCCAGGATTCCTGGGCCAGATGGATGCTGGGTGGACCTAGGGCAGCTGTCGTAACGAGACCCCAGATCCTGGCAGACGTTATTCCCCGTCGAGCCCAGGGCTTCATCCATCTCGTGTCAAGAGCTGTGACTCCGGAGGAATTTCTGGCAGATGGCTGATTCAGATAAGGGACCACACAGCATCTTAAAAGCCAGCGCATGGCTGGAGATCGTGTGTGCACGCGCATGCCATCACCCATCCCTGAATTTAATAACCACCTCTCGTGGATTTTGTGATCTCTTCCCAAGTTTTCCATGCCTCCCACAAGAAAGGGAGTACTCTGTTTCTCCGGGTGACTCCGAATCATCTATAGCAAGCGAACCATGGGAATGAAATGCAGAGGAAACAATTTTTTGCAGGATTACCTCCAAGATCTGCTTATTTGACACTTCACAGCAGAAAGTGTAGAAACTGGTACCGACTCTGGCTCATTGCCCCATCACTGCATCACTCTCCCAGCCTGGCTGGGCTCCTTGGGCGCTCCAAACCCAACTGCAGCATTTGATCCTGGCAGGTCTGAATGCAGAAAGAAAGAGCCCTGTAAAAAAGGGCTTTTGAAGGGCTCTGTACCCTGCGCCTCCCGTAGACTTTAAGCCACTCTAGTCTGGGCAGAGATGAGCCCTGCATAACCCACGGCAAAGCACGGGTATAGAGGATGCTGTGGCGTTTACCCAGGGTGAGCGTGCCTTCCATTTAAACCACGTGGAAAGCATAGCATCGCTCAGCTCAGTGTCCTTCTGAACTGAGTTTTATGGGACCGAAGGCAACACAAGGTTATTACTTTCATTAATTCAGCAGAGATCAGAAACAAATCACTGCCTGCAAAATTTCATTTCCTTTTTCTTTCCCCCTTTTTTTTTCTTCTTATTTTCCCAAGTAGAGGCAGCATCCATGAGGGTAGGACCTGTGCTTTGTAGCGGAGTGGTTTGCGGCGGCAGAAAAATTGGAGATTCGCCTGGACTGCGCACAGAGAGCACTGCTCTTTGCTTTGTTTGTGGCTGAAATGCCTATCGGACTCCGTTTTGAGCCAACCTGATGAAAAATGTCACTTCTTCCTCCCATCAGAGAGGGCAGCACACTCTCTATTCACACAGTTGCGAAGCGCAGCCCAGGTGCTCTCCTCCCCTGGTGCATCCTTCATTTAATGCCACCAACTCTCTGATGAGGGGGAGACACACCAGATACTGGCTCTTCTTCGCTCTGGATGCCTCCCCAGCTGGGGATGCCGAGGAGGACAGCACAGGATGCTCTGATCTGGAGCAGGTGATGAGAACCAGGGATGGTGTCAGGAGTTCCACTTGGTATTTGCCAAATATTTGCAGATGTGCAAGTCATGAGAGAGGAGGGAGAGGGAGAGAATGGGCTGTGCTGCTTCTCCACCTAAGCAGGACGTGGGGAAAGCCATGAGCTGCTGTTACCCACAAATAATCCCCACAGGTGCAAGCAGAGCCCTGGAGCTCCTGAGGGGACCTTCTTTGCCCAGACCCCTCTGCCTTGGGTCTGTTTCTCTGTGACGCCACTGTTTGATCCATGCTGCATCTGCTTGTTAAATTAACAACCCTCTTTTATACAGCCTCCAGATGTAATTCCATTAAAGTCATGCATGTCATTGCAGAAAGGGTTAGAAACATGGGGGTAATCCAGGAGGCTTTAGCACCTGGTATGGGAGGGGGGAAAATTCAGTTTAGATTCAGTATCTTACTTTGTACACCAAATCTTCCTGCCACAGGGCTATGGGTATTTGCTTGTTATGCAGCCAGGCACCAGTAACGCTTCGGTGTTTAACAGCACTGAAGGGGAGTGACATGGGAAATCTTTCCTGGAATGATCATTTGCAATGCTCTGCGCTTGCAGGCATGTGGTCCTCTCGTCCTGCTGTCCACCTGCAAGGCTCTCCAAACCACGCTGAAGCTTCAAGCTTTTATACCCCATGCAAGCTGAGATTACACGGCAGCTCCAAAGGAGGTGGGTACTCCTGGGGCGCATCTGCACAGCTAAAACCCGTGGCACAGAGAAACCCTCCCAAACAGGGGCTGGAGGTTCCTGTTTGGCTGTTTTGCCAATGATAGAGCTGGGGGCGGTGGTTTGAAGAGCAATTCATAGAGTCTCCATAGAGTTTAGGGCTATAAAGGGATCATTAGATGATCTAATCCAACCTCCCATCTATCATAGGGTGTTAAATAGCACTTCGTTACTCCCGGGAATGGGAGCCAGTACGTCTCATCCAGAAAGGTCCTCTGTCTTGATTTAAAGACATGAAGAGACAGAGGACTTGCCACTTCTTTTTCTGGCTTATTTCACCAGTTACTCAGCCTCCCTCTTACAACACACCTCCAGCTTCTAAATTTAAAGATTTTCTGGCTTGATCTTCCAGACATTACTACTTGTTATTTCTTCTTTGGGGCGGAACACACCCAGCAAGACCTGGTGCCCAGAAAAATACTCTGAAGGTCCAAAAGGCTCTTCATTTTGCAAGCGAGCCATATAGATTCAAGCTCAATCTGGGCAAAACACATCCTTGATCCTTCTGAGCACCATTTGTCTATTTTTTTTATTTTTGCATCCCCTCCCACAGGCATCCCAGCTAAAATGCAAACGCTGAACACAGATGCAATACCCCAGCACAGGCCTTGTTAACATCGAGCACCGAGATACAAATTGCCTGGTCAGGGATGACCTCTCGATCTGTTTCCGCCTTGTTTGCCAGGGAGGACAGATGTGTCGCACCTTCAAACACCCTCTTCTTGTACATAACTGTGGGCAAAAGTGAAGATTTGATGTCCAGGCAGCCCCAGTCACCCCTGGGTAAGACTGGGTTTGGGCTCACTTGCAAGTTTTACAAGGTTTTGCTTCATACAGAGTTGAAAATAGGTGATAATTATCAAATATTTAGAAGGCGACACTGAAATCTTGCTTCCCTGGTCTGCAAAAGTAGGACAAAACATCTTCAACACCCTCTGGGTAGTAAACCTGGTAGGACTGGCTGCTGTGAGCCAGACAGATGCAGCCTCTGTGGTGCAAGAAGAGACCTGACACCTGCCTTACAGGTACAGAGGGATGTACAGCTAGCAGGGAACTGGGGCCATCTGAAAAGCCAGAGGGCGTGGAAAGGGGATGGAAAAGCTCTTCTGCAACTTGGCAGAACTCTGGGCCTGTGGGATTTCAGCAGCCACTGCTGGCAGAGCGATGCCCTCCACTCCCAGCCACAGGGAGAGGCACAGCCAGCCCTGCATCCCAGGCTATCAGCACAACTGGCCCCCATCGCTGCCTCAATTCCCAGGCACCGTTTTTCCCCACTTGCCTCTTGCTCTCCCTCCGGCAGGAAGAGTTCCTCCTCTCAATTAGTGGCCTGACTCTCTCCTCAATGGCCCATAAAATAATTAGAACAAGTCCCAAACTAGAACAACCTTTAACCCCCCTGTCCCACTCCCATCGTTCAGATTAACAAGGCAACTCTGCATCATTAATCTCTAAACTGTGCTGTTGAATGAGCAATTTGTGTACAATAACGAACAGAGCAGGTATTAAACATTTCTTATGCACACAGTACACAAGTTACTCATTAAAGAGGAAAACGTGTTGAAACATTAAGCAGAAAGCAGGAACCATAAAACATCCCTTTCCAGTCTTTTTGAGAAGCCAACTACATTTTCATGCCTGTTTGAGCACACATATAAATGTATCTCCCGTTTTTAAAGCGGATAATGTAATTGCCTTGCTCCAAGATACTCTGGGCAGCCAGCGTTCAGTACTCGCTGCGTACGCACCGGGTCTATTAGCTCTATTAGGGATGAATGTTGGATCTGACACTACATGGCTGAGCAAATTCTTTGATGATGAGGGAAAGTTAAATCACTTTGGGGATCACATCAGGCTGGCATGAGATGCATTGCGCGATGACAAGGTGATGCCATCCTCTTTTGGGGATGGAGGGATCAGCAACAGGCTCAGTCTGAACCAGGGCAGCTCTTGAAAGCGGCCAGGAAACACTCCCTTACCTGATCAAGTAGCAACAGAAGAGCAAACTGAGGATGAAGACGAAGATGGCCGTGCCGAAAACCACGATGTATATGTTGAGAGGCAGGTTCTGGAACCCGATGTTCGGCATCCTGAAACTGTAATGCTGGAAGTCCGAGCTCATGGGTAGGCTGCAGAGACAGGGAGAAAACAGATGGATGTGAGGCTCCTTCGGCAGCACGGGATGCCCTTTGGAGACGAACGGTCCTTCCAAAGGCAGGCAGAGGGGAAGAAGAGGGAAGCAAGCAGTGCTGCCTTCTCGCTTGCCATCCCCCGGGGTGAAGGCATCCTTTCCTGAAACCGAGCCCCCTGCTCAGCAACCCTGAAAACAAAGCAGGGCTGGATCAGCCAGGGCTGGGATTTTTCTTCTCCCGCTGTGAGCTTCTCCTCCAGCTATTTTCCCCTCTTCCTTACACACGTCATCCTTCAAGTTAAATGCTGTATCAGATGGGTGGTGGGGATTTGCATCCAAGCAGCGCCAGCTGCAGCCGATGTCCCCCAAACCTCTAATTTCATTAGTTAGGCCAAATACTAAAAGCAGCCAGAAAGCCTTGTAGCAAGGCAGGTTTTCTTCCCTTCCCCTCCTGCGGTTTCTGAGCCAGATTCCTCATTCCGTACAAATCCTCCCTCTAAAACCATTGAGCATGCACGTGAACCGGCGCAGGTTCAACACACTCCCCACACATCCCCGGCAGAAAGGAGAGGACAAGGACATTCTGATGCCATACGGCAGCACTGCCAAGAAATTATAGGGGCTGTAAAAAGAGACTTGGTTTGGTTTTTTTCCATGTGAGATCTGGGTTTGGTTGTTTAAAGGCATTTTTGCAGGTTTCAAGTTTACTTCTCAGTACAACCCCAGGCTGCTCCCCGCAGCAGCAAAACCCCAAAGCACCCGTGAGTGGCCTCCAAGAGGAAGATGCAACGATTTTGGCCGTCGACATAACCACATCTCAGACGTGTGACCAAAACCTCCCTGCCTTCAGTCAGACCCAATTGAAACACGAGCAGCTGCCCGGGATAACGACTTCAGTGTATCATCTCTCCCATGATTTTAGTTTTATGATTCATCGCACGGGACACTGATATTTTACAATAGCTCTTAACAGGGTATTTTTCAGGAGTCAGGCAGAAAACCAGCCTGATGTTTCTGTATCACCATATAAACCCTTTTGCTGCTGTTAATGCTTAAACCCCTTAACTGGAAAGCACATATTTACTATCTCTTATTATTATTCCTTTCTATTGCAATCATTCTCTGAGCCACTCACCCTTGAATGATCACAACTGTCTCTGGCCGGGCATAAAGTTCACCCACCCCCAGCTTAGAAAAGGAAGTTAAAAAACATGCCTTTTTTTCCTTTTGGCCCACAGGAGAGGGCTGGATGCAGCGTGCAATTCAGTTTCACAGGGAAAGTACCTGCAGTCTGAACCCCATTTCCCAAATAAAATTACTGAGGAATAACAAAATCCTCCCCCAGATTGGAGAGTTTTCAATGGTGCATTAATTGCACAGCTCCCAGTTTTGCATGGGATGAGAAGATCTTGGGGAAACTGCGGGATCTGAACCCAAACGCATTGGGGAAGGATGCTCCAAAAATCAAAGCATCCTCTGAATGCCCTGCTCCTCCAAGCAGCATCCTTGCTCCCGCATCTCCTTTTCTCCTTCAGACCCCTTTCACACCAAACCCCCTGGGCTTTCCTCTGTCCTCCCATCACATACACATTGCTCAGGTAGATATACATTGCATGCTCCCCAGCTGCTAGGCAGGGAGCAGACTCACCTTTCATCCCGGCTGCTTTGCCAGCACTAGCCCCTCGCCTGCACCCTCCTCACGCCCCTTGCTGAAGGCAGCATCTCTGGCAGTGCCAAACGCCCACCCGAGATCCTCCTTGCTTTCAGTTTCCTCGGCTCGCTGGAAGTTTCGAGGCAATTTCTGGTAAAGCCTGGATTTGATTAAAGCCTCCAGAGACGAACACGCATGTTCAGAAACTCTCCCAGCCAATGTGGAAATGCTACAGGAGCTCGGGGAGCTGGCACACGCGCTGCGAGCACTGGTGGGGATGGGATTTTACAGCACAGCAACCACCCGGCAGCTTACAGTCCTCCAGCAATGCTTGCTCTGCTCAGCTGAGCTGTTTTGCTTTGCAAATAAATTTTAAAAAGCCAAAACCAGCCCCCAAACCTTTGTTCCCAGCTCTGGCAGTTAATACACAGCTCAGAGTTACTGCACAGGGTTGGGTCTGATTCTCATCTCCATGCCGTTTGCTGAGTCAAAGGGATTTTAGACGGTTCAGGTTCAGGGGCTCTCCCCTTGGTCACGCTCACGCGACCGAGGCTGTTTTGGCTGGAGGACGAGGCTCCAGTTGCCCCTGCTCACACTTAGGTTTGTGCTGGTATTAGTGTTGGCCAAGGTTGGCTGCCTTCAGCTCCTCAACCACCCAAGAGAAAGTCAAACATCCTCCATCCAGGCAAGTTTCAGGTGAGCTTTTCCAAAAGAGAGACCACTCTTTGAGAAGAGGCAACAAAACCACCCAGCACTGGACTATTATTTTTCTTCCCTTTACAACTCCTTTAACTCTTCTTACCAGAGGTGGGGGCTTCGGTTCAGCTCTCCCACCAGGAGATGCCTCAGCGGACCGAGCACAAAAGCAGAGATGGTGGGTAAGAAAGATCCAGGCTGCATTTAGGGCAGCAAATCTCACTGAGCCAGAAAAACTCCTTATGGCTGTGTCCAGCCCAGCTGTACAGCTCCTCCACCAGTCCCCATGACTATGCCCACAGCTACAAACCATCACAGCCCCCAGCAACGAAACAGTCAGTAGAAATGGAGCTCCCTCCCACCAACAGCATCCTACTCTCTTCTTCCAACAGCACTACTTCCCTAATATTTTGCCCCAAAAGGATGTCACCAATGCAGCCACGACCTACCTGCTGGCCATACTGCAGGGGCTCAGCCTCCTGGGGACACTTCAGTCCCCTACGGTGCAAGTCCAGCGAGTCCCACCACCAGATTCATCCAACCCCTGTGCGAAATAACCTTCTCCACATAGGAACCACCTGGTCCTCCCTCCCTCCTGCTGCAACAGCTAAGAAACGTTATGGCAAAAACATGGAGCTCAGAGGTAAAAAATATTTTAGCCTGCACAGGATCCAGGAAACTGTTAACTTTAAAAGACTTCACTGAAATCAGATGATTTTAAGCAGCCACGCTTTGGGGCTGGGATTTTTTTGTTGGTTTGTTGGGGTGGTTTTTTTGGAGTTGGGGGGGAGGAACTGTATTTTAATCTAGTTCAGATTTGTGAGAATGCAGCCAAAAGAAATAAAAAAGAAGCTGTAAAAAAGGATAAAAAGTTTCTGGTGCAGAACAAAAGCCTCCCTGTTGCTCTCGCTGTGGGCAAGGCATTTCAAAGCAGGCAGATACCCCTCCTGGGGCACCCACCGCCCCTGGGATGGGGGGCATGAGCTGCCTGGAGAAAAGGGGGTTGATACTGCAGAAACCTTACAGAGGGGAGGATTTCCCTGGGGCTGGATGAGACTGTCTCTGTGGCATGAGGATATCAAGGTCTGGGGGGAACACACTGACTTGCTCCTTGTCTGTACAATGAAGCTGCCACGATGGCAGAGACAAAGCATAGAATGCCTGATGCCCATCTCTGCCTAGGTTTCTGACTGCATCTGGGTCCATTGGGTTTTTATGTCCTCGCAGAGCGTGAGGTCATGGGGAGAGGACTGCTAAACATCGAGAGCTAGGGAGGATGTCTGCTGGCCAGCAGCACTCAGGACAAAAGAAATAAGTTTGCTAAAGAAAGATAAACCTTGTGAAAGAGTGGGAAGAAAAAGCCCTGAACCAGGAAAGTCCTATGAGAGTCTGAAGGGTTGGCTGGAAGAAAATGGTTTCAGTGCACATAAAAAAAAAATTTAAATATATACGTGCGTATACATGCATGCATATTTCTTTGCATATTTATATATATAGTATATGTAATACATGGCAAATAAAATTATCTTTGACTAAAGGAAAGGAGAAAAAAATCTTATTTTCCCAGGCCGCAGCATGGAGGCAACTAAAGGGTGACTATTTAACAATTTAACAGCTTGCAAAAATAAAAAGGAATGGCAGTGTCCTCGCGATAGGGCCACATGCAGGCAGCACCACAAAGCAGGACAACCCGAGCTCTGTGCCTCCTCCTTCATTACACCCTCCAATGAATCAGCCACGCAGGGCTGAGCACATCCCCATTTCTTCAACAACTACAAAAATGAGCTTTAATTAAAAGCCAAGTTACAGTTAATGGCATATCAAGAAGTCAGGAAGTGAAGTGTTACAGGTCAGCATTAGCTCGCTGGCTTCGCAGTGCTTTGATTACAAGTTGGGCTGTTAAAGGCAAACCTAAATAAGCCACCTAGCCGAATTAATCCCTATTATAATCATAGCAAGCACTTAATGCGCTTAATAAGTGGGGCCAACCTCTTACCCAGAGCTTTCATTAGGAGATCTCAAAAGAATTAATAAAGGAGGCAATTAACTTCTTACAGGTAGAGAAACTGAGGCAGGGAGGAGCAGAGCGAGGCAGGAGAGTCACAGTCTATGAGGCTGGAATATGACACCAGGGATGCTGCTAGTCTGATGTAGGTGATGCCATGAGCACCACTCATGGGCTGAGAGCCGCAATTTTTTTGTTTCCTGCTGCTTTGCTGCATGGATTTGAACTGTGTGCTCCTTCTCTGGGTTTTACTTATTAAAAGGAGTGTGCACTTTTTTTAAAAAAAATTGTTATTATTTATTTATAATACCAGTGCATAAAGGGGCCACACGAGCGCTGTGCATCGTACCTAAATATAGCCCATGTGCTGGATGGAAGGGTGGTTTCTGCCTCTGCTGCCATAAATAAAAACCCATTTTCAGAGGGATTTACCTTATGTTTTCGAGATGAACAACTTCCTCCACAGGGATTCAAAGCAAACCCAGGACAGTCTGAACCTCCTGAACCATTAACTAAGGAAACTGGATGGAGCTGGTGGTCTGTGCCCCTGCAGCACCCCACTGGCGAAGCCAATACAACTCCAGGAAATACTGAGCTTTAAAAACTCAACAAAGCCAGACACACACAGGTTCCTGTCGCCCAGTCGAAGCCATGAACCTCAGGGAAAAGAAAATGCTAAGCCGTGGCAAAAATCCAAGTTGAAATATTTTATCAATGGGAAAGTTTTCAAGCAGGCGTGAATGACATCTCGAGTTTCAAAGGCGTTACGCAAGCCCACAACCTGTTTTATACAGGTTTAACCAAAATGGTTATTAACTCGGCTGAAAGTTAAACTGTGAGCAGCTGACAAGACCTTTCTGAAATATCCCAAGTTGTACTGCGAAGCAGGGTATTCTTCCATGCAATGAATCCACAACATAAAAGTTATTTAATGGGTATGACTAATGGGATAATATTTATTAAAAAAAAAAATTAAAAAATTGCCAGGGTTAAAAAAGTAGCAACAGATGCCTGCTTTTAACTTGCAAGCATACACACCCCCCCCCCTTGTGAACCCCAAAAGAAAAGCGAAGCCCTGACCTCAAGCAGCTGGAAGGAATTTCCTTCAGCTCCACCTCTGGAGCCGGTCCAGCGTGAGGATCTGCACCGCGGCAGTCGGAAAATCACAAGCAGCTGCAGAGCCAGCCCCCAAAACCAGCACCGCTGTTGCCCGAGAGATGCGGAGATGCCACAAGGCTGCATCGCCTTCGCCTGGGATGGAACAGGAGGGAAATCTCAGCGCTGCTCCAGCTGGTAGCAACGTCCTTTGCCATTCAAAACCAGGGGACAACAGAACCGAGAGTGGGGGGAAAACAACCAAAGTCTCGTCATGCTGCAATTTTAGTTGGGCTATGATGCTACTATAGGGATGGTGTCAGTCCACAGCCTGGCCACATCCAGTGCTGGCTCTGAGCATCCAACGGGACCCACCTCCTTCACCACAAAAAACAACAGCGAACAGAGGAGAAGCATGAGCAATCTCGCATGGCTCAGCAGCATTATTGCTTAGTGGGATTAATAACGGAGCAGCGGAGTGTGCCAGGAATGGAGAGCATCCCAACAGGTCCCTCGCATCCCTGACACCGCATGGCAGAGCTGCACTGAGATCCAGCAAAGCTCATCTGGAGCAATGCTGTGCCGTGGCTGGGGAACAGAGGAAACTTTTGGGTGTCAAGAACAAAACCTGTTTATTTGACCCATTTCCGCTGTGTGCAGGTTTTGAGGGTGGTGGTGGATTTTTGCTGCATGCCTGGACAACCAAGAAACCAAACTGACCTCCAACCAAGAACCACTTGGAACCTTTGATCCCTTCCCCCAAGAGTGAATCCAATGCTTTTTTTGAATAGGAATCAGGAAATTTCCTGGCAGTGATCCCTGGCTGGCTGACACCAAGCACAAAACCTTAACCCTCTCCACTGTCTTCGGGCAGGGGGACATAGGCAGAGCAACGTGGCAATGCGATGAAGCAATCAGCCACTGGAAAAAAACCAGAAAAGTCTTTATAATGAAAGGAATACCCAGCAGCGCAACTGGTACCACTGCAATTTTCATGAAGTGCTTTTGATTCTGGACAGTTTAACAGAATAATGATCCCACAACCTTAATACCAAGGAGCACCTTTAAACACGAAAATGTTTTTGCTACTATTGGCAGAGAAACGTGTGGAAAATAGGTCAGCTGCAGCTCCCATCGCTGAGTTTAAAGTCAAGTGCTTTCACCCAGTGTTGTCGGGAAGGCAAACCAGAGGTTTGCTCAGGGCTGATTTCACAAGTTTCAGGAAAAAAAGGCAAAAATAAACGGGGGTGGGGGTGGGAGAAATCAATAGTGCTTTTTAATCAGGTCTGCAGGAGGGGGGAAGTGGAGGTTGGAGGAGAGCCCTGCTTGGGCTCCCATCAGATCA
The DNA here is from genome assembly GCF_023638135.1 of Falco biarmicus. Lineage (NCBI taxonomy): Eukaryota > Metazoa > Chordata > Aves > Falconiformes > Falconidae > Falco > Falco biarmicus. Next base: position 86,212,602 of record NC_079288.1, on the reverse strand, counting down.
CAGAAATAAGAAATGGAGATCACTTATCAGGAGGGTTTGAAGCGGAGTCAGTAGTTTCCCTGCTTTGAAATGTGCACACTAGCTGCTCAAGTATGGTTCAGTTTGCTTCTCGGGGATGAAATAACACTTGAGGAATCTTTTCCCTTTGGCCCTGGGGATTTTTAATATTTTTTTCCCCCCTTTTCTGGGCACACAGCTCCATCCCAGATCCAACATCATGACCCACTGAGCTCACTCCTCCTCCTGAAAGCATGGTGGGAAAGGACGCACTGCTGCCTTGTCCTGCCCCCAGCCCCCTTGATACTCACAGCAGTGAGGGCAGAAGGCAGCAGCCCCCAGGACCCTGTGCAGGGTCACAGTGATGGGACCATATCACGCCATCCCTGCCTGCTGCTGTGGTGCTTGACAGAGCAGCATCACCCCATACCATACAGCTCAGGTGCTAAAACATTTAATAACACAGCATGTTATTAAATATGGGTGTATTTTAGCTGAAGCAAAGCACTGAAGTTACACACCACTGTAGGGTGGGCAGCTTTACACTAAACGTTGCAGTCTCCCCGCCCCTATTGCTCAATTTGGTGGAAATGATCTTCCGCTTTCATCTGCAGTTGTATTTCCTCATGTGCAAGAGTTTTCCCCAATTAGCAGGTTCTTTGGGGAAAGACAATTGGAAACCCTGTAAGAAACTCTCAGCCTATGCTGCTGAAGGGCTGGACCAGAGAACTTGGTGTTAAAAGCTTCAGGGAATTTGCAAATTCCTGGGTGAGGACACTGAGAGCCACTGGGGGCTCCCAAAATATCACATCTGGAAGAAAAATAATATTGCTTTGATCAAGTTGTCTTCAGGCAGAACAAAAGCAAATTGTTTTCTGCAGAGCAGAAGAGCAACCAGCCTTCTCTGCTCTTTCATATTGACAGGCAGATGGACTAAATGACCTCCTGAAACCCTTTTCCCCATTTCCTAAGCTCCTTTAATTGGGTGGGTGGTGCGGCACGCGGGAAATAAAATAAATCAGTGCAACACCCAGGGATCAATAATCCCTACAAAATCCTCCTGGAGGTAGGCACCCTGTGCTGGCAATGGGAATTGCAGCTGCTAGCAGGCATCCTATAAAGGCAATAAGAGGAGCCAAGCATAAACTGGGATGCAGGAAAGCACAATGCTCTCGTTTACCCTAAATAAGGTTGCTAGGTTATGGATTTTTTTGAGGGGGGGCATAATCTGAAAGGGCATCCAGATGGCTGTAAAGCCTTGCGGTGGAAAAGCAGCATGAGGCCATAGAGGGAAGAATTCCTCTTTATGTTGCTGATGTCTGCTCCCAGATCCTGGATTTCAGTCCCCAGGAATGCTCTCCACAGACCCTTTTAACTGCACCATTTATATTTGTGGTAAAAATTAAAGAGAAGAGGGAATTGAATGCAGAAGAGTGTAAAAGCTGGTGTCTGGATACCAGAAAAAAAAAAAGTCACTAAAATCCTGCAGAGGAGCCGTCCCCCAAAGCCCACGTTGGTTGTGCAAGGTTTGTATTTTAAGAAGCTGACAGCATTATAAAGCCTTCAGGAAAACCCAAACAAACCCCAACCTCAGCCTGCTGGGAATTTACACTAATGCCACGTCACTGTTGTTTGCTGTTTTCCTAATGCTTACAGAAAAATGAGCTGCGCAGTCAGTCTTCCCTTCCTCTGGTTTTAACAGAAGTACTGGGTTTTGAAGGAGTAATTTTTTTCTATCATTCCTTCTCCTCTGCTAACAGAGACTAGGAAGATTTTGCAATGCTTCAGAGTCCAGCAAAAATACCTCCCCGAGCCATATGGATACGGGGGACAAAACACTTCACTATCAGCATAAGCAAAGGGGGCTGCAAGGATCGCAAACCCCTCAAAATTTAGTTGGAAATGGAAAACCCCAGAGTTGTGTAGTCAAGCTAGGTGCTTGATGGAGATAGGCATGCATAAACCCAACATATACATCTCCTTCTCTGTCACACAGAGTCGCAGCACTGAAGGCAATGCCATGGGATACCTTCCTTCTCTCCTGTTCTGCCTGGCAACATGGCCTAACCTTAGTGGGATGGAGAAAGCCAGGGGACCTGAAAATTCAGGGGTACCCACACCCTGGGAGTCTGTAACCACGAGGTAATGGATAGGCATCTGTGAATTTTCAGCATTACCTACCCACACACCTCCTCTGCCCAAGGATGTTGCTTCTTATACAGGTTTCTCATAAACTGAGCCCTAAATAAGTAAAACTCCAAGTTACAGGCATGCTGCTGATGCAGGACTCACTTTTTTTATAAAAAAACCCACAAAACAACTTTTGAGAGTGTTACTTGAAGTTGGCATTTTTCTTGCAGCTGACGGCACAATACGGCTAAATATTTTCTGACTGCTTCAAGGCTACTGGGGCCTCCTTGGGAAGCGAAGCTAAAAAACACCAATGCGACTTTCATGCGTGTAATAGTTTGCTGTCAGTTCTTTACAAATTCCTGGGCACTGAATCGCTTACTAGAAGGCAAAATACATGAGTGGCACTAACAAGTCGGCTTGGCAACAGGCAGACAGGCTGCCTTGAGTGTCTTTTTAAAGGTCAAGAGAGCACATGATGCCTGAGAGCCCGGGCATTCGGTTTTCATTATGAGTTAAAGATATTTGCAGCGAGTCTGGTTATTAAATTGCCACCTCACACCAGCCAGTCACACATCTTTTAAAACCAATCTTTAAAGCCAAGACCTGCCCTTCCTCAAATATCATTATCCCTCTTTCAACCCACTCCTACCTTTCCCCACCTCCACCAAAACAGTGGCATTTGAGGGGAAAACCCGTGTTGAGATGTAACGCAAGGAAAGTTCCCACCACCGCAAAGATTTTTGGGTAGTGCTGCCGAGAAGCATCATTGAAATTCAGTGGGAGAAGCTGGTTTTCCTCCGCTCCGCGGGGGCTGCCATGTTAAATCACATTTGGATTCACAGTACAAGGCTGCTAAAACACCACCGCAGCGCCTATTGGCACATTTCAATGAAAACGCTGTGGCCTCATTAGTATAGTGGAAATTATGAGCTTGTCTTTGTATATATTTAAAAGCTTGCCTCTGAAAGTATATTGGGTCAGGGCCAGAAATTCCTGGCTTGGAGCTCCTACCACTCGGCAGTTCAGGATTGCTTTGCTCACACAGGTCAAACGACCATGCAGCCATCGACCCGAGAGAAAAGGCATTTAAAAAATACCCTACAGGGAAAGGCACAGGGCAGTATTGCAAGAGAAAGCAGAGCAACAGGGTTTGAACTAAACCTTCCTCCACATTAGCTCCATCCATGGTTTCCCTTACAAGCCAGTTAGTGATCATGTCCTAATGAAAGTGCAGGTTATAACTAAGAGGATGCAGGAATGTGGGGTGCGTGGAGTTTCATCCCGCTCCCATCACTCCTTACAGCCAGGGTGAGAGCATCCCATCAACCCAGAAGCGCCTCTGGGGATGGACCATGAAAGTCTGAATCCTTTGCAATAAGGGGCAACCTCATGAAATAACCTTGTTTTCAGGATCTGGTCAACTCAATATGCGATTTTACAAGTCTCTAATCAAGCAAAACTTTTGGGTCAGCTCCCTACTTACCCGCACGGGTGCCGCAATGCAGCCAAGCCACGCAAACCCAACGTATCTGCTGAACGGCTACTGCGGTTTGCTGCCAGGGATGCTGGAAAAAAAGAAAAAAAATCCCTAATATTGCACAAAAATCCAGAGCGAGGAAGGGACAGGATGAAGATATTGGTTTTAAATGCTTTGTTTCACAAAGGCTCCTATAAATTGGTTCAGCTTTTAGTAACAGCACAGAGATCCCCTTTTAAAACACGGCGATGACGTTACATGGCATAGAGAGAAAAGGAGGAGGGAAAAAAAAAAAAAGGCTCGGCTAATCCTTGCAATTTTATAAGCATCTGAGACACTAATCCGTTGATCTCATTGAAAAGGATTAGAATTACTCTCTCACCAGTAAATTTAAGAAGTTTTCTACCAGATGTAAACAAAAGCGGAGAACAGCCTGCAGAGATGGCTGCCACACAGTGAGTCCTTGCCGAGAAATCCTCACCAGAGCTGGTTTTGGGGTGGAAAAGGGGAATTTCTATCCCAGCGCCATGGAGGGTTGTCTGGAGTGATGCCGGTATCTGAGGCAAGCCCAGTCAGCTTGCCCAGCTGCAGCCAAAAGGCAGGATCCTGTCCCAGGCGAACATCCCACAGGGGCATCACAACCCATTTTGGGGTCCCACTGTTACTGGAATGATGCTCCAGATTTTAAAAAAAAAAACAAAAAACCACACAACACCACATAAAACCTCCAACTTGTTCTGCGCTGGCTAAGGAAAACGGTATTTTAATAGTAAGGCAAAAAGAGCGCAAACTTTTAAGCAGCAAATTGGATAACTCACACAAAACCCAAGTTTTGCACAGCTTTACAGCAACCTTCATCACACAGCTTTGAGGCAAGGACCCAAATTACTAAATATATAAATATAACATGGCATCCTTGTGTAAACAGTCTGGCACCTGCTGCTACATTTGTAATGAATAATTCGTAATATTAGGAATAAATTATTTGATTTAGAAGATGAAGCAGGCAACGTACAACCTAGTTTTTGATACCAACCACCGTTTGTTCCCAAGTTCAATGTCCTGGCTCTTAAGAGAAGCATTAACAGCTGAAATAAATCAAAACCTAAAGGGGGCTTCAGGCAAAAAAGATTCAGGTGATCCTTTGGTGAGGATAAGCCACTTCAGTTAGAAAACAAAAGTTTTCTAACGAAGAAAGCAAACTTTTCTTAGTGCTTGCTTCTTTCCTCTTTAAAATGCCATGCAAAAAGGAAACCTGATGGGATTTAAGCTTCAGCCTCAGCTTAAACCAGAGCTCTAATCTTAAAGACACTTTTGGAGGCGCTTGATGGGACAGGAGCAGTACCTCTCTTCTCCAGCCCATTTTAATGGGGTACCACTTTTTTTTTTTTTTTTTTTTTTCCTCTTTAGGCACAGAAAAATTTTCTTTTGGCTTTGGGAAAACACGTTGCATCCCCGTGCAGCCCATCTCCTAATGCTGCAACACTCCCACTCCCAGCTTTAGAGTCCAAGGCTCCTCCATACTGGAATAAACCACCCAGCACCGGGCTTGCCTCCAGCCCCATTCCTATAACATGGCTGCAACACATCCCAGGCCTTTGCCATCACCACTGACTCACTCCTGCTGCTGCATCAATGGCAGATGCATGGGGAAGGCGCTGCAGGAGATGCAAGAGAAGACGCTGCAGCTGATGCGAGGCGGGGAAGACACAAGGGGGAAGTCTCAAGGGTAGTCAGGAGCACACAACAACTGAGTGTCCCCCAGACAAAGCCACAGCTGAGGAAATGATGCATTTTTTCTGCTTTTACTCCCAATGTGCCACCCCCAAATAACGCTCAGCACAACAGTGAGGTTTTCTTTGGGTGCGAATACAAAGTGAGGCCAGGGTGGAGAGCTCAGCTGATGGAGAGCAGACCTACGTGAGCGCCAGCAGACAGGCTCCAGCCAGCTCTCAGGCGAGATCATCATTATTTATTCAGCCACAAAACATCTAACACCACACAGTCCTGTCCCACTTTGGATAGCCACTACTGTCACAGAGTCTCCAAAAGCCTCATCTTTTATCTCAGATACCAAGAGAGTGAGACGGTGGGTCTTAATCCAGCACTTCTCTCAACTAAAAAGCAAAAGAAAAAACAGCCCTGCAGCTGCGTTAATAACCAAGGAGCCAGGAAATCACCCCAGGGGAAGCCCAGCCTGACGACGGGTTTTTATACAGAACAATAGAAAAATGAAAATCTTTAAAGCGCCATGGAAATATTTGCCTGCTCGCGACAAAGCTCTGCGTGAAGAGAAGTTTAATTCAATCCGTACGGTATGCCGGCAATTTAATTTCGCGCAGGCTGCAAGCACAAAGAGCCTCGTCAGGGGGAGGCACAATGCTCCGATGAGTTTATTTTAGTTGGAAGCCATCAGGTGGGAGACCGTGCTCCCTCCCACCCAATTCTGATGGATAATTTGGCTTCACCCTTTTTCTTACCTGCCAGGCTGCTCCTCCTGGCTTCAAACAGACTGACTGAAGAGCTGAAACCTCCTGCTTCCATGCCTGTTGGTTCCCAGGACAGGAATCTGCATGGCCCCAGAGCTCTTATATTTTCCCCTAAATAATCCTCCAAGCCAAGAAGCCAGGAAACCCACCACAATTTGCAGGCAGGGAGAGCAGCAACGGCCCCGAGCCTGACGATGGCTGAAAAAAGGAGGGTGGCTGCTCTCCCCACTCAGCGCTTTCAGTTTCTCTCTTGCAAATGCTCTCCTGGCATGATTTCCTCTAAGGCGCTTTTGCAAGTTAAAAGCTGTATTAGGAGCAAGATTAATGCTCCACAAGGATAAAAAAAAACAACTTCGAATTGTTTAGATTGCAAAACGTCCTTTCAGATCATCAAGTCCAACTGTTAACCCAGCACTGCCAAGGACACTGCTGAACCATGTCCCTCAGCATCACAGCTACATGTCTTTTAAATACCTCCCCATCCCTGGGCAGCCTGTTCCAGTGCCCTTTTGGTGCAGACATGTTCCCTCACACCCAATCTCACCCTCCCCTGGCACAACGTGAGGCCCTTTGCTCTCGTCCTGTCGCTGGTTCCTGGGGAGCAGAGACCGACCCCCCTGGCTACAGCCTCCTGCCAGGCCGTTGCAGAGCCACCGGGTCCCCCCCAGCCCCCTTCTCTCCAGGCTGACCCCCCCGCCCCCCCAGGCTGGTGCCCCAGCCAGACACTGAGGGGCTGGAGCGTGTCCAGAGACGGGCAGCCGGTGTCTCCAGGAGATGCCGTGGGAGACGGTGCCAGAGGCTTCACTAAGGCCCAGGCAGACACCGGCCACAGCCTTTCCCTGCCCACTGAGCGGGTCACCCTGTCACAGCAGGTGATCACAGCCGGGCCTGATCGCCGGGCTGTCCCGTACGTGCCGCCTGGTGGCACTTGGGATGATGCTCCATAACCTTCCCCGGCACCGAGGTCAGGCTGACAGGGCTGCAGCTTCCTGATCCTCTTTCTGGCCCTTGTTGTAGACGGCCTCCAGCCACCACACCGCCCTTCTCGGCTCAGGAGCAGCCGGTCCAGTGGGCACCTTCCCTCGCCGGCTCCCTCACCGGCTGGGCCAGGGAGGTCTCTTCCACACGCTCCGGGAACCTCCTGGGCTGGTCCCTCCCTGCCGGGCTGTACTTCCAGCGGGCAGCTGCTAAGCTGAAGGCCCCCACCAGAACAAGGGCTGCCATTGTGAGACTTCTCCCAGCTGCTTATAGAATATGTCACCTGCCTCTTCGTCCCGGCTGGGTGGTCTGTAACAGACTCCCACCAGGTATCTGCCTTGTTGGCCTTTCCCTGACTCCTACGCATAGGCCCCCAACCCTATCGTCACCTTTGTTCAGCCCTGGACAACCAAAACACCCTGCAACCTACAGGGCTACCCACCGCCTCTCCTTCCTTGCCCATCCCTTCCGAAGAGTTCATACCCACCCATTGCAGCACTCCAGTCGTGCAAGTCATCCCACTGTGTTTCTGTGATGGCAACTACGTCCTAATTTCCCTGCTGCACAGTGGCTTCCGGCTCCTCCTGCTTGTTGCCCACACTGTGATGCCTTTCAGTTGGGCTGTTGATCCCGCCACCTTTTTGGGGGGAGAAGCCCCAATTCCTGCGTGACCATTCTCAGGCGGTTCCGTGGTTCTGACACATCCATGACCCTTGCGTCTTCGCTGCCGCATGGATCTCCATCCCCTGCCTCCACTGAGGTGGCAGACCGAAGGACCTCGCAAGCGTGCCGTCCCTCAAACGCTGCTGTGGTTCCCCAGGCTTCTCTCTAGTGAGCCTGGGTTTATCCCTTTTCCCCTTCAAATCTAGTTTAAGTCTCTTTCAACGAGCCCTGCTAACTCCTGCATGAAGATTCCTTTCCGGCTTTGAGACCGGTGTACCCTGTCCGTTGCTAGCAGCCTTGTGTTGTGTAAACTGACCTGTGATCAAAAAACCACCAAAATAAACAAGGAGAAGTTATTCCTGCTTGCTTATCATGTCCACAGCCCTGGAGCTTGCAGAAAAAGGAACCAGAAGGAGTTCCCCGCCTAGGCTTCCCACAGCCCTCTCTCCTCCTGCTTCTCAGTGTCTCGCCTGCTTTTTCCAAAGGCTGATCCAGTTTTAGCTCCAGCGTCGGAGCAACCCGAGACCTCGCAGCCTTCGGCTACGCCAAGGCAGCTGCTTGCAGCTAATTTGGTCTGTGAGGTCTGGCACCCAGCTCCTGCTGCCCGTCCATGCATCAGCACCGAGGCTTCTTGTTTCTCTCAGAGCAGCGAGGTCGGGCACAGAGTTGACCATCCTCCAGAAGCATGTCTTCTCCTCTCCTGCCACTGCTCATCCCCACCTTGGAGGCTTCACAATTGCTCTGTCCTCACCACGGATGCTACTGCTGGCATCCTTTCCAGGTGCTTTGGATGGCCACTCTTTCCTCCCATTGACATCCCTCTGGCACCGCAATCAGTTCATTAAGAGGACACAGGAGCCCCTGACACATAGTTGGAACTTTTTAGGTTTTTTTTTTCTTTGATGGAAAAGAAATGTGCGATACTGGTGAAGAAAGACACGCTGGATGGATGGCCTATGTCATCACTCTGGGGAGGGAAAATGATGCAGCTCCATCCCCAGTGAGCACTCAGGTACCGCTGCATCCTGGGATGGGGGAACCAGGTACTGCTCCAACCCACCATTCCTGATGAAGAAGATACTGAGGCTTTCCCATTCTTCAAGTTAGGAAGCAAGTTACCTCTGCCCATTGCTACTGTGAAACTGTGAGGGTTTTGCATCCTCTCTTTGAGCACGTGTTCGATGGGATCACCTGCATTTCTCAACCAAAAGGCACCCACTGGAGTCAGGCAATAGCTGAGCTCGCCTGCAGATAAGCCCCACATCACATCATCGCTGATGTCATTATTAAAGCGCTGTCAGTCACTCAGGGTGGGGACATGGGCAGGATGGCCACTCCCGACACAAAGTCTGAGTGGTTTCAGGGCAACGTCACTATGAAGGGACAGGAGAGGGAAGTCTACACAAAGTAGATGTTATCTTATGTCAACAACACTCAGCTTCATGATGAATGATCACAGGAAATAAAAATAAACCGAAATCCAGCTCAGCAACACCAACCACAGTCCAGACCAAGGCACTTGAAGACCAGGAAAAGCTTGAAACCCAAAAAAACACTCTCCAGACTTTGACACCAATGGTTCCAAGGTGGTTGAAGACCACCAGAAGCATCTGCATCCCCAAGGGATGGAGTCCTGGGTTTACTGTGCAGCTGGGTGAGACAGCAGGAGTTTGACCCATTCGGAGAGGACCTTGTCTCAGCCGTGCCAAGCCCTGCCATCCCCTGGCAGAAGCATTTCAAGTCACAGTGGTGGGAGCAGGAGAAGATGAGCATGCCCAGCCATTCCTCTCCACCTTTTCTACACTCAGGTGGTGTTTTACGGCTACAAGCTAATCACTCTCAACATGTATTGTGCCGTACAGCTAACATGGAAGCAACAGCTGGGCTGTTGGGAGGGATGCCCCAAGAAGGAACATATGGAGAGGTGGTCCATAAGCACAAAAGCCCTTCTAGCAAAGCCAGGTGTCCTCGTATCATTCCATGCATCACTTAGTCCAGGAGATCAGCTGGAAATCAGACCTCCTTCAGAAAAACCCCCAGGCTTGGTTCAGTCTCACAGTCTGGAGACATCCCATGAACAGCTCTGCCGATGCCTCATCTAAATCTCCCACAGGACGTGGACAGGACTACTCTCTGGCCAAGAATAATGGTAGCAACCAGCAGTCATCATCTTATTCCCATTTGGCACGTATGGTCTTCCTTATTGAAGGTCAGACAGATCCCACAACATCCAGTGCATGTCAACCAAGGTGTCCTTCACAGCTGGTCCACCACAGGTATCCCCAGCTGTGCTCAGAGGTAAGTGGACTGAAGCCTGGGCTGCACAAGCAAGAGGTCCCACCACAGCTTACCCACCTCCTGTGCCCCCAAACCTGAGACAGCCTTTGACCAAACAACAGTGCCAGTGACCCAGGCAGCATGCCTGGAGTTTCCAAACCCAGCTGGAGATGAGAAGGAAGGTCGTAGCCAGCACACCAGCTTTGGCATGAACTTTTACTGGTCTAAGAAAAATAAGCAAACCTGAACTGAGCAGGTTGTCAAGTGGAGCTTCAGGAGGTTGTGGAGGGGATTTACTTTGACAGTAAGACTGGGAGGCCCAGAGGTCACCACCACATTCACCTCCAGCAGCTCCACCACCTGCTCAGGACCAGGCCACTTTCACTTGTGGGCATCAGCACCTTGACTTGGTAACTGGATCACAGTATCCCTCCCAGCTGCTTTCAGCACACAGGGCTAGAAGGATTTCTTTTCCTGTTTTTTGCTGTGTTTTAAATATATCAATTAGTGCATTTTGGGTTCCTTCCACTTTGCCCCCAAGCATTTCTTCTGTCAGGGGCTATATTCTTCCACCACCAGTTACTGGAGGCAAAGGCTTGTTATTTTTCCGGGCTGGGGGCCAAATTTGTATTTAATTTTTGCTCCAGATGGCACAGCACTCTAGATGCGTCAGCTGGAGCATCTAACCTGTATGAATAAAGTAATAGAGCAAATAATCTGATTTACTCAGGGGCTGTTTGACACGCTCAAAGTAGCTCTATTTACACCCGTCATAAAAAAAGAAGTGTTAATATGAATTCAGGCTACAGTCTCGCTATCAAACTAAACACCCAGGGGAACTGAAAAAAATAGGAATCAAAATAATAATATTAAAACTTGTATTTTGCTTTCTCGCAAGTCAAGCATACAAAGAAAGGCTTATTTCAGCTGACAAGGCAGTCAGGTCTGAGCTCAGACCTGGGCTTCGTTCACCTTCCTCCTTCCTCACTGGCCCCAAAGCTGCTGTGGGCAGCGGGTCATGCAAACAGAGGTCAACCCTCTCCTCCTACAAGCAAGGAGGAGAGGTGCTGAACCCTGATTTCAGTGTGCGGTGCTGAGAGCTTATGGCTCTGCTCACCTGAGGAGAGGCGAGGACACGAGAGGACAACCACAAGATGCTCCAATTACGCTTCTGGCTAATTCACACCATTTCTAGGAAGGTGCCGCATCGCTCCACCACAGCCTGCAGCTGGGATATGTTCCCTGCAAACTAAACCACCCAAAATAACCCAGAAAAATAAAAAAAAAAAAAAAAAAAAAAAGAAAAAGAGATGCAAGTAGTCGGTTTATCTGCCTGGGCACACAAAACGCTGCACAAAATCAGCTGAGCCCGCAAACGTCAGGAAACAAAGGGACAGGGTTTTTGTTTTGTGCTTGCCTTTGCTCTGTTCAGAGCATCCTTGGGCTGCAAGAGCCCGTCCTGGCGGCAGCTGAGACAAAGGAAAGCCAGGAGCTGTAGGCAGGAGGCAGCTGGGGAAAACCGGGGCGAGGAGGCACCCGCATTGCCCTCCCCAGCAGCTGCGGAGCTGGGTTCGCATGTTGCCGAACACGTTATACATGGTAGGAAACTCGAGATCAAAGGAGAGGAGCGTGCCAGAGCAAGATGTCATCCAAACGCCCTGCCAAAGGTGTGCAAGGGATGGGGGAAATAACCCCCAGACACACACGTTGGCACATTTGAAGGATCTGGCACCATTTATAGGTGCACAGGGTGACTGGACCTATGGAGATGCTCTCCTCCGCCTGCCCAGGCTAAAACAAAGACAGGCTAAACTAAACAAACAAACAAAAAAACCAAACCAAACCAAAACAAAAAACGCAGGAGGTGCATTTTTACCCATTAGTTTTCAGTCCCACGGGACCCACACAAGTCTCCTGCCAAAACAGGCAAAGCAGCGGATGCTGGGACAGCTCCGTACGTGCCTGTATGGCAGGAACAGCAGCCCTGTATAACTCTGAAAAGCAGCTTTTCCCATTTCTGGGTGGTTTTTTTTAAGCCGAAGAAACCCACAGCGTCCTGTCTCAGCCCCAGGAAAGCAAGGCGACGTGCCTGACTCAAAGCCAGCAGCTACCAGGAACAGGGTGAACCGGGGACCCCAAGCCGAGCATGGGGTGGGACTCCCAGGAGCTCCCCCTCATAAAGGGGGTGTGGGGAGGATAGGGACACATCCCCTGCACAAGTCCCTGTCCCTTTGTGCCACCCCAGCCCCCTCCTCTGTCACTCCTGGGCAATGCAGTCACAGATCACGGTCCAGCCCCTGCTGCCCCCTCCTCCAGGCTGTCCTCTCTGCCCCACAAGTGGGGACCTTATGGGTCCCAAGTAGAA